>NC_140167.1:137203791-137696291 GCF_963971535.1 Notolepis coatsorum | reverse complement strand
GAGTGGTACACATGGTTCTGTCTGTATCACACAATGATGGATTATTTAGAAGTACTCTGTACTTCTGTGTGCCGGATTATTTAGAAGTAGTCTGTACTTCTGTATGACAACTAATAAAGAAACTATTTAGAAAAATCCTTCTTTGTGTGATACAGAGTGAAGCATTTTTCACGATGCAGGGGGACTTTGCACGATGTGCAAAAATATCTGGTCTCACTCCTGAGGCCACGCCTACTGCAGACCCGACATTTCCTACACGGTAGCTTTTGCTTGGGGGTGGCTTTGTACGCCACCATTACATGTTTCCCAAAGCCACCCACTAATCTGCTCTGCGGGTCCCCCGGTGGGGCCCTAGGGTTGCGCTGCCTGCCACGCCCCACCTGCTCAGCCCCTGCCTCCTCCTCACCCCCACCGCCGCGCTCCTCCTCCTCCTCTGCCACACCAGGAATCTTCAACTCCTCAGCCCCTGTGTAGGTCCGCGCCACAGCCATGGTGTACCGGAGGAGGTTGTGATAATACCCTTGGGGGTGCCTGGTTCTGTACAAGAGTTGAACATACATATTTGGATCAGATACAGCACAAACTTTTTGGTCCACTTTCCAGTCTTACGTGTACACAGATAGTACACCAGATTCTGATCCAGCTGGTCGACTCCTTTCATATTTTGGTTATAACACAAGATGGTTGACGGCTTGAGCATCTCCACCCTCAGTGCTTTGCCCTTCATCTGCTTCTGCCACACTTTTGCCATTTCCATGGTGTCCTCATGGGTCTTGGACTTCCTGACTGGCAGACCCCAGGTGGTGAGAGCAGGCAACTGCACCTCATCATCAATCACCCTCAACATAGGGGCCCCCCAGGGCTGTGTTCTGAGTCCCCTCCTCTACTCCCTGTACACACATGACTGTGTGGCTCAGCGGAGTAGCAATACAATCATCAAATTTGCTGACGACACAGTGGTGGTGGGCCTGATCTCCGCCAACGACGAGAGGGCCTACCTGGAAGAGGTCAAGGTCCTGGCGGGATGGTGCCAGGAAAACAGCCTCTCCCTGAACGTCAGCAAAACAAAGGAGATGATTGTGGACTTCAGGAGGTCGGGGGTCAAGGACTACAGCCCCCTCAGCATCGACGGGGCACCGGTTGAGAGAGTCAACAGCTTTAAGTACCTCGGAGCCTACATATCCGAGGACTTGACATGGACCACACACATTGACAGTGTTGTGAAGAAGGCACGACAACGCCTCTACTTCCTCAGGCGCCTAAGGAAGTTCCAAGTCAGTCAGAAGATCCTTAAGAACTTCTACTCATGTACAATAGAGAGCATCTTGACCGGCAACATCACCTCCTGGTTTGGGAATAGCACTGCACAAGACCGAAGCAGACTACAAAGAGTGACACGTTCAGCCGAACGCACAATTGGAGGGGGGCTCCCCACCCTCCAGAACATTTACAACAAGCGTTGCAAGGGCAAGGCTAAGAGAATCATTAAAGACTCCAGTCACCCGAACAACTGCCTCTTTGAACTGCTGCGGTCAGGCAAGCGATACCGGAGTCTCAAGGCGAGCACAGAAAGACTCAGAAGAAGCTTCTATCCCCAGGCCATCAGGCTGCTAAACGAACATTGAACACTACACAACAACAACCACCAAACGCACATAGCACACACATCCACACGCACACACTCACTTTAAACAAACACACTGTAGCACCCACTCCACACACTTTATAGCACACACCCACTTTAAACAAACACACTGTAGCACCCACTCCCCACACTTTATATTTATTGATGAAGGATTGCACTACAACTCGTACACCTTACTGTAAATTGTACCTAAATTGTACCTCATCCCATTTCTGCTTTGCACTATATAGTACTGTACATTAGTACACTGCATAGTATTGTATATTATATGGTAACTCAGAACATTGTACATATGTCTATACCGAACACTGTGACCTCATTTTCTTCTTCTAAATTACATGCTATCCTATGTTATTTGATACTATCTTGTCTAGCACAGTCTCTGGAGCGTAACAGTAAGAAGCATTTTGTATGAAAGTATTCTGTACTTCTGTATGACAACTATTAAAGAAACTTGAAACTTGAAACTTGGAAGCTGGTGATCGTCTTCACGATCCTCTTATCCCGCCATGCCACGATCATGACCTGCTTGTTGTTGACAGCAATGCTCTCCCCCACACCGATGTCAGCATTGGTCAGGTTCTTGATGATGGCTGGCTCCCCCCGGTGCTTCCTGAGGGTACCACAGACGTCGGTCCTCAACTGTCGGATCCTGGCGGACATGCTAACGGAATTATAGAAATTGTCCATGTATAATGAATGACCGGCCCCGGCCAAACGTCCAAGCAGACCGACGACCGTGTCCCCCAGGTTTGCGCCATCCCGGCAATATGGCTTGAAGGCGAAGCAATATCCTGTGCGTGATTCGCACAGGAAGTATGACTTAATGCCAAACCGGGTTGGCTTGTTGGGGTTGTAGACGTGGAAAGCCAGGCGGCCTCGCCATGCCATCATCCGTCAATGGTGATCTCACGGCCGGGCTGGTACAGTTCCTTCCACCACACATTCACGTGATCGATCACAGGGCGCACCTTACAGAGTTTGTCTCTCACATCTAGGGATGTGTTGTCTGCAAAGTGGAGGAAGCGCCAGATCAACTGATAACGGTTGCGTGGCATGGTGGCTGAGTAGAACGGTGTGAACATCATCTCATCCGTGGTCCAAAACATGTCCACGCGAGGATTCCAAAGGACACTGCTCAGGAAGATCAGGCCAAGGAACTGCTTGAGCTCCTTCAATGTGAGGGCCTTCCAAACCAGTGCCCTGCTACTGGTTAGCGTGGGATCCAGCCGGGCAATGAACTGATCCGCGTACAGGTTGATCTGGGCAACAATGGCGTTGAGAAAGTCGTCTGTCAGGAACAGATCTAGCCATTTTGCAGGCCGGTGAGAATTCAGTGCAGCGGCGTCCTGGAGCAGCCCCGGTTGGGATGTGAAGGGGAGCCTACGAGGCACCCATCCCTCACGAGACCAGGCACTCTCCAGGTCCCGACAGCTCGCCGCCGACCCCCCACTGTGTGTGAGTGAATGAGTGAGTGTGTGTGGGGTTCAGATGTCAGAGCTGGATGTGGTGTGGGGGTCAGAGGTCAGAGCTGGAAGTGGTGTGCAGAGTGAGGCCAACTTACCACTCTTAGATGTGCGCTTCCGCCCTGCAACGGGTTCCGGAATGTCCTGACTATCATCCAGTTCTAGAATCACATGATGTAATACATTACGATATTGCAATGTATTGTCCTTTTATTTACATGATATATATATACAGTATATAGCATTATGTGTTTTATTTTATGTACAATCACCTGCAGGAATAGGTGACACATGAGTAGGTGACGCTCAGTCGTGTGGGCCATCGTCACTCTCTGCTCCAGAATCTGAATTGAATTGAATTGAATTCATTCAGTAAGTCTCATAAAACATAATAGTAATACATTTACATACATGAATGCAGTTAGTACTTACCCAAGTAGGGGGGTGTACCGCCACCACCTGACGCTGAGTCGGTATCGGAGCCTGTAATGCAGACAATAAATCAGCTGTCGAAATACAGGTAATTGTGAGTACGCCTCAAAACTGGGCATGCCCTCTCCTTTTGTTTTTATTTTTTCACAAGGGCTTGTGCTTGTGTGTGTGTGTGTGTGTGTGTGTGTGTGTGCGTGTGTGTGATGGACTGTGTGGTTTTGATAATGACCACACACACACACACACAAGCACAAGCCCTTGTAAAAAAAAAAAGAAAGGAGGGCATGCCCTCCATCTCACACTTCAAAGAGGCCTACAAATAACATCTGATGCTAGAAGACCTCTGCACTCACTGTATAGCATTTAGCACAGACCCAATACCATTGATTACTACAGCACACACACACACACACACACACACAAGTCCTTGTAAAAAAAAGAAAAAGGAGGGCATGCCCTCCATCTCACACTTCAAAGAGGCCTACAAACAACATCTGATGCTAGAAGACCTCTGCACTCACTGTATAGCATTTAGCACAGACCCAATAGCATTGATTACTACAGCACACACACACAAACACACACAGACACAAGCCCTTGTAAAAAAAAAGGAGGGCATGCCCTCCATCTCACACTTCAAAGAGGCCTACAAACAACATCTGATGCTAGAAGACCTCTGCACTCACTGTATAGCATTTAGCACAGACCCAATAGCATTGATTACTACAGCACACACAAGCCCTTGTAAAAATATCTTTGATGTACTTCAAAGTGATGCATTCTATTGATGCATAGCAAGGCCATGACCTCCCCCCATATACAGATGAAAAGCACATGTAGTGAGCACATGTAGCCTATAGGCCTTGATTTCGAAGTAATTTCATTAGAATAAAAAATACAAAAGAACTTGGAATTAGACTGAATCTAATCTCCAAGAATTTAGCTGTTTGAGTTGAATAACACATTTCCACAATAGTCTAATTCATCGATTTGAACCTGTATTATCTTTGATGTACTTCAAAGTGATGCATTCTATTGATGCACAGCAAGGCCATGACCTCCCCCCATATACAGATCAAAAGCACATGTAGTGAGCACATGTAGCCTATAGGCCTTGATTTATAACTAATTCCATTAGAATAAAAAATACAAAAGAACGTGGAATTAGACTGAATCTAATCTCCAAGAATTTAGCTGTTTGAGTTGAATAACAAATGTCCACGATAGTCTAATTCATCGATTTGAACCTGTATGTATATACATTATACACACTATGCACATTACATTCGTCAAAATGAGCTTTGCACTTACCGTGCTCTCGTCGAACACCAAGGCCCTCGTCGTCAGATGAATCCGAGTCTATAATAAATAAATTATAACGTTGGTCGGCGAATTATATACACTAATAAATAAATATGAACATGCGTCAAAATTAGCTGTGCCCTTACCGTGGTGATATCTTCTACCAAGATCTAGGTCGTCGGAGGAGGACTCCTGATCTATAATCAATACATACTGACGTTGGTTGGCGAACTAGCGTTACATATTCACATGGACAGTACAGTATACAATGAATCCATTAGCGTTAGGTAAAGCATTATATCAATATACACGTTTCACACACACAATTACATCAATATGACCTTACCTGGTGGTTTCCAATCGGCGCTGCAGTCCGATTCATGAACAGTGGAATCACTGTCCAATGATTCTGAAGAAGACACTGTCTGCACAGCCACCTTCCTCTTCCTCGAACTGTGACGGGGAGATCCGCTCCCGGGGTGAGACACGCCGCTGGGCCCAGCGACGGTCTCACGGCGCTGCCCGGTCGGAGCTACCAACGGCCCGGTCGTTGTCGCTGCAACGGGTCCAAATGCCAACTTGGTTTGAACAAACCGATCCTCCGTCGGCCTATCCCCACGTTTTTTCCCTACAGTACCTTTCCTCATCCTGAAATAATAATCTAAATGTAACTAACTGATCAAAACTACTATTACTACTACTACAATATACTACCTAGACTACCACTAATCCCTCACAATAGTACTACTATTTAGCACGACTTGGTACTTCTAAAGCACAGCTGAAACCTAACAATTACTCTGATACTACTACTACTAATACTGTATGAACTATCACTATAAGACTATACGCTGATCTCATGAATGTAAATATCTCTCTCAATCTCTCTCTATCTCTCTATCTATCTCTCTCTATCTCTCTCTCCAACAAAAACCTCATAGATTCTGGGAAGGCGTAAGCTCTTATACCTGCGGTCAGGTGTCAGGATGGAGGTAGGTGAGTTCCAATTGTTGTAGGCAATCACAGAGACGGAGAAGGTATACTCTTGAACAGGTTCGACTTTAATAGTAAAGAACACAAAGAGTAATACTAGGATACTATGCCAAGGCAAGAGAACGAGAGAATTAGATAATGGAGCTTAGTGGTGGTCCAGAACAGGAACCGCCCGCGTTATCTCCGAACGCCTATAGTGAAGACCTGACAAATGACAAGCAGAGGAAAGGAATGTTATATAGCCACCAAATACCAACATTCCACACACACCCCCGTGACAGCCAATCAGAGCCAACCCCTAATTGACAGCACTAAATGACAGGGAAAACAAGTGACAGTAACAAGTGACAGATGACAGAGAAGGTGGGAGGTTCCGGACCGTAGTCAAGAACCAGAATCGTAACAGTCAGGTATACTGGCCAATCACAGATCAGCTTCATTGTAGGCTGCAATATCATTCTCTTGTGATACAGTGTTATAAAATAGGGGGACACTGCCACCTAGTGTAATTTGAGAGGAAATGCAGTTTTTGGTTCAAACACAAGTCACAAAGCTCCGCGGTCAAGTTCAGACTGGGAAAATGGAAAAAAGATGTAAACAGATCAAAGACGCCGTACGGCGTCTTTGGCATAATGAGCATGGCGGGGAATGACGTGTTAAGGCGTTTTTGGCAATCAAAGTGTTAAATGGGAAAAACGAAGGCCCCCTATTGACACCCACAGAGCATGAGCATATTCATGTGACCTACACACCTCTGAAATAGTAGAGAGTAATGTTGACACCAGTGCCATTTCTGCCGGGACCAGTGATGACTTTAGGGAACTTAAAGAGTGTTTCCGTAGGCAGCAAGCTCAACTTGACGCCATTCTCAAACATGTAGGTATACCAGCTACTGCTGCTAGCCCCACAGAGCCCCAGGCTCACCCCAGTGGGCACAGGCCAGGCTCGTACCATTTCCAACCAGATGGCAAACCAATATGTATGCGTTGCAACAGAGCAGGCCATATTGCTAGGTTTTGCAGAGTGGAGCTGGGTGGGGCCAGGGGGGGGGAGTCAAGGACACAGGACAGACAGGTGGGGGCAAGGGTGAATGCAGTGGAGCAGCAGGGAAACTAGCACCCTTCTGTGTTGAGAACCAGGCACCAGAGGGGGGTTATGTGGGTTCAAATGAGAGCAAGGTTGCATCACGTTTAATTGGACAGTGCCCAGTGATTCAGGACAGAATAGGGGGGGTGGAGGTGCCGTACCTACTTGATACAGGGTCAATGGTGACTACAGTGACTCAAGCCTTCTTTGAAAAGCATCTTAAACCCCAAACCAAAGAGCAGCTGAAATCCTGTAACTGGCTTCAACTGACCGCAGGAAATGGGCTGCATATCCCGTACTTGGGATATGTGGAGCTAGATGTGGAAGTCCTGGGAAAAGTCCTCCCACAGATGGGCATCTTGGTCGTGAAAGACCCTCCCGACCCGCTTACCCAGTGTCGGAAAGTAGCTGTGCCTGGCATGCTGGGAATGAACATTATCAGTGGTTGCTATGATGAACTATTCCGTGAACACGGTAACCACCTCTTCTCTGTCCTCCTAGTTAAACAAGCAGGGACAGAATGGGCGAGCGCACTATCCCAGTGCCAACAAAGGGAGTGGCTCCTGGAGACCGGCAGAGTGGGAGAGGCAGTGTCATTACCGGGCAGGGCAATCCGGATACCGGTGTGTTCTCTACGGTTTGTCCAGGTCACATGTAATCAGGGCCCAGCACTCCATACAGTACTACTGGAGCCACTGTCGTATGGAGAAGGTAATCTGCCCAACAATCTACTAATCTCCAGTGCCCTCCTTTTTTGTTTCCAGAGGGGCCGTCAATGTCCCTGTGGTTAATGTGGGGGAGGAAGACCAGTGGCTGAAACCACAGACAGTGTTGGGGACACTTCATCTGGCTGAAGTGCAGTCCTCATCCCAGACCATACAAGTGGAGGAGCAGACCCAGGAGGAAAGACGGCAGGTTGCATTCATCTGCTCCATGGCGGCAGAGCCCCCTCCACCCGCTACCATCGCTGGCCTCGAGGAATTGAAATGGCCTGACTTGTCTCCCCAGAAAATAACAACAGCAAAGACTCTGTTGTCACAGTACAGTGGCACATTCAGCCGCTATGTGGGCTGCACCAACTTAATCCACCACGAAATCCCTCTGGTGGATGATGTCCCGGTATGCCAACGATACCGCCGCCTTCCCCCCTCTCAGTTCTCACTGGTCAAGGCTCACATCCAGGGGCTGTTACAGCAGGACATTGTGAGAGTGAGCTGTAGCCCTTACGCCTCACCCATCATGGTCGTCCTGAGGAAGGATGGGAACATACGACTCTGCGTTGACTATCGGCCACTCAACGCCAAGACGAGGAAAGACACCTACCCACTGCCGTGCATAGAAGAGTCCCTGGATGCCCTGACTGGCGCCAAATGGTTCTCCACACTCGACCTGACAAGTGGGTACAACCAAGTACCAATGGCTGAGAAGGACAAGGAGAAAACCGCCTTCTGTACCCCGTTTGGCCTGTTTGAATTTAACAGAATGCCATTTGGACTGTGCAACGCACCAGGGACATTCCAACGTCTGATGGAGCGCATCTTGGGCGATCAGAGTTTCCAGTCAGTCCTACTGTATTTAGATGACATTGTTATCTTCTCGACCTCCTTCAGTCAGCACTTGCAGCGGTTGGAGATGGTCCTGAGTCGGCTCCGGCAACACCACCTGAAACTGAAGATGTCCAAATGCCACTTCTTTCAGAGGCAGGTGAAGTATTTGGGCCACATCATCTCGGCCGCCGGGGTGGCTACTGATCCGGAGAAGACCAGAGCAGTGGTGGACTGGAAGCACCCATCGACTCAGAGCACAGATCCTTTGTGGGGTTTGCGTCATACTATCTGCGTTTCGTTGAAGGGTTCGCCAAGCATGCCGCTCCACTCCACCGGCTTGTTGCCGAGCTACAGGGAACCAACAAAAAGCCCCGCTCAAAATCCAGTGTAAAGTTACAAGGACACTGGAATGAACAGTGTGCACAGGCCTTTCAGACCCTGAAAACAAAGCTGACCAACACCCCAGTCTTGGGGTATGCCAACTTTAAGCAGCCCTTTATTCTAGAAATTGATGCCAGCCATCAGGGCCTCGGCGCAGTACTCTCACAAGAACAAGATGGAGCACGCAGGCCGATTGCGTTTCCCATTAGGGGGCTTAGGAAGACAGAGAGAAACATGTCAAATTACAGCTCCATGAAGTTGGATTTTCTGGCGCTCAAGTGGGCGGTGACCAAAAAGTTTCGAGAATACCTCTTGGAAACCACGTTCACCATCTACACAGACAACAACCCCCTGAGCTATCTGCAGACAGCTAAGCTGGCAGCTGTAGAGCAACGATGGGCCTCAGAGTTGGCCAGTTTCAACTTTGACATTAAGTACCGACCGGGCCCTGTCAATCGAAATGCTGACGCCCTTTCTCGCCTCCCAAACACTCAGCCCATCTCTGCAGCCCTCCCTGGCATAGCCATCCCATCGCAAGTGGCAGACCACCACTCACAGAGCCCCAGCAGGACACCAGAGCTCACAGCCCACACTATGGCTGTGGACGCAGCTGCAGTGCGCACCCAGGCTGACCTGCAGGCCCTGCAAGCCGCCGACCCTGTGATTAAAGCCTTCCTGCCCTATTGGAAAAGAGGGCAGCCCCCAAGTGGAGCAGAAAGGGTCAGAGAACCGCCTCAGGTGTTGGAGCTGGCTCGACAATGGAAGAGGATCAGGGAGAAGCATGGCGTACTTTACCGGGAGATCTGGATACCCCCAAGCCAAGAGGCTGTACACCAGCTACTGCTCCCCAAAGCATTGCAGGTTGAGGTACTGACCAGTCTACACGACAATCATGGCCACCAAGGAGCAGAGAGGACAACTGGCCTAGTCTGGGAGAGGTGTTACTGGTCGAACATGCGTTTGGATATCGACCGATGGTGCAAAGAGTGTGAGCGGTGTGTTGTGGCAAAGGCAGTACGGCCAACTGTCCGGACCACCATGGGACATCTAATGGCTTACAAGCCATTGCAGGTAATAGCCATTGATTTTGCCACCTTGGAAAGGGCCAGTGATGGCAGAGAGAATAGTCTGGTCATCACCGATGTCTTCTCCAAATTCAGCCAGGCGTATCCCAACTCTTATCAGAAGGCTCACACAGTGGTCAAGATCCTCACAGAAAAGTGGTTCTATACATACGGAGTGCCAAAACGGATTCACTCTGACCAAGGCCGCAACTTTGAAGGAGAGCTACTCAAGCGCCTCTGCCAGTTGTATGGCATGGCAAAGAGCAGGAGCACCCCATACCACCCAGAGGGGAATGGACAATGCAAGAGATTTAATAGAACCATCTTCGATCTCTTGCGCTCCCTCCCAGAGGGGAAGAAACGAAAGTGGCCTCAAGTGTTCCCTCAGCTACTATTCGCATACAATACCACTGCCCACCAGTCAACAGGCCACTCGCCCTACGAACTGATGTTTGGCCAGAAGCCCCAGCTGCCTGTCAATCTGCTTCTGGGTCAAACAGAGGAAGAACAGACGGCCACCACACTGGAAGATTGGGTGAGCAGACACCAAGATCACCTAGCCTCTGTCTATGTGAATGCCCGGAGGTATCTCGAGGCAGCTGCTACGTCCAGAGAGCACCGGCGGCCTGAGCCAAACGCACCCATCCTCTTAACACTTTCTGCGGCAATCACATTGTACGACGTGTTTCAAGTTCATGCTAGTTCTGCCAGATCACGGCGTACAACGTTATTGTGATCATATTTCATATTTTCGCCATGGTATTCATATTTCACTCACGGAGCCTTGTCTGATGCTGTGGGACTCAGCACAACTCTGCAACGCTTCAATACTGCCACCTGGTGGATGATCGGCGAGTTGCCAAACCGGATATGCAGGTTGGATCTCGGTGCATCTCCTAATTATGTCCGGCCACTCGCATATCATCCCAGGACTCTAGCCACATACCGTGGATATGGATTGCTGCCATAACTCAATAATCAACATGATTTGGGCGTATATTAGTATTATACAAACCGGAAATGGATCGCCTCGATCCCCATCAAATAACTGGGATCTGTTTGCTCCAGTATCATCGCCCAACGGTAAGAGGAGGCTGCCGTGACTTTCATAGTTTTTGTTTATTATTATCGATGCAAACTGCTCTGATCTGTATATCACCCATACTACATAAATCATTTAACGACGATCACGGAATTATAAACGACCCCCCCCCCCCCCCCCCCGTTCACCCGCGCATGATCAGTCATAACGTTTAGGACCATGTACAATTGACATTTTTAATATAGCGTCGATCGGTATCAAATGGCATTTGATAATCTAATATATGCATTTATGCCTATATCTCACGTTCTAGGAATTACTGCAGAAAACGATAAAAACATATTTATACTCTAGACGGTATTTTCATATGAATGTGTGAATGAAAAAGTAAAACGTTCCTACATCCTGAACGATAGATAATCGATGTTGAATGGGCCATAGTAATGTCAATTTAGCAATACAATTTAAAAAGTTATAGCCCTGCAAAGAAGGTAAACATCTCCATAGACTTAGACTGGTGGCAGTGATCAAACATTGATGGATATAAGCGTGGCAGTTAATGTGTTAACAGGGACTTTAGTCTACAAGAAGAACCATGGAACAAGACGACGAAAAATCCAAGACACGTGGGAATCAACGGTCTACCAAGTCGTGGAATGCCTAGATAAGGCAGGCACCGTATACAAGATCCAGTCCCGAGACCACCCAGAGCAGCAGAAGAACATCCACAGCTCAGAATTTAGACTGATCACAGCCAATGGAGCCCCGGTGTCTGAACCACTGACGGGGTTAATCCCGGCTAGAGCAAGGGACAGAGTGCCTTCACTAGAGTGGGAAATGGACGACAGCTTTCTGTCAGGAGCACTAGAGCCCCGACCTCAAGAGACTGGCCCCGTATCAGCCCCCCTCCCCTTAGTCGAGGGCTGCCCTGCCCTGCAGCCATCAGAATCACCCCCTTCCTCTGCCCCGCTGCCATCAGGACTAATGACCGGTTTGCAACCAGGACTGGCGGCTGGGAGACGGTCAAACAGAACAACGGCAGGTCAGCATTCTAACCCTTTCAACCTGCCCCGGCCTTTAGCCCCATTCGCTCCAGTCGTTAATTCCCACCAAGTAGTCTTCAGGCCATGGGACTAAGATTAGGGTAAATTATGTTGCCGGGACGGCAACCTTTTAAAGTGGGGGTGTATGTAACCTGAGGTACACTAGGACCCAGGAGTTCTCTGGCCAGGTACTGCTAGCCTTGAAAAGGAAGTCCCGTGAGACTTTGACCAAACTCACGTTTGTTCTCGTCAGCTGGCATTTACACTCCAGGTGATTACAGTTGCAGAGGAGGTTGTGCTGCCCCACAGGTTTTTAAGGTATGAGCAGGTTAAAACACTATAATTTGATAGATCTGTGCGCCCTTGCCAACTTCCATTTATCTTTTATCATTTATGCTATCTATCTTTTGTGTAGATGTGTTTTGTGTGGCCAACCATCCTGGTGTCTGGGAGCACAGTTGCTGGCTGGCAATTGGGAGCTTGAGGCTGGACCGACACCGCGTGTAGGGCAGCCACTGTTTTTCCTCTTTTTAACTTCTCTGTGAGTCAAGTAATTTCCTTTTTAGAGTTTTAATTATTTTCCATTTTTACCTCTGTGCCATCTGACCGCTTTATTTTATTGTGTATTTTATCCAGCAGTGCAGTGATGTTTCCTATTTATTAGATGTGCTGTGTGTGTGCTCTATAGAGGTGCAGTGCTGAGTTTGTGTGCAATATTCTTTTTAATTACCAGTAATGGTGGTCTAGATTGGTCCAGTTGGGTATGATCCCTTTTTAGTGTTTTTATTTAATAAAGTGTCAAATCTTGGGAATACAAAAACCTCTGTTGTACGCCTGTTCTTTTATTAGAAACCCTGTGTGGGCTGGGAACTCAGAACATAAATGTGTAACAAGGAATGAGGGTCTCTCCCCTTAACAGAGAGTGGTGCAGTTTCTATATATTCAACCATTAAGGTTACACTAATATCAGTACTTGTTGCAGGACACACAAATGTAGTGTGACAGCATGCATAGTACCATTGAACGTAAAATGATTACAGATATCATCACCCAAAGAGACTATGTGATCATACTCCAGACTGCAAGAATCAGACCATCACCCTACCATGTGAAGGTGGTCAAGCATGATGAAATCCTGAAATTTAATGGCTCTTATCCTCAGCATCAGACCAGGCAAAAAAGATGGAGATCTGACTGTACATAATTTGCGGGCTCTTCAGTTTAGCAGTGATGGCAAGGTCCATTACAAGTGTAACCCTGGTAATATTAACTAACCCTGGTAATATTAACCCAGTGGTTATCCTGTTAATATAAAAGTTGTTGTCTTATATAAATATATGTTATTATTTTGTATTTTGTATATCTTATTTACCTCTGGGTAATATGTTCTACATATACCATTATTTCATGTATAGGTAATATGTAGAACTCCTGTCTATGTGAACTGGGAACTGTGGCTTGGCCAATCAGGAGAAAGTTCAGGGTTGATGGGACTGGGTTTAACCAGGTGTGGGGATTGAGCTCTCGAGGGTGATCAGAGGAACATCGCAACTCAAACACAGAAAGAGAAGAGGGGGAACGTCATGAGTGAGGGCGTGCGTCGGAGGCAGGCCATGCTGCGTGTTCATGGGGGGCGGCTGTTGTTTGGGGAGGAAGACAGAAGTACGGTTTGTTCATGTGGGAGGGTGGATGTTGAGAGGTGCGCCGAGTGGCGGCGTCTGCGTCCGTCGGAACTGTGCAGCGAAGACATGTGTGGGAGTAGTAGTCGGTGGTGGAGGGCGGAAGATGTAGCTGTGAAAGAGCAGGGACAGCGGAAAACTCGCGATTGGTGGCCTCGGCCTGTGAGGAGCTGTCCAGGGTATTGGGAGTTAATGGTGTGAGAAGGGCGAGGAAGATAGCGATAGGGATGGGAATGGCCATGACGACGGGAAGGGGACGGTGGGGCCAGTATGGAGTGTAGTGGGGAAGAGAGTGGGGGATAAGAGTGGAAAGAGGTGGGGAAGAAGAGTAGGGAAAGTGAGGGGAAGGGGAGTAAGAGGAAGAAAGAGAGGGGAGATAGCTTGAGTGGGTCAGAGGATGAGGGTAGAGGAAAGGGTTTTGTAGGGTTGAATGTAGTGGTGCGATTTGAGGGAGAAGGCGGAGTTAGGGATATAGAGCTGAAACAGCTGTCAAAGCTCATTAAAGCACAGTTAGGAGAGGTAAGGTACGGAAAGGTGTTGGGGGATGGGAACTTGTTTATAGGGTGTGTAAGTGTAGTGCAGGTAGAGAGGGCAAGGGAAATGAAGAGCATTGGAAAAGTGAAGGTCTGTGGAGTAGGGATAGTAGGGGAGAAAAGGGATAGTGGGTGCAAGGGGGTGATTGGTGGAATTCCAATTAAGGTTAGTATGGATCAGCTGTTAGGGGATTTGAGGAGTGACGATCGCAATGGGAAAGTTAAGAGTGTAGAGAGGATGAAGAGAGGGGCAGAAAAGGAGGAGACAGGGACCATAGTTATTCAGTTTGAGGGTGAGGTTAGTCCGAGAGTGGTATTTTTAGGGTATTTGGCATATAGGGTTAGGGAGTTTGTGCCAAATCCGTTGAGGTGTTACAGGTGCCAGGAGTTTGGACATGTAGCTAAGTGGTGTAGGAAGGGACAGATATGTGGTAGGTGTAGTGGGGAGCATAAGTATGGGGAGTGTGAACTGGGAGTGGAGCCGAAGTGTTGTAGTTGTGGTGGGAAACATAGTGTAGCGTATTGGGGTTGTGAGGCGATGAAGCTAGAGGTAATGGTCCAGCAGGTGCGAAGGGAAGGTAGAATTTCGTATGCGGAGGCAGCTAGGAAGGTAGGACAGGGACAGCAAGACAAGGGACAGGGGTTTAGGGAAGGGCAGTTGGCAGTAAGGATAGTGCAGGAGGATCAGGGAAAGCAAGATAGGGGGCAGGGTTTTAGGATAGGGCATCGGGTGGTAGAGGAAGTTCAGGCGAAGAAAGAGAGGGTGTTTAGGGAGAAGTTAGGTATGGTGGCCTTTGTGGCAGGAGTAGTGAATACGACAGCGACGGTTAGCAGTAGGACAGAGAGGACTAGGTTGATAGTTTTAGCAGCAGTGGGATACTTGGGTATGGAGGGGTTGACAGTGGAGGATGTTTTGACGGAGTTAAACAGGGTGGCTGGTCAAGTAGCGTTAGAGAAGGGGGGTGTTAGTGAGCGAGTAGGTCAGAGTCAGTCAACAGGAGGCAAGGGGGGACTCATAGATTAGGTTTGGATAGGGTGGTGATGTTAGGGATGGGTTTGTTGTTTTGTGTGTTATGGGGTTGAATGGATTGTACAGTAGGTGGCGGTATGCAGCTTTTGTGGTCGCAATCTGCCACTATACCTAGTGAAGAGGAAGGTTATTGTGGAATGGTGTGTGCAGTAGCATAGATATATATTTATGTGCAGTAGGTGGCGGTGTGCGGCTTTTGTAGTCGCGACCCGCCATAATTTTGTTTTTACAGTGATCTCACGTGGAGGGCGGCAATACGCCTAGATGCATAGTCCACCGGAAACTTAAACGAAGAAGAAGAAGAAGAAGAAGAAGAAGAAGAAGAAGAAGAAGAAGAAGAAGAAGAAGAAGAAGAAGAAGAAGAAGAAGAAGAAGAAGAAGAAGAAGAAGAAGAAGAAGAAGAAGAAGAAGAAGAAGAAGAAGAAGAAGAAGAAGAAGAAGAAGAAGAAGAAGAGCTCTCGAGCACCAGAAAGTGAGAGGGTGAGAGAAGGAGGTGGAAGAGTGTGCAAATGTTTGACACACCATTGCTAAGTTGTATCCAGTATAGTGTTATCAAGTGTTCTGGCCTAGGACACACGCTGAACATTATATGTGACGTCGGGGAATTGTGCATGTTAGATAGGCATGCCTAATCAATTGCTCCACATTGGACTGGGTGTTGAGGCTAGCTGGATAAGCTAGGTAAACAGTAGCAGGCCCCGGATAGCTAACCCGGAAACCCACTACATTCGAGAACAGGATAAGCGGTCTGTGCTACCAGGGCCTGTACAGACTTCGAGAACAGGATAAGCGGTCTGTGCTACCAGGGCCTGTACAGACTTTGAGAACAGGATAAGCGGTCTGTGCTACCAGGGCCTGTACAGACTTTGAGAACCAGATAGCAGTCTGTGCTACCAAGGCCTGTACAGACTTCCTCTGGCAGCGTGGGAGGCGCACCAGGACTTCACATTGCATCGTACTCAATCTCCACTTTCTCCTTTCCCCCCACCTGAACACTGACTCCGGACCGTGAGTACTTTGGCTCGTTAGAGCTGAAGATTAAATGGGATTGTGAGTTTCCCATCAATCAGGCCTGCAACAGGGGTTTTTGTTTGTTTGTTTGTTTTTGTTTATTAGATGCCGGCTTAGGTATATTAGTATATTGTATTATTGTACAGGATATTTCATTTGTAATTAGCTGTATCATTAATGCCATTTTGGATATAGGTTTTCATTTATATTTCCTTTTTTGATATTGAGCACATGGTGCCTTTGAGTTTGAACCTGAGTACAGAGTAATAGCTCTGTTATTTAGTTTTCCTTTTTTGATATTGAGCACACGGTGCCTTTGAGAGACAATACTCTATTTATTAACTAACTAACATTTTCTTTATTCGGTAATGTGTATATATATATACACACGGTGTATGTAATATATAACACTATATGTTAAATACAGATTATTTTTATATTTAAAGTTAAGTGTCTGGCTTGATCATTTCTATTTCAAATGTATTGATGTTATATCCCAAACAGATATTCGTATATTTGTATTATTAGATTAGTAAGAGCTAGGTGTTACGAACCTAGGGCCCTGCCCTCTAAGTCAACTGGGGTAAAAGGGGCTACATAAATGGAGGTTCCAGTGAGAATCTGTTTGGGTTTATAACAAAATATAGGTTAGAAATCAAGCCAGTAGCACCATAAAAGGAATTGTTTAATTTACAAGGAACAAATATATATATATTGTTTAATTTACAAAAATAAAATATATATATTGTTTAATTTACAAAAAGAAAATATATGTATTGTTTAATTTGCAAAAAGAAAATAGATATATTGTTTAATTTGCAAAAAGAAAATATATATATTGTTTAATTTGCAAAAAGAAAATATATATATTGTTTAATTTGCAGAAAGAAAATATATATATTGTTTAATTTGCAGAAAGAAAATATATATATATTGTTTAATTTGCAAAAAGAAAATATGTATATTGTTTAATTTGCAAAAAGAAAATATATATATTGTTTAAGTTGCTAAGAGCAAAAAGAAAAATAAATCTATAAATGGATAAAATGGACGCTCAAGCTGCGCTTGTGATGGAGCTTAAAGACTGGTGCCGTGGGGAGGGATTAAATGTGGCTCATACGCTTATGGTCCTCATTTCAGAAGATGTTGATGTCACCAACATAGAAAAGACCCTGGAGACAGTAAAATGTCTGGGGCGAGTGCGTGTCAGAGGCAGGTCGTTCAGTACACAGCGAAAAAAGTTTATGATCCTGTGTGAATGTCAGGAAAAGGTAACGGGTGAGAATGTTCCCCCTGAAGTTATGCCTACGGATGGTGGCGAGGCGTGGCCTATAATCATAGTAGGAGAGACCCCCTCAGCCCCTGTGGATGATGCTAAATTCTACGAGAAGTTAGCAGGACTACTGTTTGCTGAGGGGAAGATGGAGGAAGACCTCCAGAACATGTTTCAGAGAGCAGACTCTCCCGTTAGCCCAACCGAATCCATCCTGCGCGCACTTAGTGAGTTGATGGACAAAGTAAAACCCCCCACTGAGCATAACAGCTATCGGCGCCTACGTCTGTTTTCTGGGACCTTGCCCACTCCATCAGGTGAAGAACAGTTTGAACACTGGTTAGAGCAAGCACGACTCATGGTAGAAGAAAGTGATGGCTCTGATAAAGAGAAGAGGCGGAGGCTGATGGAAAATCTCAAAGGCTCTGCACTGAACATTGAGTGCTCAGAACATTGAACTATCCACACACAAGCACACATGAACACACACACGACACGCACGCTGTGCACGCTCACACACGAGCAGCCACTTAACACTTTAACATGAGCGGGCACACACTCATGTCGCACACACGCACACTTATGGCCAAAAGGGAAGGACACTTTAAATTAGAATAACAGGAACAGTGTATTGCACTACCAAAGCTAACTAGCATGTCCCATATGCTCTGTAAATAACTATGTACAGATACCGAGATATCACTCCATGTTACCTGTTACCTGTTCACTGCACAATGTTGTTTTTTAATTTTTTTATTCTATTATATGTTGTACCACTGTATTGCACATCGTTGCGGGCGAGACCACCCGCATTTCATTGTATACCTGTATGCCGTGACAATTAAAACTCTTGACTTGACTTGACTAGAAATAGTGAAATCTGCACGAGCCAGCAACCCTGATGTTAGTCCTGGAGAATGCCTGGAAGCCCTGGAACATGTGTTTGGAACTGTGCAGTCTGGAGAAGACTTGTACATCTCGTTCCGAATGATGCAGCAGCAGCCAGGTGAGAAACTCTCTGACTTTCTGAGGCGTCTGGAGCAGTCACTAGACAAAGTGAGCCAGCGAGGTGGTATTCTACCAACAAATGTGGACAGAGCACGGATAGAGCAGTTGTTGCGAGGTGCAGTGGCCTCTGATCTAATGCTCGTTAATCTCCGCCTAAGAGAGAGGAAAGCAGCACCGCCTACCTTTCTTCAGCTATTGAAGGATATACGCTCAGAGGAAGAGTATGAGGCCTCAAGGAAGAAACTCTTCCCCGCTGTGCAGTGTGTTCCGGTGATGACAGAAATTGACGGAAAACAGGCTGAAATACAGAGCCTGAAAGCCGAAGTAAAGGAGCTAAAGTCCTTAGTTGCTGCAGTGGCGACTAGGCCAGACCGAGGCAGCAAGATACTGGGGAGAACATGGCTCTCAATGTAGCCACACCCAGTGAGCTTCGTCCTGACTCCGAGTTAGCGGCATTGAGGAAACAGATGAAGCGACTCCAAAACAAAGTCGACCAAAGAGTGACTCCCAGAGAAACTGCGGCTGCAGTCTCGACGTTGGATGTGTCAAGACCTGTCTCCAGCTATCCCCGAAGATCGCCAAAGGGTGCAGAGGAGAAATTCTGCTACCGGTGTGGCGAGGGTGGTCATTTTGCAGGGAAGTGTCAAAACCCTGAGAACCAGGCTAAGGTTATCAAGAGACTAATTCATGCCCTGAGAGTAGCAAAAGACCAGCAGCAGACAGGTAGTGTCACCCATGGTAACAAGAACTGTGACGTGAAAAAGAGTGCAGTTACCTTACAGAGTGCATCTATCCCTGAGGGTTTGGTAGGGCCACCTAGCCTTGTACAGTTGAAGGTTAGTGGACAACCTTGCACCGCCCTGTTAGACAGCGGCTCCCAGGTGACTATAATTTTTGCACCCTGGTATCAGAAGTACTTATCTCATGTCCCAATCCAGCCTGTCTCTGGGCTAGCCCTCTGGGGTCTAAGTGAATCCAATATGAGTTACCCCTACCTTGGCTATGTAGTCGTAGATGTAGAGTATCCAGCAGAGGTGGTAGGTACCAGTCAGACTATGACAGTCCTTGCACTCATCTGCCCGAGCCCTAAGACTGCAGACCAGACATCTGTCATTGTAGGGACCAATGCTAGTCATGTAAGACGATTGGTGAAGCAGTGCAGAGACGGTGGGATTGATGTGACTTCGACCTTAGGCGTCCAAGCTTGTGCTGTAGGAGACCAGGCTACTTTGAAGCGCTCAGATGAGATGGTGGAGGGAGAAGATAGAGTAGGCTCAGTGCGGTGGAAAGGACCAGGTCCGTTGACTCTACCCCCTGGTGGTGATGTGCAGGCTGTGTGCAAAGTGGAGCTAACACAGGCAGTAGGCCAGGAGATCCTAATGCTAGACGCCTCACCAATAGCCCCTCTCCCTGCTGGTGTGTCACTGCAGCCCATGGTAGTGTGTAGCCAGGCCATGGACAGCAACAGTTTCAGAGTCCTACTAAAAAATTACTCTCTGAGAGAAACAAGCATAGCAGTGGGAACGGTGATTGGGTATCTGCACCTGGTGGATTCAGTCACTGTCATCCCGCCCAAAGAGACAACCTCATCAGAGTTTGATGAGAGCAGAATCAACTTCGGAGACTCGCCTATCTCAGAAGAGTGGAAATCCCGTCTTCGCCAAAAACTGTCGCAAAGATCTCATGTCTTCTCCATGGAAGAGTGGGATGTCGGACTAGCTAAAGGGGTAGAACACCAGATCCGTCTCTCTGATCCTCGCCCATTCCGTGAACGTTCACGACGACTGGCACCTGCAGACATTGAGGACGTGCGAAAGCACCTACAAGAGCTCCTGCAAGCCGGGATCATAAGAGAGTCTCGGAGCCCCTATGCCTCACCAATCGTGGTTGTGAGGAAGAAAAATGGAACAGTCAGGATGTGCATCGATTACAGGTTGCTCAACAGTCATACCATCCCAGACCAATACACAACCCCTTGCATTGATGATGCGCTGAATGCCCTGACAGGAAGTCAATGGTTCTCCGTCCTCGATTTGCGAAGCGGCTATTACCAGATCGCCATGTCGGAGGAAGACAGAGAGAAGACGGCGTTCATCTGCCATTTAGGGTTCTACGAGTTTGAGAGGATGCCACAGGGCATAAGTGGAGCCCCAGCAACCTTTCAGCGGTTAATGGAGAGAGCAGTAGGTGACATGAACTTACTCCAGGTGTTGGTGTACCTTGATGACCTGATTGTCTTCGGGAGGTCTCTAGAGGAGCACGAAGAAAGGCTGCTCAAGGTCCTGGATCGCCTCGGAGAAGTCGGACTGAAACTCTCCATAGACAAGTGTCAAATCTGCCTGCCGAGAGTGAAATACCTGGGTCACATTGTGTCCGCCGAGGGTGTTGAACCTGACCCGGAAAAGATAGAAGTGGTTACCAACTGGACTCGCCCGACGAACCTGAAGACCTTGCAATCCTTCTTAGGGTTCTGTGGCTACTATCGGCGTTTCATAGCCAATTACGCAGCCATTGTGCGACCACTGACGGAGCTGACAAAGGGTTATGCACCCACGCAGAAGAGCAGAAAGAACGCCCACGATAGGAGTAAGGCGTACATCAAAGAGTCAGAGCCTTTTGGAGAACGATGGGATCAGCCTTGCACAGATGCATTTCACCAGATCATATACTGTCTGACGCATGCACCTGTGTTGGCATTTGCAAACCCCCAAAAGCCTTACATCCTACATGTTGACGCTAGCTTGAAGGGACTTGGAGCAGTGCTCTACCAAGAGTACACAGAGGGCCTGCGACCAGTGGCTTTCGCAAGCAGAAAACTGAGTGCATCTGAGCAGAACTATCCAATCCACCAGTTGGAGTTCTTGGCGCTAAAGTGGTCTGTAGTGGACAAATTGCATGATTATCTCTACGGAGCCAGATTCACAGTACGTACGGATAACAATCCCCTTACCTACGTGCTCACCACAGCAAAGCTCAGTGCAGTAGGGCATCGATGGCTGGCTGCCCTGTCCACCTATGAATTTGATGTACAGTACCGCCCGGGCCGACACCATATAGATGCAGACCTACTGTCCCGGATCATGCCTGAGGAAGAAACCCGTAATGAATGGGTGACTCTATCACAGACTGGAGTAAAGGCCATCGGCCAGCGAATCTCTATCCCTGAGACTCACGGCTGCCCACAGAGGTGTGTCGACCAGTTGGGAGCTTCCCCTCAGTGCATCCCAGACATCTATGCGTTTCCAACCCACTTGGAATCCGAGTCGTTGAGACAGATGTCAAAGCAAGAGCTTAAGAGAGCTCAGGAAAAGGATGTCGATATAGGACCTGCTATCAAGGCCGTGAAGCAGGGGAAATGGCTTGAAGATGAGGATGCAAGTCCAGAACTCTCTAAGCTCAAACGAGAGATGGGAAAGTTGACCATGAAAGAAGGTATGTTGTATCGGTTGAGCAAGCGACCTTCTGGAGATGTTGTCACTCAACTTGTACTCCCAAAAGAGTTCAGAGAAATAGTGTTGAAGGCCATGCACAATGATTTGGCATTGAGAGAACTGTCGACCAACTGATGAGCAGATTCTTCTGGCCAAAGATGTCTGTAGAAGTGGAACAGTACATTAAGAACTGTGGAGAGTACATCACTCGTAAGTCCCTTCCTCAGCGAGCAGCTCCACTACACCAGATTGTGAGCAAAGGTCCAATGGATCTTGTGTGTATTGATTTTCTCTCAATGGAACCCGACAGTAAAGGCATAATCAATGTGTTGGTGGTCACAGACCATTTTACTCGCTATGCTCAGGCTTTCCCCACCAGAAGCCAGAAAGCACATGTTGTCGCAAAAGTACTGGTGGAGAAATACTTTGTACATTATGGGCTGCCAGCAAGAATACATTCGGACCAAGGCCGTGACTTCGAAAGTCGACTGATCCGGGAGATGCTGCAAATGATGGGAGTACGGAAATCCAGAACCACTCCGTATCACCCACAAGGAGACCCACAGCCCGAACGCTTTAACCGCACGCTATTGTCAATGCTGGGCACGCCGAGTCAAGAAAAGAGGCGGCAGTGGAGTCAGCAAGTACCTTACTTAGTGCATGCATACAATAGCACCAAGTGCGACTCCACCGGATACTCTCCGTACTTCTTGATGTTCGGAAGAGAAGCAAGACTTCCCGTGGATGTGTGTTTTGGTACGTCGCCGGATGGCAAGGAAAGAGGTCACCACATCAAGTATGTGGCTAAGCTGAAAGACGACCTGCAAAGAGCCTTTAAACTAGCTTCTGCCGCAGCTGACAAAGTACACCAGCGAAACAAGAAGTCCTATGACAAGAGAGTGACCTGCCAAACCATGGAACCTGGTGACAGAGTGTTGTTAAGAAACCTGGGGTTGAGAGGAAAACACAAACTCCAAAGCCGATGGAGTGCTGTTCCTCACGTGGTGGTGAGCAAAATGCCCAACTTACCTGTTTACAGAGTGAGTCCTGAAGATGGAATAGGACGCACAAGGACCCTACACAGAGATCATCTCCTACCCATTGGACAACTGGTACTGATGCCAAGAACGGAGAGTGACCACAACACACCTGTATAACCAAGAACTAGGGCAGGAACTATCAAGAAGCAACACCGTATACCGTCTCCTCCTACAACAGAAAAGAGTGAGCCGACGTCTGACTCATCCTCTGAAGTAGAGTATGTAAGGGAGCGCAGACCCTACAGTACCTACCTGGAAGGGATACTGAAGAAAAGGACTGTGCGAGAGCCAGCTGTCGTCATCCCTGATGAAGAACCAGTCAGAGCTCCTGACACATACGAGGATGAACAGAGCGGAGAGGAGCCATCTCCTGAGTCAGAGTCTACTGAGTCGGGGTCGGACATACAAGGAGGGCACGCTAGCAGCTCTGAAGAAGAAGTTGTGCCTGAGACACAAACCAGGCCTAAACGAGCAGTAAAGCCAATAATTAGACTCACCTATGATGAGCCAGGTAAATCCAGAGACAAATCGTTAACCATAGTGCACAGAGGTATGGTTATAAAGATCAAACAACGTTAAGAAGCGAATGGGTCAACTCCTTAGTCTGTTAAATGTCGTGTCTTATGGGGACATACAGACCTTTGGAAGGGGGAGGGTGTAACCCTGGTAATATTAACTAACCCTGGTAATATTAACCCAGTGGTTATCCTGTAATATAAACCAAGTTGTTGTCTTATATAAATATATGTTATTATTTTGTATTTTGTATATCTTATTTACCTCTGGGTAATATGTTCTACATATACCATTATTTCATGTATGGGTAATATGTAGAACTCCTGTCTATGTGAACTGGGAACTGTGGCTTGGCCAATCAGGAGAAAGGTCAGGGTTGATGGGACTGGGTTTAACCAGGTGTGGGGATTGAGCTCTCGAGCACCAGAAAGTGAGAGGGTGAGAGAAGCAGGTGGACAAGTGTGCAAATGTTTGACACACCATTGCTAAGTTGTATCCAGTATAGTGTTATCAAGTTTCTGGCCTAGGACACACGCTGAACATTATATGTGACGTCGGGGAATTGTGCATGTTAGATAGGCATGCCTAATCAATTGCTCCACATTGGACTGGGTGTTGAGGCTAGCTGGCTAAGCTAGGTAAACAGTAGCAGGCCCCGGATAGCTAACCCGGAAACCCACTACATTCGAGAACAGGATAAGCGGTCTGTGCTACCAGGGCCTGTACAGACTTCGAGAACAGGATAAGCGGTCTGTGCTACCAGGGCCTGTACAGACTTTGAGAACAGGATAAGCGGTCTGTGCTACCAGGGCCTGTACAGACTTTGAGAACCAGATAGCAGTCTGTGCTACCAAGGCCTGTACAGACTTCCTCTGGCAGCGTGGGAGGCGCACCAGGACTTCACATTGCATCGTACTCAATCTCCACTTTCTCCTTTCCCCCCACCTGAACACTGACTCCAGACCGTGAGTACTTTGGCTCGTTAGAGCTGACGATTAAATGGGATTGTGAGTTTCCCATCAATCAGGCCTGCAACGGGGGTTTTTGTTTGTTTGTTTGTTTTTGTTTATTAGATGCCGGCTTAGGTATATTAGTATATTGTATTATTGTACAGGATATTTCATTTGTAATTAGCTGTATCATTAATGCCATTTTGGATATAGGTTTTCATTTATATTTCCTTTTTTGATATTGAGCACATGGTGCCTTTGAGTTTGAACCTGAGTACAGAGTAATAGCTCTGTTATTTTGTTTTCCTTTTTTGATATTGAGCACACGGTGCCTTTGAGAGACAATACTCTATTTATTAACTAACTAACATTTTCTTTATTCGGTAATGTGTATATATATACACACGGTGTATGTAATATATAACACTATATGTTCAATACAGATTATTTTTATATTTAAAGTTAAGTGTCTGGCTTGATCATTTCTATTTCAAATGTATTGATGTTATATCCCAAACAGATATTCATATATTTGTATTATTAGATTAGTAAGAGCTAGGTGTTACGAACCTAGGGCCCTGCCCTCTAAGTCAACTGGGGTAAAAGGGGCTAAACAAGCTATCCTTCTCATGGGAAGCACTGCCACAGAGTATCCAGGTGCCAAACGAGATGATGACATGGATTAGAACAGTGGTTCTCAACTGGTCTAGCCTCGGGACCCAACATTTTCCTTAGTCATTAAGTCACCACCCAAAATTTTTAACCACTATGATTTATAAAAAAAATAAAAAAAATAAGTGTCTTTCAAAACATGAAATAAACACATAAAAGTCCAACAAAAGTGCAAGTATTGCTAAAAACCAAATGAAATAAAATAATAATAAATAATATATGCTTCTTAGCAGATTTCTTAGCTTAACATAACAGACCTAAATTTGGGGGAACTAATGGGATAACTGGGGTTCAGGGGCGTCATTTTGGTATGGCAAGGTATGGCACTCGCCATACCTTGGCAAATAAAAATGTAAAAAAATAAATGTATTACAATTTTTTATGTTGATTTAGAATTCGAATGTCAACATTATGAACGAAGCTTCGAACTATTCGGTACAGCCCTAGCATGTTTTGATATTGTCAATTATCTCACTTTTACTAGGTGACTTTTACTGTGACTAACTGAAATATGCCAAAAATAATGGAAAATGGACATAGGGACGTTTTTTAATCAAAGGGCAGCAGAGACAAGTGATACAGGGACACAGGTAAGGTCTGGCTTAGTGATTATAATAGTGCAATTCAGCATTCAGTAACCCATACTTTTTGTGAATGTGTTTTTGATACTACATTCTGTTGAACACACACCTCAAAACCGTACCTAAGGAAAATTGGCTCAATTGCAAGAAAAGTAATAGACAGTTATGATATTACATTCTGCATAATTTGTATGCAAAATATTGTGGTTCCCTGCTTTAGTCTGTTGACACATTTCTATACTAAAAATGCTTGTGTAGTCCTGTGTCATATACCTAAATGTCATATAACTGAATAGTATAGAAACAACTCACCAAAAGTGACTATTGCACAACTGATTTGACAAGAGGGGGAAACCCCCCCTTCACCCCCCCCCCCACCATCCTCACCATACCTTGCCTTTCACTGAAATGACGACACTTCTGGGGTTGCAACAAAAGTGCAACTATAGGGCTAAAAACCCAATGAAATTAAATAATAATAATAACTAGACAATTCCGCGCGGGGGAAATTGTGAAAGTGTGGGTGACGCCTGTGCACCGCCGGCCAACGGGGGAGAGGGTCTCTCGCGAGTCTCTATGACAAACGGTTCAAAGGATACAAAAAGGGGGCGCGGCCTAAGGATCGGGGGAGTGGTCAACATAGACCAATGAAAGAGGATATCCCTACTGAGTGCAATGACACAACCCACAAGTCGCATAGCACTATTACACTATTACACACTATTACACTATTACACACTATTACACTATTACACTATTACACACTATTACACTATTACACACTATTACACTATTACACACTATTACACACTAATACACTATTAAACTATTACACTATTACACACTATTACACTATTACACACTATTACACACTATTACACTATTACACACTATTACACTATTACACACTATTACACTATTACACACTATTACACTATTACACTATTACACACTATTACACTATTACACACTATTACACTATTACACTATTACACACTATAACACTATTACACTATTACACACTATAACACTATTACACTATTACACACTATTACACTATTACACACTATTACACTATTACACACTATTACACACTATTACACTATTACACACTATTACACTATTACACTATTACACACTATTACACTATTACACTATTACACACTATTACACAATTACACACTATTACACACTATTACACACTATTACACTATTACATACTATTACACACTATTACACTATTACACTATTACACACTATTACACTATTACACTATTACACACTATTACACTATTACAAACTATTACACACTATTACACTATTACACTATTACACACTATTACACTATTACACACTATTACACTATTACACACTATTACACACTATTACACACTAATACACTATTACACACTATTACACTATTACACTATTACACACTATTACACACTATTACACTATTACACACTATTACACTATTACACACTATTACACTATTACACTATTACACACTATTACACTATTACACACTATTACACTATTACACACTATTACACTATTACACTATTACACACGATTACACACTATTACACTATTACACTATTACACTATTACACACTATTACACTATTACACTATTACACTCTATTACACTATTACACACTATTACACTATTACACACTATTACACACTATTACACTATTACACACTATTACACTATTACACTATTACACTATTACACACTATAACACTATTACACTATTACACACTATAACACTATTACACACTATTACACTATTACACACTATTACACTATTACACACTATTACACTATTACACACTATTACACTATTACACTATTACACACTATTACACTATTACACTATTACACACTATTACACTATTACACACTATTACACACTATTACACTATTACACTATTACACACTATTACACTATTACACTATTACACACTATTACACTATTACACACTATTACACTTACACACTATTACACACTATTACACTATTACACTATTACACACTATTACACTATTACACACTATTACACTTACACACTATTACACACTATTACACTATTACACACTATTACACACTATTACACACTATTACACACTAATACACTATTACACACTATTACACTATTACACTATTAGACACTATTACACTATTACACACTATTACACTATTACACTATTACACACTATTACACTATTACACACTATTACACTATTACACTATTACACACTATTACACACTATTACACTATTACACTATTACACTATTACACTATTACACTATTACACACTATTACACTATTACACACTATTACACTATTACACACTATTACACACTATTACACTATTACACACTATTACACTATTACACTATTACACTATTACACTATTACACACTATTACACTATTACACTATTACACACTATTACAATATTACACACTATTACACACTATTACACTATTACACTATTACACACTATTACACTATTACACACTATTACACTATTACACTATTACACTATTACAATATTACACTATTACACAATATTACACTATTACACACTATTACACACTATTACACTATTACACACTATTACACTATTACACACTATTACACTATTACACACTATTACACACTATTACACTATTACACACTATTACACTATTACACACTATTACACTATTACACACTATTACACTATTACACTATTACACACTATTACACTATTACACACTATTACACTATTACACTATTACACACTATAACACTATTACACTATTACACACTATAACACTATTACACTATTACACACTATTACACTATTACACACTATTACACTATTACACACTATTACACACTATTACACTATTACACACTATTACACTATTACACTATTACACACTATTACACTATTACACTATTACACACTATTACACAATTACACACTATTACACACTATTACACACTATTACACTATTACATACTATTACACACTATTACACTATTACACTATTACACACTATTACACTATTACACTATTACACACTATTACACTATTACAAACTATTACACACTATTACACTATTACACTATTACACACTATTACACTATTACACACTATTACACTATTACACACTATTACACACTATTACACACTAATACACTATTACACACTATTACACTATTACACTATTACACACTATTACACACTATTACACTATTACACACTATTACACTATTACACACTATTACACTATTACACTATTACACACTATTACACTATTACACACTATTACACTATTACACACTATTACACTATTACACTATTACACACGATTACACACTATTACACTATTACACTATTACACTATTACACACTATTACACTATTACACTATTACACTCTATTACACTATTACACACTTTTACACTATTACACACTATTACACACTATTACACTATTACACACTATTACACTATTACACACTATTACACTATTACACTATTACACTATTACACACTATAACACTATTACACTATTACACACTATAACACTATTACACACTATTACACTATTACACACTATTACACTATTACACACTATTACACTATTACACACTATTACACTATTACACTATTACACACTATTACACTATTACACACTATTACACACTATTACACTATTACACTATTACACACTATTACACTATTACACTATTACACACTATTACACTATTACACACTATTACACTTACACACTATTACACACTATTACACTATTACACTATTACACACTATTACACTATTACACACTATTACACTTACACACTATTACACACTATTACACTATTACACACTATTACACACTATTACACACTATTACACACTAATACACTATTACACACTATTACACTATTACACTATTAGACACTATTACACTATTACACACTATTACACTATTACACTATTACACACTATTACACTATTACACACTATTACACTATTACACTATTACACACTATTACACACTATTACACTATTACACTATTACACTATTACACTATTACACTATTACACACTATTACACTATTACACACTATTACACTATTACCCACTATTACACACTATTACACTATTACACACTATTACACTATTACACTATTACACTATTACACTATTACACACTATTACACTATTACACTATTACACACTATTACAATATTACACACTATTACACACTATTACACTATTACACTATTACACACTATTACACTATTACACACTATTACACTATTACACTATTACACTATTACAATATTACACTATTACACAATATTACACTATTACACACTATTACACACTATTACACTATTACACACTATTACACTATTACACACTATTACACTATTACACACTATTACACTATTACACTATTACACTATTACACTATTACACACTATTACACTATTACAATATTACACGATTACACTATTACACACTATTACACTATTACACACTATTACACTATTACACGATTACACTATTACACTATTACACACTATTACACTATTACACTATTACACACTATTACACTATTACACAATATTACACTATTACACTATTACACACTATTACACACTATTACACTATTACACTATTACACACTATTACACTATTACACTATTACACACTATTACACTATTACACCGAGTACAATGGCACAATCCGCAAGTCTCTACGACAAACGGTTCAAGAGATACACTGAGGGGGTGTGGCCTAAGGGGGCGTGGTCTAAGGATCGGGGGAGTGGTCAACATCGACCAATGAAAGGTGGTCAACATCGACCAATGAAAAATGAAAGAGGATATCCCTACTGAGTACAATGACACCCGCAAGACAGAGGGCGCTGTCCAGCAATTCAGTACTGCAACACAGTGATGGGCAATGATGGGTTAAAGTGGATGAGGTCATTGGCAGCTCAGCCACGAGCCACACAGCTGAACCAATCATGAGTGAGCCACGAGCCACACAGGTGAAGCAATCACTATGACTTGCATTTTCTAAGGAGGCAGATGCATGACTGCATTGTCACGTTGATTAAAAGAAAACTATAAGAGATGAAGCGTTGTGATGCGCACAGAAGCACTACAATGAGTAGGCGAAGGGTTGTGTGCGATATTGTGGCATTCGTGCGATATTGTGGCACTCCTTCGGCGATCGGAACAGAAGGCTAAAAAAGAGTGTGAAAAAAGAAATTCCTAGAGTGCGATTGCATGGCGGTCAATGGGGAGGAGAACCTTCAAACAAATGGTCGTCAGTTGAGATAGAAATGTCCAATTCCATTTATTTTTATTTTGTGAGCGGGCTGACAGCCGTGTCATCGTTTTGATGTGTTTGTTTTATTTCTACGTCCAAAATTGAGATCACACTCGCAATTCACCCAAGGTAGGGGAAAAAAGATTATTTCAGCTGCTACACTCTAAATTGCAATGCATTTCCAATGGGGCCGAAATTTTACCGTTTAAAGTCGATTCGTAGCCAGACGGTGCGGTGAAACTTTACGAGTTCGAATACCGCAGTTGCCATAGGCATGCCGGTCGTTTTGATACCTTTCACGTGTATGGGGCGCGAACGCTCTGGCACGAGTAGTGTTTGCAAAATCGGTGGAATAAAGAATAAATAAAGGATAAAAAGACGTACAATAACTTCACTGACCTTTAGGAAGTATTTTGACATGTACATGGGTACCTGAGTGGTGTAGTCTATCTTGTAGAACAGGCCCATTGCAAGTTGCTGTACTCTGTCGTCTACTCTAATTGATTGATTGATTGAAAAGTTTATTAACAGATTGCAGAATGAAGTACAGTACAGCTCAATACATACAATTGTTAAGAGGATGCAGACCTGAGAAATACTTTCGTCTTGTTTCCATCAGGGTCCCCCATTTTCAAGCCATCCTAGGTTGTCAAAGTGGGCAGGGGTGAGGTGGGTTTTAGGAGTAAGGTCAAGCAGTAGTCTGACCAGTTTGTTTTGTGATGTTTGTAATCTTGTTTTTAGTGCCTTTGAGGTGCTTTGGTACCATGAGGTGCAAGCATAGTCGTAGTACCCTTGAATGAGTGCTCCTGCCAGAGTCTTCAGGGTATTCTTGTTTACCAGAGAGGAGATCCGGTACAAGAATCTAGTTTGTTGGTTAACTTTTTTGATCACATTGGATGCCATTTTGTCACAGGAAAGATTTGCCTCTAGGATGGAACCCAGCAGGCACGTGCACACATAGAGCCCAAGGGGTGCTCGAGCACCTGCCTTTTTGAGCCTCATAAAAAAAAGTGCCCTCTTTGAAAAAATAAAAATAAAAAAAATTATTTGTTTTCGTTCCGCATATAGACTGCCCTTCCAAATGAAAAATGTCAGGATAGAATCAAAATATTAGGTAAAGAGAGAGAGATGCCCCATATTCCATTGCAGTTTGCACGGCCTCCTCAGGGTGCCTCTGCGCGGACCTATATATTTTATGCGTAGCGTGGGTAGTGATGATGATGATAGAAACCGCTGTGGCGGATACATTTGAATGCTGGTATTACACTCACTGAGGGACACGAAGAAGTCAAGTCCGATGGGATTTGGGAATCTCAAATACAAATCGGGATTGGAATAAAAAATGCATTTATATTAAACAATACAGAATATACAGCACTTCTTGGGGTCTGTAGGGTAAGCACTTATTCCCTCCCCCCTGAACATTTATGGAGATGTATGGGCCTTTTAAGTCAGTGATAAAAGTGTCTTTCAAGGATTGATTGATTGATTGATTGATTGATTGATTGATTGATTGATTGATTGATTGAAAACTTTATCAACAGATTGCAGAATGGGTACAGTACAGTACAGCTCAATGCATACAATTGTTAAGGGAATGCAGACCAGAGAAAGACTTTCGTCTTGTTTACATCAGGGTCCCCCATTTTTAATTCATCATAACATATATGACATACACGACATACAGATAGACAAAACAAATATTACATTAGATTACACAAAGTAAAAACAGATATTACATTACATTACACAAACTAAAAACAGATATTACATTACATTACACAAACTAAAAACAGATATTACATTACATTACACAAACTAAAAACCGATATTGTCTGAATTACTAGAAGAAAGAAATGCACCACCTTTGGCTGATAGTTATTTATAAATTTCTTAGGATTTCTTTTGGTCTAATAAATGTTTAAGGTTCTTAGATCGATCCCCTGCTGCCTCCTCCTCCTCTTCCTCATCGTCCTCCTCCTCCTCCTACTCTTCCTCCTACTCCTCTTCCTCATCTTCCTCTTCCTCATCCTCCTAATCCTCATCTTCCTCCTCCTCCTCCTCCTCCTCCTCCTACTCGTCCTCATCTTCCTCCTCCTAATCCTCCTCTTCCTCCTCCTCCTCCTGCTCCTAATCCTCCTCTTCCTCCACCTCCTCCTCCTCCTCCTCCCCCTCCTCCTCCTCCTCCTCCTCCTCCTCCTCATCCTCCTCCTCCTCCTCCTAATCCTCCTCTTCCTCCTAATCCTTCTGCTTTTCCTCCTCCTCTTCCTCCTCCTTATCCTCCTCCTCCTCTTCCTCATCTTCCTCCTCCTCCTGCTCCTCCTGCTCCTAATCATCTTCCTCCTAATCCTCCTCCTCCTCCTAATCCTCCTCCTGCTCCTGCTCGTGCTCCTTCTCCTTATCCTCCTCCTGCTCCTGCTCCTCCTCATCCTCCTGCTCCTCCTCCTCCTCCTCTTCCTCTTCTTCCTCATCCTCCTCCTCCTGCTCCTAATCCTCCTCATCCTCCTCCTCCTAATCCTCCTCCTGCTCCTCCTCCTCCTCCTCCTCCTCCTCCTCCTCCTCCTCCTCCTCCTCCTCCTCCTCCTCCTCCTCCTGCTCCTCCTCCTCCTCCTCCTCCTCCTCCACGGCGAGCAGCGTACTGGCTCATGTAAAATGGCAGGCCATGCATTATGCAGCAGCTTAGGTCACTGCGTGAGATCTTCATGTCCTCAGCTACAGTCCACTTGTCGCTGCTCTGGTCGTAGCGCTCCACGTTGGAGATGGGGTTGAAGTCATTGTTGCCTCCGACCACGAAGAGGAGGTCGTCCAGCACTGCGATGCCAAAGCTGCTGCGGGGGGTGAGCATGTCAGGCAGGGCGCTCCAGGAGTCAGTCAAGGGGCTGTAGGCCTCCGCGCTACGCAGCTCGTGTCCGTCCCACCCTCCCACCTGAGGACAGGACACATGAGAGGAATGTTTTAGTGTGGGGTTAAGGCAGGCAGACACTGTATTAATCCATTTAGGGAAATGAGGGCATCACAGAAGCATTGAAAGTCAAATGATACATATCTATAACATATCTAGTATAAAGCATTTGTCTCTGTGTGCACCTACCGCATAGACTTGTCCTCCGTATGCAGCCACTCCCACTGCGGCACGCCTGCGGCTCATGGGGGCGATCAGAGTCCACTGGTTGGTGTCTGGGCTGTGAGCAGAGACCCCGTCCTCCAGTTGAAGCCACCACAGATGTAAACCTGTAATAAGAAAGAATATTCTAAATTAGTTTATATATTCCATTTGATTTCATTCTACTTTAATTATCTGTTAATGTTGATGCAACAAAGGACCCAGACACAACTTTTGTATGTGCAAGCTTACTTGGCAATAAAGAAATTTATGATTTCTGATCTAACGTTCCTTGTGTTCATCTACCACCATGTGTCCCTCAGTTCCACCCACCTTGCTCTGGAGGGCTGCTGCCCCGGTGGCGCACCTGTGCTCCAGCATGGGTGAGATCACTGTCCACTGGTTGGTTTCAGGCTCGTAGCGCTCGGCGGTGTTCAGTACCACGCGTCCGTCTCTCCCTCCTATGGCGTAGATACAGCCGCCCAACACGCCCACGCTGAGGCAACAGCGGCGTGAGTGCATGGGAGCCAACTGCAGCCAGCTGCAAGTGAAAGGGTTGAACCTGCACACACTGCTGAGTTCCTCTCCTATGCCGTCCGAGCCGCCGACACAGTAGACCAGACCGTGGAGATAAACGGTACCGTGGTTGTACCGGGGACTCTCCCCCTCATTGCTCACGTCCATCCATCCACTGGCTCGGATATCGTAAGCCTCGATGGTCAGGCCTCCAATGGCCAATAGGACCTCCTGGGGCAGGCGTGGACGCATCAGGGGGTTTGGGAGCCTGTCGGAGCCAGGGGGGTTCAGGACGCTGAGGATGAGGGGCCTGCAGTCGTGGCTGTCCCTCACCACAGGGTTGTTCTGGACGTTGTTCAGCAAGTAGTCAGGCCTCATCAAGCCCATGCGAACCTGGGAAGAGACAAGCAGACAGCGGGTAACATCACAGTGACCAAATGCGTCCACATTTTTATAGGATTCTATCACATTTTCATATCAATAGCGAATATAACTTACCCTGCGCCGTTTTCATTGAGGTTTCTTACAAATTAACAATGTTTTATTTGTCCTTTATATGCGGATAACATTCAAATCTTAAATTGTAGCATTATGTTCCCGTTTAGACAATAAACATAATGCTAATGATGCACTTTTGTTAAGATAATTGGGTTGACCATCCTCGATCACTGTACTCAGGTCCCATTTAATAGTTTAACGCTGTTCAGATCGCGTCAAAGAATAGATGCGTCCCAGTGACCTGTAACCTGTGCTAAAGGTCTTGGGAATTGTATTAATTTTGTAGTTTTCACATTTTCACCTTTTAATTTTAAACCAATGTTGCCATCTACTGACAACAGAAAGTGTTGTGTAAGTTATAGTATAACGTCAACCTGAGAGGCTACTCGCACTTCCGTATAGAGATTCCCACTTTTTACGGGTACATAGGTTCATATCTAATTGTCTTTAGATTACTAAATATAGATGAATACTCATGAAATTTGATATATATATTCTAAAATAAGTATAATTTCACTTCATCTACCTGTCGACATGAAATTCCCAAACGCTGACGGTAAAAAAAGCCTGGATGTCGCGCAAAATGGGGCGTGACCGAATTTGGTCCCAGACAATAAGAGTGACTGAGATTGATCTACGTTCCGTTACAACTTAAACATCGGTTGTAGACGGTTTCTGTCTGTTGCTAGGGAACAGTTTGGACCCAAATGTTTGAGAACCACTGTACTAGGGAACCTAGTGTTGTTTTAATGTAATGCACAGTAATACAATTAGTTACCTTGGGCAGCAGCAAAGGGATGTGTGTTTTACGCTCCTCACGGGAGTGGTCGATCCAACGGAGGACGGCCTCGAACACCGTCTCCTCGCTCTTCACGTTCAGATCATCCCTCTCGATGATGTCCACCAGTTGCTGCAGGGACAGCTCCACAAACTCCTGTGAGACGTGCAGCATCTCCTCAAAGTGGCACACGATGAAGAGATGGGCCTTGCGCCTCAGGTCAGGGCAGTTGTAGATGTCCACGAACCTCCAGATGCCGACACAGTTTTCCAGAGACAGCTGGCCTTCTAGGAAGTCAGAGCACGCTCCTACTATGCCAGTGACGAGAAGCTGGTCTGCAGCCACCAGAAGCTCTTCCACGTTCTCTGCTGTCACCAGCACAAAGCGTGTGTAGGCATACTCTATGATGAGCTGCATCATACCGGGGGACACCCCAGGGATAGTGTAGACTGCTTTCTCTGAGTTGCTCCAGCGAGTGAAGAGGGCTCTGTGGGACGCAGATTATATAGATATCTGATGAGTAAACAGTAAGCAACATTCTGTTCTGTGTAGTAATATATTTTCACTGTAGAAGTATAGGGTCTTAGCACAGTAGAAGTATAGTATCTTTTTACAGTATAAGTACAGTATAGTATCTGTTTACAGTAGAAGTACAGTATAGTATCTGTTTACAGTAGACATACAGTATAGTATCTGTTTACAGTAGAAATACAGTATAGTATTGTTTTACAGTAGATGTACAGTATAGTATCTGTTTACAATATAAGTACAGTATAGTATCTGTTTACAGTAAAAGTACAGTATGGTATCTGTTTACTAACCAAGCTAACCTGAACCAAGCTAATGTGAACCAAGCTAAACTTACCTGAAATAGTCACTGCAGTCACACAGGATGTTCTTGTGGGCATTAAACTCAGTGCTGTTGACTTTAATAACCAGATCACAGAACCTTCCCTCCAGACGCAGCTCATTAAGGATTGTACAGGACATTGTTTCCTTTTCCATGTGGGGATTTTAAATTGTATCTCTACAGAATATATTCAAGCTTACAGACTAATAGCCAGAAACAACAAGTGAGATCTTCACTTGTCTTCTGAGATCTGTGAGCTTCTGAGAGAATTGTTGCAATACTGTACACAAATGTTCTAGAATGTGCTATTTTATGACATCATACTATGACATCACAAATGTTCTAGAATGTCTATTATGACATCATACTGTGACATCACAAATGTTTTAGAATGTGCTATTATGACATCATACTGTGACATCACAAATGTTCTAGAAAGTGCTATTATGACATCATACTCTGACATCACAAATGTTCTAGAATGTTTGATTATGACATCATACTGTGACATCCAGTGATGGGAATAACGGCGTTACTAACGGCGTTCGTTTTTTCAGTAACGAGTAATCTAACGGATTACTCTTCCAATCTTAATAACACCATTACCGTTACTGCCAAAAAATGCGGCGCGTTACTATGATTGAACCTGTTTTTTTCATCAGACATCTCTGCGCCGAGAAGCAATACTTTTTTTCCTTCGTTAGTGGGCAGTGCGCGATTGGCTGAGGTTGAGTAAAATGTCATGGTAAGCCAATCAGAGGTAGAGGTGGGCGGGTGTTCGAAAGAATCCAGAGTCTGACACACAGCGACAACACAAGCGACTCAGTCAACGACAGACCGCAGTTCCGTGTACGTTTTGATAGTTTGTTTGGCAAGCCCAAATAATCCAAAACAAATCCAACGAACAACATTGATTTATTTAGAGATATCTACAGCAAGAATTGTAGGTGTCAATGAAGCCAGCATTGCACTCTGGTTAGAAGTGGTGGAGAGAATAAAGGTTAGCATATGAATTGTAATCTCTGGTTGGAAACGAATAATGGATGTATTATCCAAGGGGGGTCCTGAGGGGGGGGAAGAAGAACGAGCAAGAGCATATGTATGTACTGTATTGTATAATGAGATAATGGGGATTATGTATAGCCGAACGCACAATTGGAGGGGGGCTCCCCACCCTCCAGAACATTTACAACAAGCGTTGCAAGGGCAAGGCTAAGAGAATCATTAAAGACTCCAGTCACCCGAACAACTGCCTCTTTGAACTGCTGCGGTCAGGCAAGCGATACCGGAGTCTCAAGGCGAGCACAGAAAGACTCAGAAGAAGCTTCTATCCCCAGGCCATCAGGCTGCTAAACGAACAATGAATGAACACTACACAACAACAACCACCAAACGCACATAGCACACACATCCACACGCACACACTCACTTTAAACAAACACACTGTAGCACCCACTCCACACACTTTATAGCACACACCCACTTTAAACAAACACACTGTAGCACCCACTCCCCACACTTTATATTTATGGATGAAGGATTGCACTACAACTCGTACACCTTACTGTAAATTGTACCTAAAATTGTACCTCATCCCATTTCTGCTTTGCACTAGATAGTACTGTACATTAGTACACTGCATAGTATTGTATATTATATGGTAACTCAGAACATTGTACATATATCTATACCGAACACTGTGACCTCATTTTTCTTCTTCTAAATTACATGCTATATTATGTTATTATGTTATTTGATACTATCTTGTCTAGCACAGTCTCTGGAGCGTAACAGTAAGAAGCATTTTGTATGAAAGTATTCTGTACTTCTGTATGACAACTATTAAAGAACTTGAACTTGTATATATCTTGTAACCTACATTTATTGATTCAAAACAGGAACGTATATTCCTGTGATTTATTGAGATATTTACTGTTAATGTTTGTATTGTCAAAAGAATTATAAAAAATGTGTTAAAAAAACATATATATATATCTGTATGTCATGCATGTCTTAAATGTCATGATTAGATTAGTTTAGATGATTAGATTAGATTCTTATATCTGCATGTTGTGTATGTCATAAATGTCATGAATTGAAAATGGGGGACCCTGATGTAAACAAGACAAAAGTCTCTGGTCTGCATCCCCTTAACAATTGTGTGTATTGAGCTGTACTGTACTGTACCCATTATGCAATCTGTTAATTAAAGTGTGCAATCAATCAGTATATATTTGTTATTTATTTTGGTATAGTGCTTACAGCATAATTTAATGTTGCCCAGTTGTGGCCTGTTGAGGGGCAATACATATCAAAAGTTCCAAAACATCTATTGTGTTTGTATTTGTATGATCCACTATATAAACATAGTAATTATAATATCTACATACATGGCATTTGATTGGAGGCTAGTCTCACTTTGTCCCACAGCAACATAAAAATTGTTTAGATTTGTGTATGTTGTTTATGTAACAAATGTACTTGAAAGTAACACAATAGTTACTTTCTGAAGTAACTAGTTACTTTTATAATTTGTAACTGAGTAAGTAATTTAGTAACTTTTTGGAAGAAGTAACTAGTAACTGTAACTAGTTACTTTTTAAAAGTAACTTGCCCAACACTGGTGACATCACAACGGAACATGTTTGAGTTCCATTTGAATCATTTAAATAATATTTGTGTAGCCTATAGGTACAGAACAATGATACAAATTATAATAAAATATTTAAGTAAAATGTATAGAAAATAAAGAAAAATAAGACAATGAAATAATGATAATAATTCATTTAAAAGCTATTTTAAAAAGGTATGTTTTGAGCAGTGCCAACCGAGTCTGCTGTCCTAACAGACTTGGGGTCTGTAGAGTAAGCACTTATTCCCTCCGCCCTGAACATTTATGGAGATGTATGGGCCTTTTAAGTCAGTGATAAAAGTGTCTTTCAAGCATAAGTGAGCTCCTGCACTGATTATTATAGTTCAATATTCAATATTTGATCACCAAAACCCCCCAAAAAGCATAAAAAGGCCCCTCCCTGCCCAAAAAGGGCCCCCAAAAATAGCACAGGCCCAGTGCCCTTTTCAGCCTTTGAGCACCTGCCCCTCTAAAGTCCTGTGCACCGTGCACGTCCCTGGAACCCAGGTATGTAATTTCATCTTTCCTTGTGACAATATTGTCACCCACTGTAACTGAGAAGCCGTCGGTCTTGCTGAGTTTGTTTTTTGAACCGAGGAGAATGGACTCTGTTTTACCCAGGTGTAATGATAGTTTGTAGTCGTCATCGAGCCAGGTGCAGATTCTGCCGAGTTCTGAGCTGAGGGTTTTTTCAACCTATAACTTGTAACTGACTGCAACGTGTGTCATGCTTGTTAAAACCAAAATCAATAGTAGCAATAGTAACTATAAGTATAGAGCAACACAACACGAACATAAATGATTAAATTGTACATATTTTTTATATTTTTTAAATAATGTATATTAGAATCCTTAGCTTGAGCTTAGCTGTAATACACGCTACCATGACTCTATGTACCATGTCCATAATACACGCTACCATGACTCTATGTACCATGTCCATAATACACGCTACCATGACTCTATGTACCACGCTACCAGAATCAGGGGCGGACCTAGCACATTTGGCGCCCTAGGCGAGGTTCACCAATGCGCCCCCCCCCCCCCCCCCCCCACAAATTAAAACATCGCGGCGCTACCAACCGGTTAACCCTTTTCACTGCGACAATACACCGAAGGTCAACCCTTTCACGACCGTCATTGTGTGATAGTAAAGGGTTAACCCTCCGTCGTGTGGCAGTGAAAGGGTTAACAGTTATACAGTAAAGTACTGCACCTTTATTGTTTACAAGCAAGAACAAGAGCTAAGAATAAATGTAAAGTGCACACTAAAGATTTAAAACAAATAAACAACTTAGCTAACACCCAATAATAATAATAACAACTAGACAATTCCGCGCAGGGGAAATTGTGAAAGTGTGGGTGACGCCTGTGCACCGCCGGCCAACGGGGGAGAGGGTCTCTTGCGAGTCTCTATGACAAACGGTTCAAAGGATACAAAAAGGGGGCGCGGCCTAAGGATCGGGGGAGTGGTCAACATAGACCAATGAAAGAGGATATCCCTACTGAGTGCAATGACACAACCCGCAAGTCGCATTGCACACTATTACACTATTACACTATTACACACTATTACACTATTACACACTATTACACACTATTACACTATTACACTATTACACTATTACACACTATTACACTATTACACTATTACACACTATTACACTATTACACACTATTACACTATTACACTTTTACACTATTACACACTATTACACTATTACACTATTACACTATTACACACTATTACACTATTACACTATTACACTATTACACACTATTACACTATTACACACTATTACACTATTACACACTATTACACTATTACACTATTACACACTATTACACTATTACACACTATTACACTATTACACACTATTACACTATTACACTATTACACACTATTACACTATTACACTATTACACACTATTACACTATTACACACTATTACACTATTACACACTATTACACACTATTACACTATTACACTATTACACACTATTACACACTATTACACTATTACACACTATTACACTATTACACAATATTACACTATTACACACTATTACACACTATTACACTATTACACTATTACACACTATTACACTATTACACACTATTACACTATTACACACTATTACACTATTACACACTATTACACTATTACACACTATTACACTATTACACTATTACACACTATTACACACTATTACACTATTACACTATTACACACTATTACACTATTACACACTATTACACTATTACACACTATTACACTATTACACTATTACACTATTACACACTATTACACTATTACACTATTACACACTATTACACTATTACACTATTACACACTATTACATACTATTACACTATTACACTATTACACACTATTACACTATTACACTATTACACACTATTACACTATTACACACTATTACACTATTACACTATTACACACTATTACACTATTACACTATTACACTATTACACACTATTACACTATTACACACTATTACACTATTACACACTATTACACTATTACACTATTACACTATTACACACTATTACACTATTATACACTATTACACTATTACACACTATTACACTATTACACTATTACACTATTACACACTATTACACTATTACACTATTACACACTATTACACTATTACACACTATTACACTATTACACTATTACACACTATTACACTATTACACACTATTACACTATTACACACTATTACACTATTACACACTATTACACACTATTACACACTATTACACTATTACACAATATTACACTATTACACTATTACACACTATTACACTATTACACACGATTACACTATTACACTATTACACACTATTACACTATTACACACTATTACACTATTACACACTATTACACTATTACACTATTACACACTATTACACTATTACACTATTACACACTATTACACACTATTACACACTATTACACTATTACACACTATTACACTATTACACTATTACACACTATTACACTATTACACTATTACACACTATTACACTATTACACTATTACACACTATTACACTATTACACTATTACACACTATTACACACTATTACACTATTACACTATTACACACTATTACACTATTACACTATTACACACTATTACACTATTACACTATTACACACCTGAGGAGGAGCGGTTGTGTGTTCTGTGTGATCTGGGAGTGGTGGAGGATGAATATCATTTTGTTTTTTATTGCCCTTTGTACACCACTTTGAGGAGGGCTTTATTTGAAAAAATTCAAATTGGAAACCCAGATTTGTTTTGGCAGTCTGAGAGCTGTATGTTGAGTTGTTTTTTTGTGGAGGACATCTTCGGTTTTGCAGGATTTTTGGAGAAGGCATGGCACCTGAGACAAAACACACTGTATCCTATATAATTGTATTTGAATTCACCTTGTTTTTCTGTTTATTTACATTGAGTACAGCTTGTGTTATATTACGTTTTATTGTATTTTCTTGTATTTTTTTTATGGCCATCTTGGTCTATGTCATTTGTTAAGTAATTGGTAAAGTATATTATTATATACTTATTGTTATGTGTCTTGTAAGCCCATATGGGCTGGGCATACATCTGTATGTAAGACACGAAAATAAAAAATATCAAATAAAAAAAAATAAAAAATTACACACTATTACACTATTACACTATTACACACTATTACACTATTACACTATTACACACTATTACACTATTACACTATTACACACTATTACACTATTACACAGAGTACAATGGCACAATCCGCAAGTCTCTACGACAAACGGTTCAAGAGATACACTGAGGGGGTGTGGCATAAGGGGGCGTGGTCTAAGGATCGGGGGAGTGGTCAACATCGACCAATGCAAGGGGGTGTGGCCTAATGGGGCGTGGTCTAATGATCGGGGGAGTGGTCAACATCGACCAATGAAAGAGGATATCCCTACCGAGTACAATGGCACAATCCGCAAGTCTCTACGACAAACGGTTCAAGAGATACACTGAGGGGGTGTGGCCTAAGGGGGCGTGGTCTAAGGATCAGGGGAGTGGTCAACATCGACCAATGCAAAGGGGTGTGGCCTAATGGGGCGTGGTCTAATGATCGGGGGAGTGGTCAACATCGACCAATGAAAGAGGATATCCCTACCGAGTACAATGGCACAATCCGCAAGTCTCTACGACAAACGGTTCAAGAGATACACTGAGGGGGTGTGGCCTAAGGGGGCGTGGTCTAAGGATCGGGGGAGTGGTCAACATCGACCAATGAAAGGTGGTCAACATCGACCAATGAAAAATGAAAGAGGATATCCCTACTGAGTACAATGACACAACCCACAAGACAGAGGGCGCTGTCCAGCAATTCAGTAATGCAACACAGTGATGGGCAATGATGGATTAAGTGGATGATGTCATTGGCAGGTCAGCTCAGCCATGAGCCCTGAGCCTCACAGCTGTTAAGGCTGAACCAATCAGCCGTGAGCACAATGACTTGCATATTCTGAATTTCCTTTACATGACTGCATTGTCACGTTGATTAAAAGAAAACTATAAGAGATGAAGCGCTGTGACTCGCACAGAAGCACTACAATGAGTAGGCGAAGGGTTGTGTGCGATATTGTGGCATTCGTGCGATATTGTGGCACTCCTTCGGCGATCGGAACAGAAGGCTAAAAAATAGTGTGAAAAAAGAGATTTCTAGTTGCGATTGCATGGCGGTCAATGGAGAGGAGAACCTTCAAACAAATGGTCGTCAGTTGAGATAGAAATGTCCAATTCCATTTATTTTTCTTTTGTGAGCGGGCTGACAGCCGTGTCATCGTTTTGATGTGTTTGTTTTATTTCTACGTCCAAAATTGAGATCACACTCGCAATTCACCCAAGGTAGGGGAAAAAAGATTATTTCAGCTGCTACACTCTAAATTGCAATGCATTTCCAATGGGACCGAAATTTTACCGTTTAAAGTCGATTCGTAGCCAGACGGTGCGGTGAAACTTTACGAGTTCAAGCCGCTAGCCGCTCGTTTTGATACCTTTCACGTGTATGGGGCGCGAACACTCTGGCACGAGTGGTGTTTGCAAAATCGGTGGAATAAAGAAAGAATAAAAAGAGTATAGATATCTATAGTGTGGGTGGCAACCTGGCTTCGCCAGGTCACCCACACTAATAATAAATAATTATGCTTCTTAGTAGACTTCTTAGCTTAACATAACAGACCTACAGTAAGTTTGGGGGAACTAATGGGATAACTGGGCTTGCAACAAAAGTGCAACTAAGGGCTAAAAACACAATGAAATTAAATAATAATAATAATAATAATAATAATAATAATAATAATAATAATAATAATAATAATAATAATAATAATAATAATAATAATAATAATAATAATAATAATAATAATAATAATAATAATAATAATAATAATAATAATAATAATAATAATAATAATATATCCTTCTAGCAGACTTCTTAGCTTAACATCCCAGGGAACTAATGGGGATGTTGTTTCCTCCTGACAAGAGTCTCAAAGTCTGGGGTGATGGTAGACAAAGCAACTCTGAGGTCATGCTCAATGTCCAATCTGTTCCTCCGCTTTGTCTTCAGCTGGACCAGAGCTGAGAAGCCACTTTCACAAAGATAGGTAGTGCAAAAAAAAAGTTTAAAAATAAAAAAATTTATTCTTTTTTTACACACACATCCGCGACCCACTCAAACTCACTTTTGGGTCGCGACCCACCAGTTGAGAAACACTGGATTAGAATGTTTCCACATGCTCTGCCAATCACAGAGAGGAGGTTTCAGGACCTTCAGTCCATGCAACATGTCATGCCCACCGAGTGTCATCACTTCTTCGATAATTTGCCACATAAATAGGCATCAATCAATAGCTCTGCAAAGAAGCGCTGAAGGGAGAAGTGAGGAGAGGAACATGACTCCCAGTGTTTGATTTTCCTGTCATTTGTTTGATTTTGAGTGATTTAACTACAATAAAAACCCAGTAAAGAAGAGCTGGAGGGAGAAGTGAGGAGAGGAACATGCCTCCCAGTGTTTGATTCAACTGGCATGTTTGATTTAGCCAAGAGTGATTTGAGTTAACTGTTGAGTTTGCTTTATTGTATTAAAGGGCCATCCATGGCCAAACTGCCCTCTGTCTCCTGAGTCACTGTGTGCCCTGCTAGCGTGGCGTATCCTTCCCCATTGTCTGTCAAAGAAGTGGAAATAAAAGAAGTGACAAGTTTTGCCCAAGTCACTTACTCAAGAAGTAAGTCAGGTTTAAAATGGCTCAAGTCACAACGGCATATTCGTAAATTGGCTTAAGTCATTTATTCCTTTTATGTTACATAATTGACAGTCATTGTAATTTTTATGTTAATTGTCTTCTATTGTCATAACCTTTTTGTGTGAAATAATTAATAAATATATATTCTCCCTTCCTCTTCACTGTCTACACCAATGACTTCCACTATCGGTCAGAGTCCTGCCACCTTCAGAAGTTTTCTGATGTCTCTGCGATAGTGGGATGTATAAAGGACGGTGACGAGAGGGAATACCTGGTAGTGGACTTCGTCACATGGTGCGATAAAAACCACCTGCAGCTAAATGTGGCGAAGACCAAGGAACTAGTTGTGGAGCTGGGGAGGAGGAGGAGTGCACCTGTGACCCCCGTTTCCATCAGGGGAGTTGATGTGGACATGGTGGAGGTGTACAAATACCTCGTGTGCACATCGACAACAAACTGAACGGGTCAAAACATGCAGAGGCACTATACAAGAAGGGCCAACTCTACTTCCTCAGAAGGCTGAGATCCTTCAATGTCTGTACAAGGATGTTGAGGATGTTCTATGAGTCGGTGGTGGCGGGCGCCTTCTTGTACGCTGTGACCTGCTGGGGCAGCGGACTGAGAGCAGTGGACACAACCAGGCTGGATAAGCTGGTCAGGAAGGCCAGCAGCATGGTTGGGGTGGAGTTGGACTCTCTAGCGAGGGTGGCGGAGAGGAGGAGCCTTGCTAAGCTCCAGGCCATCAGGGAAAACCCCACCCACCCACTATACACAGACTTGGCTGACAGGAGTAGTACTGTATGTTCAGTGCTCACACTACCCAAATGCAGCACTGAACGGCACAGGAAGTCCTTCATTCCAACAGCCATCAGACTATACAATGCATCACTGTGCCTCACTGCATCACTGAGCACAGAGCGGCAGCTCAATAGTGGCAGGAGGCCGCGACTAGCGGCCTCCAGGCTCCAAAACAGGGGGCAGCGACGGCTGCCAGACATTGACCTTGGACTAATAGGAACCCAAGGAGGACAATACACTACCTGAAGCCTACTGCACCTTAAGTGACACTGTGAATACTGTGAATATATATTTCATTTAGTTAGATAGTTAAATTATATTGACCCAATTGTTTACACTGCTGTGTTGTTTTTTACTACCTGTACCCCCCCCCCTTCCCCCATGCTCAGTATATTTTAACTGTATTTATTTCTGTATATTTTATTTCATTTTTATTCTATTTTATTTATTCTATTTTACTCTACTACCCTAGGCAACTTGATTGATTTGTGTTATTATTCTAATTCGTGACCTGTCCTGTCTAAATGTTTAAATGTTGAGCGATTTGCAGTGTCAAATTTCCCACAGGATAATACAAGTATTTATATTCTATTCTATTCTATTCCTAATATGGTTCAGTTTATTATGTTTCCTGAAAAACGTGAAATTATGACTTAGGCCACTATTTTAAGGCGACGATATAATACTTCTGAAGTATAAACAATTCTGAGTCATTTGATGTGTCTTCACAGATTTATTTCCATTGAAAAATTAAAGCAGATCCGGTCAATTTGTAGGTTTGAATACGTTGGAATAAAGATTCTAAACATTCTGTGAAAAGTTGATACTTATACATACTTATATTCACCACGGTATAAAACGGGAATGTATGGATGAAAAAATACATGCTATCTTTCTGAGGAGCTTTCATAAAAAAGACAAGGAAAAAGATTAATTTCAAAATCACTCTCATCCATCTTCTCAAGAAAATAAGAAGATCTACTGTATGAAGAGCCATAACGCCTAACTCAGAACCATTTATTTTGGAGCCATAACGTTTGAGTTTCTGCCTATATTCGTTTCAAAGGAGCTCCTAACGTGAAATAAGGGTGTTGTGATCCTATGTCTAAGCATCCTTCATGAAAGCTGAAACCCAGTAGTGTGCGTTCCGTATGGACTCAGATACAAAAGCATCTGAACTTGCCAGCGTTGGCCTTCCCTTGCCACACTATCCTAACGGGGCCCCAGGCAACTGTATATCGCAGGGCCCCATCTCTGGCAGCAGCGGGAGAATGCCTGGGAATAAATGTTTACCAACTCTGGTTACAGATCGCGCAGGCATATCCAGAGGTCGCGTTACCTTCCCATGTCACTAGAATGCTAATCTGCTCATACAGCTTCATCAGACGTGCGAAGAATGCCACGAAGCTAGGCCTGAGCGTGAGCAGGGACCCCCCTGTGGAATGTTTTCCCAGGTGTCGTTTTCTCATTCCTTCCAGTGTCTTCAAGCACACAACTTTGGAGGGGAGCAGAAATATTCAACACAGGAATAGTGCGAGGAGCAGTGTTAGGCAGCGCGTATTATATCTGCTTGGCCATTCGTTGGTTTCAATCTAACTGACAGGGTACTCACAGAGTGTTTGTCTCAAAAGGTGTAGCCTACATTTACTGCCTTTGCACTCCGAAAGCACTCACTTCAGAAGGTAAGCTGTAGTGCTGAGTTGTAGAATTTTTTGACAATAACGTTTTAATGCCCTGTCATAAACACATGCAGAACTATAGTAAGTGGTTTAGGGAGATGAATGTAGTAAGGCTGATCTATGACAAAATAGAGAACAGGCTTTCGATTCAACTGAATCCAAGAAAGTTCCCTCTTCTATCTTCCATTGGGGTTAGTGTGCCAGCATTTGACATGGCACGTAGATATCTCTCTTGTGCGATTAGCACAACAGAATTGCAAGCTTGCAATAATAGAGAGTTAAGAGCATGAAAATCATCTTGACTTTTCCGAAGATGGGGAGGAGAGACGGTAAGGGGGGGTGGGGTGGGCGAGCAGGCAATCTGCCAGCTATTTGAAAATGGCAGCTCATTTAGCATTGCGGGTGCAGGAATCCTGGGGCTCTCCATGTCAAATCTATCTAGTTGCCAACGGTCAAAGAATGAAACCATAGCAAATGGGTAGTCAGTTGGCAGTGAAGAAATAGAAAGGAAACATTAATTAGGTTAGGAAAATTCCACGTTGGAAGGAGTTTAGATTGGGAACATCAGCAGTTTCATTGTACGCTTGCAAGCTTCTGGCACAGAACCTGATGCATAGAGTAGATGCCAGTGTCCACCAGTGGCGAATCCTTATGGAAGCCAACGGAAGCCATGCCTCCCTATTAAAATATGAATTAATATCAAATATGAAGAAAAAAAAAATATATATATATATAATTTTTTTTATATAGTTTACATTCTTTTTCATCTATGTTATAATTTTTTATTTATTTTTTTTAATGTCTCCCTCTTCTCCTTCTCACTCCCTCTAACACACTGTCAGACTCACTGTGCTCACTGCAGCTATAGAGGAGAGGAGGCAGGGGGTAGGTCTCTTTCTCCAGCCTCAACCATGTGATTCATGTATCTAGAGTCCAAATCCGATCCTAGCCAATCAGATTCGAGCTGACTGCCACACCCTAAAAGTTTAAAACGGGGCTGTGAGAAGAATCCTGAGTGTGGCCTCCCCTCTGCACACCTCCCCTCTGCACTCTGAACATTGTATTAACCCGTGACTGCTCCCACGGGCCGAATATTGCCCCGATCCTCGCGAGATTAAATCCACGGGTACCGGTCGGCGTACCGAAGCTTTTCCTAAATCACTTCCATCATCGAAAACGAGGGGAAAAGGTCGGCTCGCGACCCTGAAAATGTTGCATGATTTTAAAAACGCTGTATTAAGTGAGCCTATTATGGGATCCACGCGAGCTTCCTATCGTGGAAACATCTGGGGGTCCTGCAACTTTTACTCGTGCACATGTAGCCCCGAAAATGCTTAGAAAAGGAAAACCGAAAGCGTGGAATAAACTCGCCGAAACGGAAAAGTGTTCCACGGGCGCGCCGTGATTCCGATCCGCGTGAAAATATTCACGGCCATAGAGGAGACCGTGGGACACCTTTTTGCCACCGAATATGTGTCTCGAATTTGCTCCCACGCGGCGCGCAAAATCGTGCAAGGAAAATTCTGACCAAAAATTAACCAATGCTCCAGCAGTATTAATGACCCTGATGTAAACAAGACAAACGTCTTTCTCTGGTCTGCATCCCCTTATACAATTGTGTGTATTGAGCCGTACTGTATTGTACCCATTCTGCAATCTGTTAAATAAATAAAAAGAAAGTTTGACTGGCCGCCGAGCCATACTGTAGTGTACATGGTGACTGCTTGACAAAAAAAAAAAAAAAAAAATTAATACAAATATTTAATAATTTTTTTTTTTATAATTTGTTTTTGGCTTCCCCTGTTATTTTACCCACGCGACGCCACTGGTGTCCACGGCCATGCAGTGTTCCAAACGATGTACCAGTGGTCCAAACATTTGAAGCTATCTTGTATGCGATAAACGGATAAAGAGACTCACGCCTCTTACAAAGATCCTAGGAATCACCATTAGCCATTGCGTGAACTTTCCTGGACCAAAGCCTTGAGGCCTGGTTCCAGAATGTGACATTGACATGTGTTCTGGAAAAGATTCAAGGCTATAGGGAAACATTTGGGACCCTTTTGGCGACAAATTATTTTTCCCTCACAAAAGAAAAGTTAGTTTCAATCTAATCAGAAATTCCATAAAATGCAAGTCCCCACTCCAAATGTTATACAAACAGGACCATGTTGATGTATTTGCGTAGCAGTTGAACTACAGTATAGTCCAACTTTCTTTCTTTTGGTTTGATGAATTCAAACAGGCAGAATATTCTTTGGCTGGTATGTTAGTTTAAGCTTGTCTTTCTTGTGGCGATCCTGACGCCTTTTAAGTGTAACGTTTGTCCCTTTCCCATTAGTATTTGACGAACCAAGGACATTATAAGAAGAAATGTCTTCAGATAATGTGATTGTGATCACTGTATAGGGCACAGCGCTATTAGTCATCTTTATTGGCAAATTCAACATTACTAGTTTTTACATCTGCTTAATGGCTTTTCCAATGGCTTTTCCAATACTGTCATTAACTTGTTTTATATCTGTTTGTGCAATAATGTTTTGTTCTGCTCTATCCCCCCGAGGTCAATCTTGAAGCATGTGGCACCATTTTGACTTGTACTGTTACAGTGTGCCAGCTCTGAGAACCCACTCCCAAGTTCCTCTGTTTTGCCAAGACTGATTTCTCAGTCTCCAATGTATCCCTGTGGATCAATTGATCACTCCCTGCCATGACCGAGCTTTGCTTTTAATAATGCAACGCATTCTTCAGTGGCCAACAAATCCCTTAGGTGCGATATATGCAATATGTGCTCATTTGAACAAAAGATAAACTATAAATAGAAATCCACTAAAATGCTCCATTTATAGCCTACACTACCATAAACATCTAGCAGCTGTTTATGAACAAATTGCTCAAATAGGAGGAACAAACATACTTACTTCTATGAGACCTGAGGGCACCCGTAGCCGCTTATATACCAGTCAAACAATATAATTTGAACAGGCGGTCAATTTGTTCTAAAATATGAGGTAGGCCTAAAACACTGACTAAACTGACATTCTCAACTGTTAACTATTAGGTGTCTTCTTTGACAGGACAACCATGTGGTGAGCGTATGTGGATGCTGCAGGCATCATTGTATGAACACTTTGGAGAAGGTCGGACCAGCACTTTTTTTTACATAAATAGCCATACATCTGACGTGTTGAAAAGGAGTTCCCTTCATCCTTGTAGGGAGATCGTGGAGGGATTATTTGTATACACATATGTTACATTCAAAGCTAGGGGTTGACATTAGAGATTCTAATAGAATTTGCCAAAGTGTGTTTTTATTAAAAGTAATATTCGTTTGAAATACTATTTGAGGAAATGCTCCAAGGGTAAATTCACATCTGTCCAGTTATTTGCACATATTAAAAATACTTGGAAAGAAATGGAGAAACTAGACAGCATACACATCACATATAATAGATAGCAGATATCATACAAGCACCAACATCCCATATTATAAATACAAGCTCACCAGAAAATACTGTGCATTTGTAAACAAGACAGCACAGACATAACATGTAACAGCTACAAAACACCAAATACACATGAATTGCAACATGCAAGTCAACTGACCTATACCTTTTTCACAGCAGCCATTTTGACATAGCAGGGTAAACACAGGTGTAACTAATAATATTAATAATGGCTCCATCCCATTTAGGTGTGCCAGCGAGCCAGCATGCACAATACCAGGGCCCTGGCTCTGGCACACAAAAATCGAAGGGAAACATAATCATGCATGTTATTAGTTACACCTCATCCTGCAATGACATCTCAAAAAGACCGCTGTGAAAAAGGGGTATTCAGTCTAGATGTGTAGGTTATACAGTATGAATGAGTCTCTCAAAGATGAAATCTCTGTAATGCTCCCCTTTCCCTCCTCGGCATGAATGTTGGCTAATGTGCAGCTTTGTGTGTAGCAAAATGCATATATATATCAGTGGAGGTTATTCCCTGACAACACGTGAAACACAAATTCACTCATAATTCATAATTATTATTAATTTACATATATATATATATATATATTTTTTTTATTATTATTATTATTATTATTATTATTATTATTATTATTATTATTATTATTATTATTATTATTATTATTATTATTATTATTATTATTATTATTATTATTATTATTATTATTACTATTATTATTATTATTATTATTATTATTATTATTATTATTATTATTATTATTTTTTTTTTAAATGTTTTCCTCTGTAAAAAAATGCCAGTGAATTATTTTTTTTCTTCAAAAATGGCCAAAAGTTACAGCTCTGAGCTCTATGATCAGGCCTGCAGCAGTAATGGCTAGCTGTCAATCACTCTGTTGCAACTTTCCCTGCACGGGCTGACCTTGATGAATATAATAGCCAATCAAAATAGGCTATTAACGTCATCTAAGCCCGGTCCGTGCATCTAAGCTCTTGCCATTCACGAACGGGGATTGAATGATTGACAGCCTTGAACTCCAATCAGAGAATACCTGGCAATGCCAGTGCATACCTGCGCAGCTGCAGCTGGACTGGCTTCAGTGTACTAAGGAAGAAAGCTGCAATATTCAATGGAAGATGAGATCGGTCACGGCTTTGGCTATTGTGTGGTGAGTACATTTAAAATATATTTATATATATTTTACAGTGATTATGAATTCATTGGCCCGCTGTGGCCTTGCGTGTGTCATAATAAGGTAGCCCCCAAGGACCACATGAGTCACGGCAAGCCTTGCTTGCGTTTCTAATCAAATATTAATATCGCCGCGGGGAGGGGGGGGGGGCATAATCCCACGGGACAATGGGATTGGCCGATATGTTTACCAATATTCCAATGTACAGTTTTGCTGTACCATTGACTCAGAATTGTCTGTTTTATTGAAATCGTCATAGCAGTATAGTTTGTTTATACTTCACAAGTATGATATTTAAACATGGTCCCCAAAATTAATGGAAGCGAATGAGGAGCCTGACACCTGGGAGGAATGGGGGTGTTGCAGCGTTGGGGATGTTTAAAAAATATAATTTAATATATAATATAATAATTTTGTGCTTCACCAAGAAATGTGGTCAGCAGCCGCCACTGATATATATAAATATAAAGTTTATATAAATGTAGGTGGGGTTCTGTAAAATGTAACCCCAACACTGTGACTGAGTCTACCATTTCCACAATGACATGTGGCTATCAGGGGACAGAGGTGATGACATATCGGTCCACTAGGCTAATAAGTTGTGGGACCAAGACATGGACAACCTCCTTATCTCCTTGCAATGCTTCCCATGTGTTTTATGTTGTTGCGTTGGTCTGGTTTCGGTCTGGTTTCTGTTGTGGATACACACCCTGCTTTATTCATCATTGTTTTGTCATTGTAACCCTTTTTTAATTAAAGAAAGTTTACTAAGAAGACATTCTTATTTACAGCATGGGGGGTTAGTTGGTCGAGGACAGAGGATTCCATACACATACACATTCACACCTTTGGAGCTGCCCGGTACAACCGCATTCTTGTACTGCTCATGCCCCGGCCCCGGGCATCACATTTTCACGCCTATCCCAGAACCTCTGCGTGTGTTCTTCACGCTCAGACACCCTTAGGCGTGTGTCCGACACACACGTGTATGGCCCCTGGCGCTATCCGTAGTCTCTGTGATTAACTGTATAAGTTTGCCTGCTGGGGATCGAACCTAGGGCGCTACATTGGTAGGCGGGTGCTTTTGACCTCGATACTACCGAGACATGCTTTTCCAACAGTCACACGCCTGGTCATGGTGTTCTTTAACTTTTTTCCCACGGAACACATGAAAAGAATTTAGGAGCACACAAAGAAATTCAGGAGCACAGTGAATAGAAATTAAGAAAACAACTAAAATGGTAAAGGGTTGAAGCAAATGCTTTGTCATATTGGAGGTGCTTCCTTGCTTGCATGAAATACTCTTGCTGCAGGTATTGTATTGAGCTATATTCCATATTTTTTGTGAAGCTAAGCCAAACGTTCAAGTATTTTCTGCTGTTAGCCACCGACCACTGTTAGCTAATGGTCCAGATATAGTAAACAAAAGCCTCTGCTCACACAGTGACACTTAACCAGTGAAATGATGTCCAAGCAACAGAGAACTGAGTCGATGTTTTGCGAGTAGATTTCTTTGCTCAATGCAGCCACTGACCTCTATGCAATGGGGAGAGAAAGATTGTTGAACTGTCAGCTTGTAGAATATAATCTTGCACATGTGCTCCTAAATAAATGTTCCGGTTCGCACACATCTATTTTTTGTCGCAAATGCGAGTGAAACACACGCACTGTCAAGCCCGTCATCATGTGAAATGTATGCAGCTTTTCTGCTATGTACAAAAGTGTCTCCACTTGTATTAAGTCGCCTTTTTGCATTTGTTTCTTTATAGTTGAATCAACAAAATAGTGGATACACTTTATGTTGAATATTCACTCTCCGCTAGTTTATTCAACAACAAAAAAGCCAATGGAAAAAAGTTACTTGAAAATATAAGCAAACAAGTTTGATTTGTTAACTTTGGTTGTGTGTAAAGGAATATTTCAAGTTAGTTGTCCCTGTCACACGGCGGTGTCACTAGGGCGTTGATGTAACACCAACACCACAGGACCCATAAACGTTTACCTGGACTCCACTTGGATCACTGCCTCGATTACACATGGCGTAGCTGCTTCCTTTGCCCCCATTACTAATACCCCCAGGGTGATGTATTTTCCATACAGAGATTCCCATAGCCAAGGGGGAAATCATTGGGGACACACTCGTAGCATGGGTGGCTCAAATGCCATTACATACATTTTAGAGTGGAGACTGTGTGTGTTGTGTGTGTGTGTGTGTGTGTGTGTGTGTGTGTGTGTGTGTGTGTGTGTGTGTGTGTGTGTGTGTGTGTGTGTGTGTGTGTGTGTGTGTGTGTGTGTGTGTGTGTGTGTGTGTGTGTGTGTGTGTGTGTAATATATATATGTGTCTGTAGGGATGTCTGTATGTAACACGTGTTCTGTTAACGTTATGGTTAGGGAGACTTATTAGCCTCTGAGGCATCAGGTAGATTATGAGCTGACTGACAACTTGGCTGAGAGAAGGCGTGACCAAAAGGCCCCAAAGTCATTCACAACCTGGAGGCCAGTCATCCTTCCTGGAATCAAAATTTCATCAGCTGGCTGATCCTGCCAGGGGGCAGCGGTGGAACCCTGCGCTGGAGGTCACACATGTTTATGGTGCAACATGAGTCCAAGCAAGAAAGCTCTGCTAGGTCTGTGCCTCAGTAAAAGAACATGTCCTCTGCTAAACAAATACCACGTGTAGAACAAGGGTAGAACTGTTATATGTAGATTTCTGAATTAATCAAATTGTCTAACTTATTTATTTTGCTATACTGTAAACATCGTATTAAAAAGGAGGAGCGGGGTGCCAGGGTGGCGCACCACGTAATGCACTGTAGTGCTACGTGGCCGTCCCGGTTTCGACTCCCGGACCCGGCGACCATTGCCGAATGTCTTCCCCCATATCTCTCTCCCATCCTTCCTCTCTGTTGGACTTGTATCCGAAATAAAGCAATAAAATGCAAAAAAAAAACATTTAAAAAAAAATAAAAGGAGGAGCAACAAAGCGAAGCAGCATTCTTGCTACATTTAATTTACCAGAATCGTAGGCAAACATACAGTGCTAAATGGGTCAGGCTATCCTACTGGAAATTGTGGTGCGGATATTACCTGTGTCCAAAATATACCTTGAGCGATATTTTTGAAGATTCAAGGAGGCCAGGCGCTAATAATAATATAATAATAACTTTATTTGTATAGCTAAGAGAGAGTTATACACCAACTTCAAAATATTGCCATCATTTTGATGTAGTGAATCCTCAAATCCTGTCTTCAAAGCCCCATAATAGCTGTGCAATGTTGCAAGTTTTAATCGGTAGTACAGGCACACATGTTCGCCAAAGGCTCTACTAAATTAGATGTAAGTTGTTTTATGGAGTTGCCTAATGGCAAAACAGTCATACAACTAATCTGTAATACAGTGTTTTGTTGACAATTTGTTTCACTGTCCACCTAAATAAAAACCATAGTCAACTATCTTATCCCCTGTTCACCTGATATTAATCTTTGAAAATGGCCTCACTTTATGCAAAACCATCTGGGAAATAAGGTAAAACATTAGGTTTTTTGGCCTATAATGGAGAGCTTTAATAGCTTACATTTTAATATCAACAATCCAGCAATTGAGTTTGCAGGCATACAAGCCACAACATCTGGAAACTGTAATCAAAACTAAAGAAAAACACATAAAACATGTCAGTTAGCGAGTGCCAAAACTCTGGCTGCCAAGATAGATTTTTATCCACTTGATATTACCACAAATAATTACCAAAGGTTGTCATAGGCCAGTATCTAGAAAGAATATCAAAAGTATCAGTTGCATGGCTACAGGGATGACCCAACATGGATATAATGTGATGGTCTGTTATATGTTTACCTTTATAACCGATGCATCTCTGTGACGTTAATGTTGTAAATGACGAAGCGTGTTGCATGGCTACAGGGATGACCCAACATGGATATAATGTGATGGTGTAGTGCCGAGAGATGGGAGTCGGAGACGGTAGCTCGGTAGAGCGAACAGCTTTTATTCAGTACACAAATACAACATGCTACGGCCACGTTGCGTGCAGAAGACTGACTCGTGGTGGCAGGTAGTGCCACCTCATATAATGTCCGGGCGGAACTCTTGTTCCTAACAATAGTTCCGTGGGTGAATTATGTACCATTAACAATCACTACACAAGCCCCCCCAGAATTCAACCATGGTCAAAATCTCCACGGCGGGGAGAGACCACGACCCGGCCGCGGCGTGAGCGGACAACCCGGGGCGCGGTGCAAGCGATTGCGCCCTCCACGGCGCCCGGGGGCATGAACCGGCCACGGTGAGTGCGGAAAGCCAGGGTCGGGGAGGTAGGGGCGGCGCAAGCGCCCGTGTCCTCCCCGACACCCGGGGGCACAGACGTCGACGAGGCCAACGGCGGCTCCGTCGTTGGCGGGTCCCGGGGTAGCGGCGGATGGCCTCGGCGGGGGGAGAGGGCCAGCTCTAAGGGCTGGGAAATGTCTACGTGGGCGGGTTCAACCCTGTGGTGGTTGTACCCCACCTCAAAGGCGAGCCTTCGCCAGTCCTCAGGGGCCTGTGGGCTAGGGTGTCCGGTGGACAGGTCACCCAGCAGCGTCGGACCCGCGTGACCAATCGCGACGTCCTCCAGGCGTAGCCTGGAATCTGCAGTCCCGAGGGCCTGGATGTCGTGGTCGGAGGCCTGTTCCGAGCCCCTGTTGACGTAGTCGAGGTCCGGCTGTACAGCTCCGATGACGACGTTGGGCTTCTCGGCGACGTGTCTTGACTCAGAAAACGTGAGGGGTTCGTGGTCGGTGAAGGCTGTAAGAAGGCCGCCGTATGTCGCCTCATCGCGGACACATGCCAACGAAGCCCGTGTCTGTGCGTTTATTAGGCGGCCATGTCTAATGTCCACGAGGAGACCGTGTGCACCCAGGAAATCTGCCCCCAGTAGTGGGAACGAAATGTCGGCCGTGATGCAGTCCCACGTGAACCGCTGGCCCCCAAAACACAGTTCCACGGTCCTTGTACCGTAGGTGCGGATAGGGGTATCGTTGGCGGTCGTCAGGCGTGGACCTCTATCATCGCCGGCGATGTCCTCTTTTGTAGCTGGCAGGACGCTCCTCTGAGCTCCGGTGTCGCAGAGGAATTTGCAACCGGAGAGTGTGTCTCTAATGAAAAGCAGCCGGTTCGACATACCTGCGCTCACCGCTGCTACTGGGCGCAGGCGCCTGCGTTTATGCGTTATGCCGAAAGTGCAAGGGGAACGGCATCTTGTCGCCCTCGCGCCGAAACGTGCGTGGTAATAACACAGGCCTGCGGCCGCGCTGCTCCTGATCTTCCTCGCCCCTCCCCCCTGCGGCGTGTAACCGCATGTCGAGGCTATTAGCCCTGGGGCAAAGTGTCGAGTGGCCAGGTAGAAGCGGTCAGCCTCTTCTGCTAAAGCCCGGGGATCCGTAGCCGCTGTATTGGCCAGTGCCGTCTGCACGTGTGGCGGCATGTGCCTGAGAAACAGTTCGATAAACAGGAAATCAGGCCGTTCTGCACCCAGCAGGTTTAACATCATCTCCATGTGCTCCGAAGGCTTGCTGTCCCCCAAGCCTCGTAAAGCCGCTCTGACTGTGACAACTCGAATATTCTGAGTAGGTGCGTCTTAAACGCCTCATATTTATTCCGTGCAGGCGGAGCTGTTATGAAGCCTACCGTCCTCGCCGCTGTAGTGCTCCCGAGGCTCGAGACGACGTGGTAATACCTCGCGGCGTCGTCGTCAACCCCTCGTAGGGCGAACTGCGCCTCTGTTTGCGCGAACCACGCCGCCGCAGAATGCTCCCAAAACTCCGGCAATCGAATAATAACGGCATCGTTTGCCATGTTCGGTTCGGTCCCTGATACTTCAGCGAGACCAATGTCGGGGTCACCAGTGTAGTGCCGAGAGATGGGAGTCGGAGACGGTAGCTCGGTAGAGCGAACAGCTTTTATTCAGTACACAAATACAACATGCTACGGCCACGTTGCGTGCAGAAGACTGACTCGTGGTGGCAGGTAGTGCCACCTCATATAATGTCCGGGCGGAACTCTTGTTCCTAACAATAGTTCCGTGGGTGAATTATGTACCATTAACAATCACTACAATGGTCTGTTATATGTTTACCTTTATAACCGATGCATCTCTGTGACGTTAATGTTGTAAATGACGAAGCGTGTGTCATCTTCTGTATTAGAACCATGCTGGGAAACACAATAAGTAGCGATGTACTTAAGTAGGTGGATATACACAACTAGTTTGCACAACATATTAGTACTCCCCATTGACTAACATGGCATTTAAGATAGAAATGATAAAGATTGGCAGTTATCGCGGCACAGCACACTGTGCAAGCTCAAAGTCCTGTATTGCGTTTTTGGCACTCATCTGCTGGTGTCTAATCAGTTACTTTAGGGGTGTCTGAATTGCTGAATTATTCTATAGTGGGTGGCTCAGTGTGAAAGTATGTGGGAGAAAGGTGGACAGTGCAAATACGCAAGCAGCAACATTTTTCCCTTTTATTATCATGGTATTTCCATAATTTCTTTTGGCCTACGATGATATTGTCTCAGCAGGTGCAACCATGCCGGGCAGGTTTCTAGAGTAGAGGCCGGACGAAAAGTAGCACCTGGTAGCACCTGGCCCTCCAGGTTGGGGGTTGGGCGAGGGGCTAACATCCCCACCCCGTAAAACACTATATTGTTACAGAAACGACAACAAGAGATAAACAAGACATCAACACCTTGGCCCAGGGAAGAGAAGGGTCTTCGATAAGAAGGTCTATGACACCATGTGGTGAAAGCCAGAAGTCTCTGGAAGCCACACGGCCGATCACCCTTCTTTCGTCCAGGGCTGCCCACATCGGTAAGTGGAACGTGAGAACCATGATTGTAAGACATTTCAAGTAGCAGCAGCGATGAGGAACTACAATCTCACGCTGCTCGGAATAAGCGAGACAAGATGGACACAGTCCGGACAGAAACGACTGGCCTCAGGAGAGTTACTGCTGTACTCCGGACACGAAGAGGACAACGCCTCCCACACCCAAGGAGTAGCACTGATGCTATCTAAAATAGCACAAACAGCGCTCATAGGATGGGAAGCTCATGGTCTAAGGATCATCACCGCATCCTTTCGAACCAAGAAGATGAACATCATACAGTGCTACACTCCTACCAATGACAGCGAGGAAGCAGACAAAGACCAGTTCTACAACCGACTGCAGTCCATTATAGAAAAGCACCCAGAGAGAGACATCACAATCCTAATGGGAGACCTTAATTCCAAGATCGGAAGTGACAACAGGGGGTATGAAGATATAATGGGAAGACATGGATTGGGGGCCATGAATGAAAATAGGGAGAGGCTGGCGGACCTGTGCGCTATGAACAACTTGGTCATTGGCGGCAGTGTTTTTCCCCATAAGAACATCCACAAGGCCACTTGGGTATCGCCAGACCACATAACCAAGAACCAGATTGACCACATCTGTATCAGCAAGAAATGCAGGAGGTCCATGCAGGATATAAGAGTAAAGAGAGGAGCAGATGTGGCTTCAGACCACCACCTCGTCGTAGCCAGCCTGTAGCTGAAGCTGAGAAAGAACTGGATGTCGGCACATACAACACGAAACAGGTACAACACAGCTTTCTTGAGAGACGCCAGTAAGCTGGAAGAGTTCAGAGTAACACTCAGCAACAAGTTCCAAGTTTTACAGGAGCTGTTGGAAGAGGACGAGTGCACCCTGGAGAACAGTTGGAAGGGGATAAAAGAGGCAGTAACGTCTACCTGCCAGGAAGTGCTTGCCCCCAAGAAGCACCAGCACAAGGAGTGGATCTCAGGGGACAGTCTGCGAAAGATCCAAGAGAGGAGGGAGAAGAAGGCGGCAGTGAACAACAGCCGGACAAGAGCAGAGAAGGCCAAGGCACAAGAAAGGTATGCAGAAGGAAACAAGCTAGTAAAGAAGAGCATCAGAGCAGACAAGCGAAGGTATATGGACGACCTGGCAACAGAGGCAGAGCAAGCAGCAAGAGAGGGGAATCTGAGATAATTGTACAACATCACCAAGAAGCTGGCAGGAAAGTACAGCAAACCAGAACGACCTGTGAAGGACAAAGATGGAAGACCGATAACAACGGGAGAGGAGCAACAGAAGAACAGATGGATGGAGTATTTTGAAGAACTTCTAAACCAGGGGTCTCAAACTCAAGTTACCTGGGGGCCGCTGGAGGTAGAGTCTGGGTGAGGCTGGGCCGCATCAAATATTCCACTAAAAAGGGGTTTCAAGTATTCAAAAAAAAAAATACAACTGATCCAATCTTCTCAATCTTTAGCAATAACATTTCAGAACATGAACAGTTCTTCAGAACATAGGCTTCTCAGTGGTGTCAGTGCGTGGACTCATCCACAGCTATGGAAATGCACTGTGCATTTTTTTATTCTATCACAAAGCTGTTTAATCAAATCACCAGCCAGTATTTCAGTTATTCTGGTTGCTGTGCTATCTGAGGGGGATTTGCTTTTGTTTGCCTCCATCACTTCAGTCATACATTATTTTATTATGTATGCATCAGAGAATGGCTACTTGTGTTTAGCCAAAACCCATGCCACTGAGTGAGGACTTTGTTGCTTTTTCTCGTTGTGACATAGATTTAACAATAATTCTGCTTGCAGCTTGATATGATGATTTCATTCCATTTATTTTTGTGGTTCTTAGCACTGAATTTTGAGGAAAGGTTGCATCAAAATAACTGTTTTGTTTCGTAGTGGCATTTCAAATTGCCACTCTTCACAAGAGCTACCGTTTCTTGGCATATTAGGCACATTGGTTTGGTGCTGGAAGGATGCACGCATATTTTTCAGTCCATTCACCTTTGAATTGCAGCGATTTTCACTGTCGACTTTTCTTTTACTGGCCATCTTTGAACATGCCACATTTTTCTACTAGCTGCCTGCTGGCGAAACTAGGCTACTAGCTCCATTTATCTCACAGAGATAAAACTGGGAACGAGGTTACTACCTACAGTACCTGCAGATTAGACTACCTGTAGATGCGGTGTCAACTCTCGCTCTGACTCAAACCGTTGAAAGAGACGACACGCATTCCGTGAAGACCCGCCATACTCTGCCTCTGATTCGCAGACTGTGGGTGGGGAGGGGGAAGCGCACGGGACGCTGAATGTGATTGGACCAGAGTAGACAGACGCAGACAGTGGAGCAGTGCTTGCAGAGGAGATAGCGGAGAATTTTGAGGATGCCTGCCATATGCACTGGATGACAGGATATATTTTCCTTCCACTTTACTTCAACTCTGCTTTTCTTTGTTAACTACAAAAAGCAATGCTGTTTGTTATTTAAGATGAGGTCGGACAGATTTGTGTTCATTGTGCTGCTTTTATAGCCTCAAATTATGGCTAACAATATTTCATGAAAGCAAAGTATTTTGTTTGTCTAAGATTTAAAAAGGTTTAAACTTTACAGCACTGACAAAGTTGAACAAAGTGCTGTACAAGTCCCACAACATAAAAAAAAAAAAAAATTATATAAAAAAGAAATTAAACTTTGGTGTCAAGTAGGGGGCCGCAAAATATCATCCAGCGGGCCGCAATTGGCCCGCGGGCCGCGAGTTTGAGACCCCTGTTCTAAACCGACCAGCACCACAGAACCCACCAGACATCGCACAGGCTGACACAGACCTACCCATAGCCTGCAACGCACCAACCAGGGAAGAAATTAGGAAGGCTATCAAGCAGCTGAGGAACGGAAAGGCTCCAGGACCAGACAACATCCCCGCAGAGGCACTGAAGTCGGATATAGAAACCACGGTGAAGATGCTCCACCCACTCTTCATGAAGATACGGGGGAAGAAGACGTGCCAGGAGATTGGAAAGAGGGCTACCTCATCAAGATCCCAAAGAAAGGCAACCTTAGCAATTGCGCAAATTACAGAGGGATCACACTGCTATCAGTGCCAGGGAAAGTTTTTAACAGTCATCTTGAACAGGATGAAGGACCTCATCGATGCACAACTCCGCAATGAGCAAGCTGGTTTCTGCAAGGACCGATCCTGCACAGACCAGATTGCAGTGCTGCGCATCATCGTGGAGCAGTCTATTGGAACTCACCCCTGTACATAAACTTTGTGGACTATGAGAAAGCCTTTGACAGCCTAGACAGAGAGACCCTCTGGAAGCTTCTCCGACATTACGGGGTGCTGACCAAGTTTGTTTGCATCATCAGGAACTCCTATGAGGGACTGACATGCAAGGTGGTTCACAGAGGGCAGCTCACAGAGGCATTGCAAATGAGGACCGGGGTCAGACAAGGTTGTCTGCTCTCGCCCTTCCTCTTCCTGCTGGCCATTGACTGGATAATGAAGACCTCCACAGCACAGAGAAGGTACGGGATTCAGTGGACACCTTGGACGCAACTGGACGACTTGGACTATGCTGACGATTTGGCACTACTGTCGCACACCCAACAACAAATGCAGGAGAAGACCAACAACTCGGCATCCACTTCCGTGAAAGTGGGACTCAACATCCACAAAGGCAAGACTAAGATCCTCAAGACCAATGCAGCAAACAACACCAACACAATCATGCTGGATGGCGAGGCGTTGAAAGAAGTTGAAGCCTTTATCTACCTTGGCAGTGTTATGGAGAAGCAGGGCGGCACAGATGCTGATGTCAGAGCACGAATAAGGAAAGCACGTACAGCATTCGTGCAATTACGGAACATCTGGAGCTCAAAAGAACTGACTTCCAACACCAAAGTCAGATTCTTTAACACCAACGTCAAGGCAGTCCTACTATACGGAGCAGAGACGTGGAGAACTACAGCTGCAACCATCAGGAAAGTGCAGGTCTTCATTAACAGCTGCCTGCGGAGGATCATCCACATCCGATGGCCAGACACCATCAGCAACTGCAAACTCTGGCAGAGAACAAACCAGCTGCCCGCAGAAGAAGAAATTAAGAAAGGCAGATGGCGCTGGATAGGCCACACCCTGCGAAAGCCTGCAAGTAACATCACCAGACACGCCCTAACATGGAACCCGCAGGGCAAGCGGAAAAGGGGCCGCCCAAGAAACACCTGGCACAGAGACCTGGAGGCAGACACCAAGACCATGAAGATGACCTGGAACCAACTGGAGAGAACAGCTCAAGACAGAGATGCTTAGAGATCACTTGTTGACGGCCTATGCCCCAGAAGAGGTAGCAGGTGTAAGTAAGTAAGTAAGTAAGTAAGTAAGTAAGTAAGTAAGTAAGTAAGTAAGTAAGTAAGTAAGTAAGTAAGTAAGTAAGTAAGTAAGTAAGTAAGTAAGTAAGTAAGTAAGTAAGTAAGTAAGTAAGTAACTAAGTAAGTAAGTAAGTAAGTAAGTAAGTAAGTAAGTAAGTAAGTAAGTAAGTTGATATTAGTGACCAATAAATTATGGAAATACCTGGTTTAATACATGGTTTAAATTGGATTATATCATGGTGTTATTTAAGTGCAAAAGTGGTACCGTGGTGTTACGTAACTATTGGCAGTAAATTGTGTCTATGTTAAAAGTGAAATTACCATTAAATAACCATGATACTTTTTCACAAGCGTTGAAGCATAAGAGTGTTGAGAGGTGATAAGGTGGCCTAAGAAGCAGCCAGTACTGTACAGTATGAAAGAATGCATACACTGTATTGCTGCAACAATTACCAAAGTGTTTTACACAAATGGCTCAATAAAGGAATCTGAATCTGAATCTGAACTGTATATAAATACATTTATTTTGTATTTCTTTCCTTCATTGTAGTCCTGTGTAGCTCAGAGGATAGACAATGGGCCCTGCACCGTCAATCTTTGGGGTTTGATAAAAAGTTCACCATCCACCAACTGGCACGTATTATGAGACAGTAGGAAGGCTGAGAGTGATCCACAAAAGACACAGAAGAGTAGGTTCTGGTGGGATTTGATCCTAGACCATCAGGGGTTGGAGAGGATGGGATATTTAACCACTACACCATCTTAGGACACATAAATCAAATCAAATCAGGTAACATTTATTTGTAAGGCCCGACAACACACGTTAATGTCCCCATGGGCCGGACAAATCTTCTTTAACACTAGCACAGATGACAAGGGGTCACATGACCCCTAGGCATTTTCAATAAATGTATCCTCGTCACTCGGTCGAGCTCCAGCTCTGTCACTCAATGACTTTTCCTAAAAGTACCCGTTTTATCTGGCACAGTTTCTGAAATTTCAAAATGACTTCAGGAAAATGGAATTAGAACATTATTTCATGGACTATTTCTGCTGAGCGGCCACCTCCCTCCCTCCTTGACCCTCCCTCCCTTTCACTCTCTCCCTCCCTTTCTTTCTCTCCCTTTCTCTCCCCCTCCCTTTCTCTCCCTCCCCCCTCTCTCTCCCTCCCTCTCTCCTTCTCCCTCCCTCTCTCTCCCCCTCTCTCTTTCTCCCTCTCTTTCCCTCTCTCTATACCTCCCTTTCCCTCCTTCTCACTTCCTCTCCCTCCCTTCCACTCTCCTTCCCCCTCCCTCCCTCCCTCCCTCCCTCCCTCCCTCCCTCCCTCCCTTTCTCCTTCTCCATCCCTCCATCCCTCATTGACCCTCCCTCCCTTCTCTCCCTCCCATCTCCATTCTAAAGGCTGTCGGGTCTTCTGACCCGTTCCCGGCGGGAATTAGTGTAATTTTATCCATGGCTGTGCTAGTGTTAAACAAGTCAAGAAGAAACATCACAATAAATCAAGAACAAAACAAAAACACCATAAAGTCCAACAGATTTAAAATAAATGCTCCCAGACATACCCCACCATGCATACATGGTGACAGTAGAATCAAAGTATATAAGACAATTGTGAAATTGAGTAATAGATAGAACTACTGCAAGTGTATGTATTAGGGGTGTAACGGTACGTGTATTTGTCCCGCGAATTTACGGTAAGGCCGCCACGGTGCGGTACGTGCAGCCATACGAAGGATACGCCTCGGAGCCTTCCCTCGCGCGGTCCAAAGGAGCCTTCCCTCGCGTGGCACAGATGAGCCTTCCCTCGCGCCTTCCCTTGCGCACCAACAAACACACCAACAAACACACCAACATTCTCCCAGGTCGGACTCGAGTAGGGTAAATCTGCAGTGCCGCAGCCCCATACATTGCCGGACTCACAGGCACAGCTGATCAAATAAAAAAAAGAAACGTACTTTTCCTATAGAAAATTATTCTATTTAATAATAATTATTATAATAATTATCATAAATATATATAAAAACCGTACCGTAACCGTACCGTTACACCCCTAGTATGTATACAGGATGAGATACAAGACAATAGCTCAGAGCCGTATGCCCAGGGGGGCAGGAGAAACCACTCAGAATTGGTCAAGGCAGAGCAGGTAAGGTTCATCGGCGGACCGCAAATGACATCACGTCATAAATCAATCTGTCTAGACAAAAGTGTCGTTTTATTTTTCAAACGTATTCACGTATAAACATCATAACCATGTCACAACAGCAGTTATAATGTATATTATCATCAATATGTTAGTTTACCAATAGGTTAAAGTGTTATTAGATAGATTCAAATTTTCGTTTTGGTGTTGTTTAGTTCGCGAAAGTTCGCAACCATTTTGAAAGATTTTATCATCAGGAATTGTAGTTTTTTGAGGCCATTTTGCAGAGGACACCGAGAGCTTTCGATGAGCGTTGTAATTTTTCCGAACGACACTTCCCAAAGGCCTCTATGGGGTTTCAAGCAAATTACTTCTGTATGAATTTTTTATATATCTCTTATTACTCGGATAATAAACCACAAAACGTAATGTTATTGACATATTGTAACAAAGGTAGCAGACAGGGGTAGGTGGAAGGTGCAATATGGTTGTACAAATAATCAAACACACAGTCAAACAGCTTTAGCTCCCCGCTGGGCAATGGCCAGGGGCATTTATTTAAACAAAACAGAAAATTAAGAAACGAACAAAAATCATACTGGCTCCCAGTGAAGCACCTAAGTGTCTTTGCTATAGTCCAGTCTTTAACTAGGCCGGGCCGCTGTCCGGCTTACCGGCTGTTAACTCACAGTTTGGTTGTCTCCCAACAGCTCTCCCACTCTCCATTCCAAGACACACTCTGATGTTCTTGGTCTGTCCTCTTTGAGAGGCATGCTGATTGCTAATTGAAAGACAGCTGTGTGCAGCTGTCAGTCTTCTTCTCTCCATTGGGGGGAGCCAACAGGCAGGAACATAGCATCCATTGATCACCATTCCCCTCAGCCCCTTACATACCCCCCCCTTCAGTCCCTGCTTAGGAGAGGCAAATAAGGTCCAGAGGGCATCTCTCGGGGACAGGGCGTCTGCGTTCCCGTGTTTGGCTCCCGACCTGTGGATCACAGAGAAATCAAACTCTTGTAAGGAAAGAAACCATCTACCAACTCGAGCATTAGTCTCCTTCTTTTTGGACATCCAGACTAGGGGTGCATGGTCAGTTACGAGAGAGAAATGTCGGCCCACCAGATAATATCTGAGACGCTCCAGTGCCCACTTGATAGCCAGTCCTTCCTTCTCTACCGTGGCATATCCTTGCTCCCTTTGGTTCAGCTTCCTACTGATGTAGAGTACTGGATGTTCCTCACCTCATATCTCTTGAGAGAGTACGGCTCCTACTTCCACCTCTGACGCATCTGTTTGCACGATCATCTCCTCCGTGAAATCCGGGGTGACCAGCACGGGCCGTGCACAAAGTGCCTCTCTGAGACCCTGGAACGCCTTCTCTGCCTCTTCCGTCCATTCCACCATGAGGGGCTTGGTGGCTTTGGTTAGGTCTGTGAGGGGAGCAGTTATAGAGGAGTAGTTAGGGATGAAACGAGAGTAATACGAGGTAAGTCCCAGGAAGGTCTTTACCTGTCTCTTAGTTGCTGGTCGGGGCCACTCCTCAATAGACTGAACCTTACGCTCCTGTGGTTTCACATTTCCTCATCCGATGGTGAAACCCAGGTATTCAGCCTCCTCCAAACCAAGCTTGCACTTCTTTGGATTGGCTGTTAAACCTGCTTTGCGGAGAGCCTCTGATACCGCAGCAAGCCTGTCCAAGTGGCTCTCCCAGTCCTCACTGTGGATTACCACATCATCCAGATATGCAGCTGCATACTCACGGTGAGGTCTCAACACTTTGTCCATTAGCCTTTGGAAGGTGGCTGGGGCTCCATGCAGGCCAAAGGGCAACACTGTGTATTGGTACAGCCCTGTGGGGGTAGCAAACGCAGTATTCTCCTTGGAGTCAGCTGCTAGAGGCACCTGCCAATACCCCTTTGTTAGATCCAGGGTGCTGATGTACCGGGCCTCCCCCAGCCGGTCAATCAGCTCGTCAACCCTAGGCATGGGATAGGCATCAAATTTTGATATTTCATTAAGCTTCTGAAAATCATTACAGAACCTTTTTGTGTTGTCTGGCTTAGGGACCAGGACGATCTGGCTAGCCCATTCACTATAGGACTCCTCTATGAAGCCCAGTGTCAGCATCTTCTTGACCTCTTCTTCAATGATGACCCTCGTGGCTTCTGGGGTTCTGTAAGGCCGCATTTTCACCTTCCGACCCGGCTCTGTCTGGATGTGGTGTTCCACCAGGGTGGTCTGGCCTGGTACACTGGAGAACACACCTGAGGCTCTCTGCACCAATTCCTTCATCTGCTGCAGCTGCATTTTTGAGAGCCCTGGCCCATACGTCACCTCGACACCTTCATCCCTTGGTGAGGAGTAAGGGAAGACACAAGGAGAAACACAAGACACCAGCACATCTCTGGCATACCACATCTTAAGCAGGTTGACATGATAGATTTGAATAGGCTTTCGGCGTCCTGGCTGGCGCACTTTGTAGTTAACTGGGCCTACCCTTTCGGCCACCTCATATGGTCCGTGCCAGGAGGCCAGAAACTTGTGGTCAGTGGTGGGTACCAGTACCAACACTTTGTCCCCAAGTTGGAACTCACGTGGCTGTGCACCCCTATTATAGACTCGTCTTTGGGCTTCCTGGGCTTGTGACATATGTTCCCTTACCATTGGCCACAGTACCTTCATGCGGTCCTGCATCACCTCCACATGTTCCACCAGGCTGCAATGTGGGCTGGGCTGCTCCTCCCAGGCCTCTCTAGCCACATCAAGCAGGCCCCTTGGTTGCCTTCCATACAGGAGTTCAAATGGTGAGAATCCTGTAGATGCCTGTGGTACTTCTCTAATGGAAAACATGAGGTAAGGCAGGGGAATGGCTTCAGGATACCTGGTGGCATAGTCAAGGACAACAAGGATATATTGGTGTCCCCTTGCAGATTTCACTAGTGGTCCCACTAGGTCCATGGCAATCCTATCAAAGGGCACCTCAATAATCGGCAATGGTATCAGTGGATTTTTGAAGTGGGGTTTTGGTGCCATCTTTTGACATTCTGGGCATGTGCGACAGTAGTCTGTTACCGCTCTTACCACTCCTGGCCAATAGAACCGTCCCCTGATACGGTCTCTGGTCTTCTCGACCCCCAGGTGGTCCCCGAGTACACGGCTGTGAGCCAGGTGTAAAACTGTGGACACATACTGTTTGGGCACCACTAGCAAACATCTTTTTTGACAGTCCACCATCTGAGCATAGTAGAGAAGTTGATTTTTTATCAGAAAATGGGGATATGAGAGTTTACTCACCCCGGGAGCCAGTTTCCCTTCTATCTCTTGCACATTGCTCCGAGCATGCAGCAGATTTGGATCCCCCAACTGGGCCGTACCAAACTGTCCTCTCAACCGGGGTAAGGGCTGGGCTCCCTGCTCGGCTTCCCCCGAGCTCACTTCATCTGGAAAGGAAGCAAATGGGTTCTCCAACTCCTCTTCTGAGCTGGGCCCTGTGGAGCTCTGGTCATCGTTCTCCAGAGCAACACACACCAGCTTGGAGGTCTCTCCTCCTGGGGAATACACCTTTGGGGAAGTTAGTACACGTTTGCGTCCTTTTAAGGTTACATTACATCGAGTATATTGAGTTCTCTCGCTCACCTTTTTCCTCCGGTATAGTTTCTCATAGAGGGGGCAGTCTCGGCCAACCAGCACCAGGACGGGTAGACGGGGAACCACTCCCACCTTCAGTTCACAGGTACCCTGAGGTGTGGTGAGCTGAACCTTACCCACAGGATGTTCCCTGGTATCCCCATGAACACAGGACACAGGTATCGACTCACCAGGTTCCAGCTGGTCAATGAGATGGGGTTGGACCAGTGAGACTGAACTACCTGAATCCACCAGTGCCCCTGCATCCTTTCCATTTATCTTTACCAGCACCATGTGGGGAGGGGAGCATTCGGTGGCCCAACAGGAGTCCAGTAGGTGGCAAGGCCTCCCTGAGCCTCCACCAGCTGAGGCTGCAGTAGGCATGGATTCATCCCTTGTGGGGCAGTCCCAGGCGAGGTGTCCCACCTCTACACACTCAAAGCACCTCCTCCTATCCCCAAGTACTGGGAACTGTCTGCATCTCAGCACCTGGTTTTCTCGCTCTGGTTCTTTTTCCCACACGCAGGCCTTCTCTAGGACTTTCCTGTTTTTCCCAGCCTCTGGTTGCTCAGTCCTTCAATTGTTCAATTGTGACCTGGTGGCTTTCAACAAGATTGACCTGATCATCAATCCCGGTTGGGTTACCATGGCTCACCATTTTCTTGGCATCATAGGGTAATGTACGGATACATTTGTCCATAACCACTCTCTCCAACACACTCCCCCCCTCTGGGTCATTAGTCAGCCAGGATTTGCCTAAACGAGCTAGGTCATACAGCTGGGCTCTGGCAGACATCTCTGGAGTGTATTTCCACTCATGAAATCTTTGAGCTCGAGCATGCAGGCTGTAACCATACCTAGCCAAAGTCTCTTTTTTTAGATGGGTATATACCTTAGCTTGTTCAGGGAAGAGGTCAAGATAGGCATGCTGCCAATGAGATCTGCCCAGGTGTCCTCAGCCCACCCCTCCCTGGTGGCTGTTCGTTCAAATGCCAGAAAATAGGCTTCCACATCATCATTTTCAGTCATCTTGGGGATAAATCTGCTCGGGTTGGGTTGACCCCCAGCTCCACTGTGATGGGTAGGGCCTGGCGCCGTACCTTTCTTCATCTCTGCATATATGAGAGCATTCTGCTGCCTTTGTTCTGCCAGGAGCTCCTGGTGCATAGCCTTCTGCTCCTCATTGTCCTTTAACAGCTGCATCAGCAGGTTCTCCATGCTGCTCCTAACAGTGTTTGATTATTGTACAAACAAATTGCAATGCCCGCACTCTCCATCAATGTAACAAAGGTAGCAGACAGGGGTAGGTGGAAGGTGCAATATGGTTGTACAAATAATCAAACACACAGTCAAACAGCTTTAGCTCCCCGCTGGGCAATGGCCAGGGGCATTTATTTAAACAAAACAGAAAATTAAGAAACCAACAAAAATCATACTGGCTCCCAGTGAAGCACCTAAGTGTCTTTGCTATAGTCCAGTCTTTAACTAGGCCGGGCCGCTGTCCGGGTTACCGGCTGTTAACTCACAGTTTGGTTGTCTCCCAACAGCTCTCCCACTCTCCATTCCAAAACACACTCTGATGTTCTTGGTCTGTCCTCTTTGAGAGGCATGCTGATTGCTAATTGAAAGACAACTGTGTGTGGGTCTGCCTGTGTGCAGCTGTCAGTCTTCTTTTCTCCATTGGGGGGAGCCAACAGGCAGGAACATAGCATCCATTGATCACCATTCCCCTCAGCCCCTTACAATATATTGAAGCGCAGTTAGTTTCTCTTCCCTATTGTAGCAACAACTAGACTTGAAATTTGTTTCAAAATGGTGCCACCCTGTCAAAAATAAAAAAGCTACTGTACATACAGTAGATTTCATTATCTGTTCTTATGCATGCCTGGTGATACTAAATCCAAATTTAACTCGGGCATTTGAAATATACGAGTTGGCACAATCCATAAATGTGACCCGCCGTGACCAAACCCGATTTGATCCACAAAGGGGGAGGTGCTCTGAAATGAAGAAAATGTCTTGCTGTTCAGAAAATCCTAAAAATCGAAATCTTGATTTTTTTTACATATTTGAATTGTCATTAATGTGTTCCCTTATTTGCCCTTAGTTGCAAACTTAAATACAACTTGTAAATGAGGTAATTATTGTTATAATAGTTCCACAAATTTTCTTCCAAGTGAGGAGAAAAACTACACGCGCGGGCTGTGGGCCTGTCCACAGGGGCCAAGTACTGTACTTAATAGGTGTTAACACACAGACGTCATTAGCTCTCCTTTCTCAGAGAGAGAATAACACACTATTAATACACTATCTTAATGTTATAATATAAGTTATAAGCAACGTAACGCAGTGTCTAAAAAAAAGATTAAAAAAAAAGAGGCCTTGACGGCCGTTATAAAACGCGTGTTTTAACTTAATTAAAAACCATTAAAACACAGTTCGAATTTTATGAGCGAACGAATTTCGGTAGGGTGCATTTTTTCCAACCTAATGGCTAAAAGTAAATTAATTTAATACGGAAACGGAGTGATAAAAATGGCTTTTTCATCGGAGCGAGAGATTCTTATTATTGTGGGGGCCCTGATGTAAACTGCGCTGGGGCGCGATGAGGCGCGCGTTAACCCTTTCACTGCCACACTACAGAAGCGCTTAGTAATGCTTCGTCTCAACTCCGTTTCTGGTAGAACTAGCGAGCGAATCTTTAATATTTTTTTTGATTCATATTCAGAGGTAATTCGTCGAGATATTTCTAATTGGTATTTATCAAAAATAAATATTAGAAATATGGTAAAAAAAACTATTTATCCGTTTTTTTATCCGTCACTACCACACTACAGAAGGTTACCCTTTCACTGCCACACTACAGAAGCGCTTAGTAATGCTTCGCCTCAACTCCGTTTCTGGTAGAACTAGTGAGCGAATCTTTAATATTTTTTTTGATTCATATTCAGAGGTAATTCGTCGAGATATTTCTAATTGGTATTTATCAAAAATAAATATTAGAAATATGGTAAAAAAAACTATTTATCCGTTTTTTTATCCGTCACTACCACACTACAGCATGTCTATTTTTATCTCGTGTTATTTTAAATGCTAATAAAATCTTGAAACTTGATTTTGTCTCTTGTTTATTATCAGGGTCCCTTTCACTACCACACTACAGAAGGTTAACCCTTTCACTACCACACTACAGAAGGTTAACCTTTCACTACCACACTACAGAAGGTTAACCTTTCACTACCACACTACAGAAGGTTAACCTTTCACTACCACACTACAGAAGGTTAACCTTTCACTACCACACTACAGAAGGTTAACCCTTTCACTACCACACTACAGAAGGTTAACCTTTCACTACCAGACTACAGAAGGTTAACCTAGTTGTTGTGTCTTTCACTACCACACTACATGTATTTACATCTAAATGCTTCTGGAGAGGCCATCAGAACATTGAACATTGATTTTAGCATGTCTATTTTTATCTCGTGTTATTTTAAATGCTAATAAAATCTTGAAACTTGATTTTGTCTCTTGTTTATTATCAGGGTCCCTTTCACTACCACACTACAGAAGGTTAACCCTTTCACTACCACACTACAGAAGGTTAACCTTTCACTACCACACTACAGAAGGTTAACCTTTCACTACCACACTACAGAAGGTTAACCTTTCACTACCACACTACAGAAGGTTAACCTTTCACTACCACACTACAGAAGGTTAACCTAGTTGTTGTGTCTTGAACTTGATTAAGTTTCTTGTTTATTATCAGGGTCCCTTTCACTACCACTACCAGTCACCAGACTCATTGTAATAACAAAGAGCCTCAGACTGGAAAGCTGCCAGGTGTTAATTGCCCTAGAGAGAGGGGGGCCATGGATTACAATGACTTCTGGGTAGTGTTGTAGTTGTTTCACTATTGTCACTGAATAGCCTGCTCGTCTCTTGAAGGCTATTATCTCTGAATACGTTTTGTGATAATCACCATGAATCATAGGAAGTAGCTTGCAAAGTATCCCACCAAAATGTTCAAGTGATGGCTTATTTTGAAGGTATGAATCTGTACTTTCATAATATGTAAAAAAAAAAAAAAAATGAAGATCCCTCAACATGACCCTGAAGTCCATACCTGGTCACAAATGTGCGAATTGACTATAATAAGGTAATTTATAAGCCTGCTATTCTATATTCTATAATAATATTTCAAATTGCATTGGTCCGGATGGGAGAATTCAGTACTGTATATACAAAACCTTCTGTTTAATCATCGTCCCTTTATTAATTTCCGTAGATTATTTGTACACATGATCTCAAGAAGGTACTGAACGAGATCAGTGGCAGTTTTTCATGTCTGGTCATTATTAGCATGGTGTTATTCACTGTCAAAGATGCAAATAAAAATCATAATTCATATCTCCTTTGTTTCATCACAATTTAAGCAAGCCTAGTAATAGACACAATATGTCTGACACTGGGCATACATTCACTGATGTCCATAGATGTCCCTAGATACCAAGAATATGCAAATGGCCTTGTAGAAGTGGAGCAATATTCCATTTACTTATGTAGCAGAGTGGATTATCCCTGCTTCGTGGGAACTGTGGTGCACGGTCACTAGGTAGCCTGACACAGTAGCACTCTGGCCAGCTGCACCTCCGTCTTTGGGGTCCGGAGCGTCAACTGGAGGCTGGCAGTGAGAGTGTATGAGGCCCAGGATTTACAAACCTGGTCCGGTACTCTGGTCTTCCTCCCTCTCTCTTGGGCAGTCAGCAGTACTCCCCAACACACCCTCACCCTCCACAATTGTCTCCTTAGCCCCCCCACACCTAATGACTGGATGGTAAAGAAATAACTTGGTTCTGTGAGGTTCGCCTGTTGCCTGGTCCTTTAATTCCCTGTCTCCTCACCTCACCAGCCCCCACCCTCGCTTTGTCGTTGTTTATTTATTGCATTCCCTGCCTCGCTCCGTTCCTTTAAGGTACTGTGAGGTTCGCCTCTTCCCTGGACCTTTAATTCCTGTTCCCTGGACCTTTAATTCCCTGTCTCCTCACCTCACCAGCCCCCACCCTCGCGTTATCGTTGTTTATTTATTGCATTCCCTGCCTCGCTCCGTTCCTTTAAGGTACTGTGAGGATTCTATGTTGATTGGTCCTTGCCGAACACACACTTCTAAGTCAAGTATCAATTACCATCACGCACCTGATGTGTGTTCTAATTAGCGCCCCAGTGGGCTTTAAATACCTCGATCTCCCCCCCAGTCCTCGTCGGGTCGTTCTCTATCTGTAAGCTCCTACGGGAGATTCTCTCTATTCCGTATCCGTATCTTATCGGTATCTGTATGCTGGTTCATCTCCGGCGTGAGACGAGGTGCCAGCCATCGCCACCTGTCGCCGTTTGCCTGGAGTGGGACACAGCCGATGCGCTCTCTAATTCTCTACGGGAGGTTTCCAGTGTTCCACCCCAGACGCGCATCGCTTCCTACTACTCCAGGCGCGCTACTACTCCAGACGCACATCGCTCCCTATCCTACGGGGGGATGCGCGCTCTTCAAGCCGACGAGCACCACTCCAGACGTCTAGCCGGCGCGCTACTACTCCAGACGCACATCGCTCCCTATCCTACGGGGGGATGCGCACTCTCCAAGCCGACGCGCCCCACTCCAGACGCGCATCGCTTCCTAATACTCTACGAGAGGATGCGTCTCTCCGAGCCGGCGCGCTCTTCTAGCCGACGCGCTACTACTCCAGACGTGCTACTACTCCAGACGCGCTACTACTCCAGACGCGCTACTACTCCAGACGCGCTACTACTCCAGACGCGCTCCACTCCAGACCCCCGAGCCGGCGCGCTCTTGCGCGCTCTCCAAGCCGACGCGCCCCACTCCAGACGCGCATCGCTTCCTAATACTCTACGGGAGGATGCGTCTCTCCGAGCCGGCGCGCTCTTCTAGCCGACGCGCTACTACTCCAGGCGTGCTACTACTCCAGACGCGCTACTACTCCAGACGCGCTACTACTCCAGACGCGCTCCACTCCAGACCCCCGAGCCGGCGCGCTCTTCTAGCCGGCGCGCTACTACTCCAGACGCGCTCCTACTCCAGACGCGTTCCTACTCCAGACGCGCATCGCTTCCTAATTCTCTACGGGAGGATGCGTCTCTCCGAGCCGGCGCGCTCTCCGAGCCGGCGCGCTCTTCAAGCCGACACGCCCTACTCCAGACGTCTAGCCGGCGCGCTACTACTCCAGACGCGCATCGCTTTCTAATTCTCTACGGGAGGATGCGTCTCTCCGAGCCGGCGCGCTCTCAGAGCCGGCGCGCTCTTCAAGCCGACGCGCTCCACTCCAGACCCCGAGCTGGCGCGCTCTTCAAGCCGGCGCGCATCGCTTCCTAATCCTCTACGGGAGGATGCGTCTCTCCGAGCCGGCGCGCTCCACTCCAGACCCCGAGCCGGCGCGCTCTTCTAGCCTGCGCGCTCCTTCTCCATCCCTGTAAGCAGCTCTGGCCCTCGCCCTGTCCAAGGCCTTAACCCTGTTTTCTCTGTCCCTGTCTCCAGCCCGCCTCCCCGGGCCTCTGTCCCTGTTCCCCTCTCCAGTGCCCCTGTTCCTGCCCTGTCCTTTGCCCTGGCCCTGTCCTTTAGCCTTAGCCCCTTAGCCTGCTCGCCTCTAAAAGGCACAGTGCCAATTTTCCCTATTTCTTGTTTCCAGTATTTTGTGTTCTCCCTTAAAGGGACAGTGCCGCTTTTAGTTTGTATTCAATAAATGCCCTGTTCTTGGCTTACTCTCATACCTGTCTTGTGTTGTGCGATTGGGGTCGGTTACAAACCATAACAGGTTCCCCCCGCAAGCAGTACCCTCCCTCAGTAACACCAGGAACCTTACAGTGGGAAATGGAAGGTTGAATAGGAAGGGGTTAATAATGGATATATTACCCGCATCAAAGGGTTAGGGTTAGGGTTAGGCTCAATAAAAGACACACACACAGTGCTCCCGTTCTGGATGAGTGTTATTGTAACGTGGCCTAGTTACAACAATGCTACGTCTGGTGATTATTGCACCATGGGTATCAACACACAATAATTACACTGGCATAAATCAATTATATAATTACACCCAGGCACCAAGTGCTCTCACGGTACCCAGACTAAGTGCTGCCCACGTCTGGGCTGAACACATTATCTACCTTCTCTAAGGGATTACATATACTGCTCCAGGTCGGTAATATGGGGAAGGAAGGGGGAACATAGGGGAGGAAAATAGAAGGATTCACTGAACGGGAAATATTATGAAACACACACCTTATCACGCTCAAAGAAAAGGAATGAAACAAAAGAGTGAGCCCACAAAATACCAGTAAAGTCCTATCTTAATGCCGGCATATATTGTTCGGGGTACCCCTATGGAATGGTAGTAGCAACGTTACTTTCGCCCGCAGGCTGCACCACACTCGCCGCCTCGCCACTCCACTGTTGTCCGGGAGGCAAGATGGCGTCGAACGCTCTCGGCGAGGATGTTAGCAGGCAGAGCTGGGCAGAGAGGCAGCGCCGGCTGAGAGCGTGTGCTGAGCGATGACGACCCCTGCTGGATGGGAGGCAGCAGGGGTGCAGGTCTGAGTGAAGTCCGCCGGAGCAGGCTGAATACAGGCAGCCGGGTGCAGGTCTGGTCGAAGTCAGCCGGAGCAGAATGGTTGTTGGCCCACGCTCGTCCTGGTGTGCGCACTCTATACCGCACACTGTAACTACTATAACTCGGTGGTTAAAGACTTGGATACTTGGTTAACTGCACGTTACTTATACCGCACACAGTAACTATCATAACCCAATTGCTAGTGCCTGGCTCTGCACTAATTGTTCATATACTACCGCTGGTACTGCTAGGATATCGTGTCCACTAGCCAGTACTTGTTATCACCCGTTGCTATCTCACAGGGCCCTCTGGCATAACGTCAGCAACAGGGCTCTCCAGAGCCCCCGTTAGCTGCGACTACTCGTTGTCCAAGTTCACTGCCGAAGAGAGCGTCTTCCGTTTCTCTCCTCCATTTATCTCCTCCCAACTCTCTCCGCCACTCTCTGCCTGCTACCGCCCCCTGCTGGTCCCGCCTGCCAGTCACAAGGGGAAACTCAATGTAGAATATGATCCAGTACTGTCATTTATAATCCATATTCCAGTGCTCTTTGGAAGGGGACGCTTGTGTCATTGTTCGTGTGAATATCAATGATGTCTTTGTGTACAAAGGGAATATAAAACACCAGTCAGCAGTCTCGAATAATATACAATATTTTCAGACTGCTACATTTCCCCCCACTTTGAACTTGCTAAGTCCTCTGCAAGTTAACAACAACAACAAACGCATACATGAAAACGGTCCTGAGACCAACAGTTTCACACATCGATCGACACTCGTACCTTATGCTAACAGTTTCACACACTCCTTCATGAGCTGGACACACTGTTCAACAAACACACTCTTGAGCACGTAGTCCTGGCGATACCGAACGAGTAGCCGACCTCTAGTGCTCCTCTGGGGCCGGATTGGTCCGACTCCCCCCTCTCGGATCCCGTGTCCGTCTTCTTGCCCTCCCGGGTAGCAACACGAGAGGAGGTAAGAGGGGTGGAGTCCCCAAGGGGGGGACTATCAGACTAGGAGGAGCTCTGTGCAGGTTCGTGCATCCTTCGGGGGATCCGTGCGTGCTCACGCCCGCCTCGGGCGGTCTCGTAGGTGCATGTTCCGGGGCCCAAGCCTTTTGGACCACGTCTCGAGCCGGGGCACACCGTATACACTGTTGCCTCCAGCCCTTCACCTCGGCCGCCATCTCTGTCCAGTAATAGCCCCGCCCCATTAACCCTAGTGTCCCGCGTTCGCCCAAATGTCCCCCAAGGACAAGTTGAATCTCATATACGTGCCGCCGCAGCACCCCCGGCACCATCAACTGGAGTATCTCTTCTCCCCCTCGAGGGTCACTAACACACCTGAATAGTACCCCATTCTGCAGACGGAACCGTTCCCACTGCCCGTAGGGCTTACGTATAAGCGGGCTCGCCTCTTGCAGTCGCACTCCGGCGGGGCAGCTCCCCTTCATCACCGCCTCTCATACGGGCCCCACCTCCGGGTCCTCCCCTTGGAACCGCCATATCTCGTCCCAGCTATAGCCACTGTCTCCCTTCTGAGCCGTTATCTGCCTGGCGCAGACCACTGGGACCTCCGACGGATTGGTCCGCTTCTCGGGGCTCCGGCGAGCACGGACGGAGGCCGGCCGACCACGCGCAGCCCGGAGCAAGCGAGCCCGAACTTCTTCCGCCGAGATCGTCACATACCCTCCGCTGTTGACTTCCGGCGGCTCCCGTGGGCTCACCTCTTCGGTTGGCCTCGCGACCAGGGCGGGGCCCCACGGCTGCTGGGTGGGTGACGCCCTGTACTGGGGGCGAGGAACCTCACCGCCCGGCGCTTCCTTCGGGCACTCGCGGCCGATATGGCCGGGCTGTTGGCAGGTGTAGCAGATCAGCCTCCCATCCTCGCTCCGGCGGGGTAAACTGCGCGGGGTAGAGGGCACGTCTTCCCTCCGTCGGCTTCCGGCGAAGCCTCTCTGGGGCTTATCTCGCTCCTGTTGAAGCGCCTGGAATAGCTGCTCCATGCGCGCGCCCAACTGCTCCTGGCCGGCGAAGAGCTGTCGGATGGACTCCTGAAGTGCGGCTAGTTCCGGAGGTGGCTCGCATCTCTCCACGGCGACTCTGGTTACGACGGCGTCGACTGCCCTTCGTGGTCCGGGTCGGTACCCTGACGGGCCCGGAGCTTCGGGGTGGGGAGTAGAGTCGGGGCGTGGCTCGCCGGCCGAGCGGAGGCAGTCCCTGCTGATGTGGCCCGGCTGATTGCAGGCATAGCAGATCAGCCTGCCGTCTTCGTCTCGGCGGGGCTCTCGCGTGTCGGCGGTCGCGTCGTCTCGGCGTCGCCGTCCGGTGGCGCCTCTCCGGGGCGCGGCACGTTCCTCTTGGAAGGTCTGGACTAGTTGCTCCTGGCGCGCACCTAGCCGCTCCATTCATGCCTGGAGCTGCCTAATAGTCTCCTGCAGCGTGTCGACGTTCGGTGGGGCCTCTCGTCTCTCCGCGGCCGCGGCGTGTACTAAACCCCGGGGGGAACCCTTGTCGGCGGGGAGGATCAGCTCGTCCTTCGTCCAATCGATCGCCGCCTGCAGTACCTGAGGAAGCGGCCGCGTCCCGTCCTCCCTCATGTACTTCCGCATTTCTCTCCTCAGGGCCTCGTCCCTGAGGCCCACCACAAACCGCTCCTGCAGCAGGGCGGTGGCGTCGGCGACCAGCGTAGGCGCCCGACGTCGTAGGCAACGGATCCTCTCCTGCAGGTCACAGGCGAACTGGCGGCCTGTCTTCGGTCAAAGAACTCCCCCAGGCGAACGCTGACCGGGACCTTGTCACCATAGGTTTCTTCGAGGAGCGAGAACAAGGCTTCAGTGTCGGGGACAGTTCCCTCCGTCCGGAAACGTACCGTCTGCTTCGCCTCACCTTTGAGGTCAAGCTGTACGACCTCCGCTTGTTCCTCCGCGGGCACTCGACTGGCACAGAGATGGGTCCTCATTGCTTGGATCCAGTCTTTCACAGGCAGTTCCCCCCTCTCGTTTTCACCCCCAAATTCGCTGCACTTCCGCTCTCGTTGGATGTACACCACCGGGAGGGGCGCTGGAGGGAGCTGTTGGAACATGGCCTGTGCCACGGCGAGCGACTCTTGGCGCCTGGCCCGTTCCAGTTGTTCGGCCTGGAGGTCCAGGACGCCCGCCTGGTCCTGGAGTTGACCCTTTAGGAACTCCACTTCGGCGGCCAAAGCCTGCACCGTCTCGGCTTTCCCTCCTTCCTCTTTGAGAGGGGCCGGCGGGTCATCTCGTCGCTCCGCCCGGGACGGCCCGGCTTTGACCTCCGGCTTCGGGGTGTCGCCCTCCGACATCTTAGGTCTCTTGGTCGTCACTTACGAGGGAGTGGAGTAGGATGTAGATCCTGTTTGTGACGCCAAATGTAGCAGGGTGGATTATCCCTGCTTCGTGGGAACTGTGGTGCACGGTCACTAGGTAGCGAGACACAGTAGCACTCTGGCCAGCTGCACCTCCGTCTTTGTGGTCCGGAGCGTCAACTGGAGGCTGGCAGTGAGAGTGTATGAGGCCCAGGATTTACAAACCTGGTCCGGTACTCTGGTCTTCCTCCCTCTCTCTTGGGCAGTCAGCAGTACTCCCCAACACACCCTCACCCTCCACAATTGTCTCCTTAGCCCCCCCACACCTAATGACTGGATGGTAAATAAATAACTTGGTTCCCCCCGCAAGCAGTACCCTCCCTCAGTAACACCAGGAACCTTACAGTGGGAAATGGAAGGTTGAATAGGAAGGGGTTAATAATTGATATATTACCCGCATCAAAGGGTTAGGGTTAGGGTTAGGCTCAATAAAAGACACACACACATTGCTCCCGTTCTGGATGAGTGTTATTGTAACGTGGCCTAGTTACAACAATGCTAGGTCTGGTGATTATTGCACCATGGGTATCAACACACAATAATTACACTGGCATAAATCAATTATATAATTACACCCAGGCACCAAGTGCTCTCACAGTATCCAGACTAAGTGCTGCCCACGTCTGGGCTGAACACAGTATCTACCTTCTCTAAGGGATTACATATACTGCTCCAGGTCGGTAATATGGGGAAGGAAGGGGGAACATAGGGGAGGAAAATAGAAGGATTGACTGAACGGGAAATATTATGAAACACACACCTTATCACGCTCAAAGAAAAGGAATGAAACAAAAGAGTGAGCACACAAAATACCAGTAAAGTCCTATCTTAATGCCGGCATATATTGTTCGGGGTACCCCTATGGAATGGTAGTAGCAACGTTACTTTCGCCCGCAGGCTGCACCACACTGTGTATTGTATAAGGAATCGGGAGCATCAATGCTCATTTGTACTCATCCGAAATGGCCGCCTCGCCACTCCACTGTTGTCCGGGAGGCAAGATGGCGTTGAACGCTCTCGGCGAGGATGTTAGCAGGCGGAGCTGGGCAGAGAGGCAGCGGCGGCTGAGAGCGTGTGCTGAGCGATGACGACCCCTGCTGGATGGGAGGAACTCCCGTAAGCTGCAGGCAGCCTGGTGCAGGTCTGAGTGAAGTCCGCCGAAGCAGGCTGAATGCAGGCAGCCGGGTGCATGTCTGGTCGAAGTCAGCCGGAGCAGAATGGTTGTTGGCCCACGCTCGTCCTGGTGCGCGCACTCTATACCGCACACTGTAACTACTATAACTCTGTGGTTAAAGACTTGGATACTTGGTTAACCGCACGTTACTTATACTGCACACAGTAACTATCATAACCCGATTGCTAGTGCCTGGCTCTGCACTAATTGTTCATATACTACCGCTGGTACTGCTAGGATATCGTGTCCACTAGCCAGTACTTGTTATCACCCGTTGCTATCTCACGGGGCCCTCTGGCATAACGTCAGCAACAGGGCTCTCCAGAGCCCCCGTTAGCTGCGACTACGCGTTGTCCAAGTTCACTGCCGAAGAGAGCGTCTTCCGTTTCTCTCCTCCATTTATCTCCTCCCAACTCTCTCCGCCACTCTCTGCCTGCTACCGCCCCCTGCTGGTCCCGCCTGCCAGTCACAAGGGGAAACGCATTGTAGAATATGATCCAGTACTGTCATTTATAATCCATATTCCAGTGCTCTTCGGAAGGGGACGCTTGTGTCAATGTTCGTGTGAATATCAATGATGTCTTTGTGTACAAAGGGAATATAAAACACCAGTCAGCAGTCTCGAATAATATACAATATTTTCAGACTGCTACACTTAGGTATGTATTTTAGGCGGATTTTCAGAAAATAGAGCTTAAGAGGTTAAGCAGGGATTTAAAAGCTTCGACAGAGCAGGCGCCCCTGACGACAGCAGGTAATTTGTTCCACAGGTAGGGAGCGCAGTAGACAAAGGCTCTGTGGCCGGCGGATTTCTTTTTAACCCTAGGAATCGATAGAAGCCCTGCATTTTGTGAGCGCAGAGCACGAGTGGGCGAGTATGTGTGTGTGTGTGTGTGTGTGTGAAAAAAGAGGGTGAAGAGAGGGAGATATGGATAGAGAGAGATAGAGAGAATGATGGAAAGCATGAAATAACTTAACTTAAAGACTTAACAAGGACCAACCTTTCCTTTTACCAGCGGAAGCTTGGCTTGACCTAGCTTCATTTTCACCCCTCCGCCCACAGCTATTGCTCTCTTCCTTCCTTCCTTCCTTCTGTCGACTTTCACTCCCTCCCTCCCTCCCTCCCTCCCTCCCTCCCTCCCTCCCTCCCTCCCTCCCTCCCTCCCTCCCACCTACCTTCCTTCCTTCCTTCCTAACCCTCCCAATTAGACTCACAAATATTAATCTCTAAAACAGCGGCAGTGTGGCGTTCAGGTTCCCTCGAGACGGCTCCGCCCCTCTACCAGCCCCCACTCCCCACCCCCACTCCACACGACCACTAACGCCCCCCACCCTTCCCCTGTCCCGCTAGAGTCTTTTGTTCTGACTTCTGAGGTAATGCTAGAACCATCTCCCTCTCTGTGGGACCCGGTGTGATACAAGCCCCAACAGAGGGGAAGCCAAAAGCCCTGTTCACATATGAGATCAAGATAGTCGGGGGGCATGTTTCCACACATAGCCCCGGGGGTCTATGTGTGTGTGTGTGAGAGAGAGAGAGAGAGAGAGAGAGAGAGAGAGAGAGAGAGAGAGAGAGAGAGAGAGAGAGAGAGAGAGAGAGAGAGAGAGAGAGAGAGAGACACAAACTGAGTCACAAGACCTTGTTCGTAGCCAGTTATTATGGTGATGATAATGATAATGGAAATATAATAACTCCTTGATGAGGCCCCCGTCATTTAAAAGCACAGCATGTGTCATGAGAAAATAATTCCAAACATAACGGTGTGTGTAGGGCCTTTAATTACAGGAACACAGGGCATGAGGTTAGGTGGGAATTACATAGGAACATCAACTGTAGGTACAGCATCTGCATAATTAGTGAGTTGCTGTAAGACTATCAAACTTTTTTGTTTTATTCCCGCGGCATTTGTTGGCGCTCCTCCTATGGTTTTGACACTACAGTGCACACACACACATCAGAACATTAAACTTTTCACATGCAAATGTGTATCGTCTAAACAATATTCAAACAGATATTTGACAAGCTTTCTAACTCCTACAGTTGCATTTGCAACATTACTTAAGACATATTGTATATCAAAATGTTCAGCTTTTCACACTTTCAATTACTGTAAAATGTATACTTTATAACATATTTAACTTTTAAAGATCCCCTCAGCTCAAACACATTTTTCTTATGGTGAAATCCTCCTGGAGGCATGGTTTTGACCTATACAGATTGTTATTTGTGCAGAACTTGTCACCAGGGCACCTTTTTCACATTCTTCTCCTGGAGAGGGAGAGCTTCTCTTCCCTGAAATCTGAGTTGCATGTGTGATGTCACAAATAGTGTCATGGTCCAATATGTGGTAACTTGACACCTTTAGCTTCAGCATACCCAGAAATCTGAGTAGGTATTGACATGTCTTGAAAGAAAGTAAGCTGTCAACTTTCACTGATAAATATCAGTCAACCCTTGTTGCCTTGTTGCCATAGTTCCTTGCATTCTCAATCAGGGTAAATGTGTACAGATGCTGCCCATTTGCAGTAGTTTATTGAACAATTTGGTTGAGGAAAACACATGGAGGGGATCTTTAATGCTTGATTGATTTCACATTGACAGTGAAGCAACCACCTTGAACACCTTAGCAACCACCAAGCTACATCGAAACAACCTAGAACACCATAGTAACCATCTAGTAACACGATAAAAAGCCACCTTGGAAAAAGCACTACTCACGTAGCAACAACAGAGGAAGCACTTATAACCACTCATAATCATCACAAGTATATCTGTAGCAACACCCTAGCAACCACCTTGTAACCGTGTACTGTAGCAATTACTTACATTTATAGGACTGCAGCTACTACTATGATACAGCTTTTAATACTACTAATATACTACCAATACTGCTACTATTAGCACTTCAACTACTATTGAAACTCAATTGGCAGCCTAGTACTGCTGCTGCAGCTACTTCTACTACTACTACTACTACTACTAATGACACTGCTACTACTCTTAATATCATGACTAAGCTACTACTCAAGTTGAGTACTCAACTGAAGTTGAGTATGCTTAGATAGTATGCTTAAAATACACTATCCTTACCATTCTTGAAATGAGTTTCAGCTGCTTGTCCACATATATTTTGTTCAGGAAATGTAACCTTTACTAGATGCTACTCGTCATTATCCAACCCATGTATGTCTTTTAACAGGTTTTCATGAATCTTTCAATGTTTGTCTCTGTGTTATGAATTTAGTAAGTCATCTTTTTGTTCAGAGGCGCCTACTAGCCCCTTAAACACACATACAGTTTCCAAACCACATCTCAGGCCGAACAGATATAGTTATAGCTACCAGCAGTGATTTTAAATTCCAGAACCCAACCAAACACAGCAGGGTCTAGCCTGGTAACCGAACAGTTGTGTTGGCCTTGTTACACCTTCACCATAGTTGCTGGAACGTTGGCGAGAAAGAGCAACATCGGGCCAGTGCAGAAAATGTGGCTACAGAGTAGATACACTAAGTTGCTTGTGAGAAAAAATTACAGCAGACTGAGCGCAAGGAGTGAGAAAAACGTCCCAAACTCTAGACTAATGCCTTTTTGATACAGTAATCATTGGCATTGCGTTTTAATGCCGCCCGTTTACATTGCTACAAGGCGTACTGGCCGGCCTCAGACGTGTAACTTCACCGTCTCGCTATTCAACACACACCTATCTCAGCAGACTGGCCACTTTGTTGAATCCGCACCCTCCGCCCCCACATCCCACAAGGCTGCTCACTTGGACCAGTAAACGAGTGCTAATATATGTAGTTCTTCTTGAATGGAGTGCAAAGTCACTGCCTCTAGAGAAGGGGTTCCCAAACGTTTTCAGCTCGAGACCCAAAAGGGAATTTGGTGTTTCCCCGGGACCCAAACTTAAAAAAATACATCATGAATTACCATAACATACATTTATAAACTACTGATAAAGAACACAACAAACCATGCATTTAAAATGTATATGAAATGTATTTATTTCATTATTAAAGTACAGATTCAGATTGAGATTACTTTATTCACCATATTGTACAGGTACAAATGGAACGTGATTTGACATTACAGTGCATGCATTTTTTCACAAATAGGAATAACATAATAATAAAATAATAAATAAATAAGTGCAAAACAGGACAGAACAGTGAGACAACAATAAGACAGTAAAGTGCAGTGATTGGGGACATGGATACAGTGCAGCACAGTTCAAGTCCAGAGGTCCAGCCCTAGCAGCTCGCCATAGAGGGGGGGGGGGGGGGGGGGGAGCAGGGGGACACCTGACATATTTACCAGGCGAGCTGCTTAGGGGAAGAAGCTGAGTCTATGGCGGGATTTTAATGTCTTGGGCAGCCGTAGCCGCCTGCCGTGGGGGAGCATAATGAAGAGGCCATGACCCGGGTGGGCGGGGTCTGCCATGATCTTCCTCGCCCTCCTCAATTCCCTGGTGGAATGTAGGGACTCGAGGGAGGGAAGGGGGCAGCCAATCACCCTCTCCGCTGATCGTATCACCCACTGCAGCTTGGCCTTGTCCCTGACCATGGCTGCAGGGAACCAGGTGATGATGGAGAGGGTGAGGATGGACTGAATGATGGCGGTGTAGAACTGGACCATCATAGTCCTCGGCAGCCTGAACTTCCTCAGCTGACGTAGGAAGAACATCCTCTTCCGGGCCTTTTTGTTGAGAGCGTTGGTGTTCAGCTCCCATTTCAGGTCCCGGGAGAGTGTCATGCAGAGGAAGCGGCAGGACTCCACAGAGGCCACGGGGTGCCTCCCAGAATGATCGGGGTGGGGGGGCTGCCTTCCGCCTGCCTCTCCACTGTTTTCTGGGCGTTAAGGTCCAGGTTGTTGCAGCTGCACCAGCTCTGCAGCCTCTCGATCTCCCTCCTGTAGGCAGACTCGTCCCCCCTGGATATGAGACCCACCAGGGTGGTGTCGTCCGCGAACTTCAGGAGTTTGACAGAGGGGTGCAGAGAGACGCAGCTGTTGGTGTACAGGGAGAATAGTAGTGGGGACAGAACGCAGCCCTGTGGGTAGCCAGTACTGATGGACTTGGGATCGGAGATGTTAATTCCCAACTTCAACCGCTGTGACCTGTTAGTCGGGAAGTCCGTGATCCACCTGCAGGTAGAGTCCGGCACCTGCAGCAGGGACATCTGATGCTCCAGGATGTGCGGGAGGATGGTGTTGAAAACCGAGCTGAAGTCCACCAACAGAATCCTGGCATAGGTCCCTGCAGTATCCAGGTGTTCCAGGACGTAATGCAGAGCCATGTTCTCGGCATCGTCCGTGGAACGGTTGGCTCTGTATGCAAACTGCAGGGGGTCTAGAAGATGGTCTGTGGTGGACTTCAGGTGGGCCAGGACAAGGCGCTCAAAGACCTTCATGACCACAGACGTCAGGGCGACCGGCCTGTAGTCATTAAGGCCATGTAGTTATTAAGGCCATCACAGCAATAATCAGAGTGTAATGTTAAGTTTCTCACCACCTCATAAAATATGTACATACAATTTTGTAACACTTATGAACAAACATGTTCTACTCTCCTTTCTATTTATCACCCCTTTTTCAACTCTCCATTTCTTACCCCCTCCCTCTGTCCCTCAACCTTAAACCCCAACATTGAGCAACATTCTGATAAATTTTTACTGACTTTAAAATGTGTGTGTGTGTGTGTGTGTGTGTGTGTGCGTGCGTGACGTTAGCACTGACCAAGTCATGGATAATCGATTTTTCAGCCCGCTTCTCTAGCGTGCATAAGGACACATATACTATTGATAATCTAGCGTTTATTTGAAAACGATTAATAAATCAGCCGTAAAATGACAATGTGTTTTGTGTATTCCACTAAAGAGCTATTATCGTAAAATTAGATATACAAGCATTAATTAACAGATTAACAGTGCACATCCAATGAAATTACCATTTAAATAAATGTATTATACAAGGTATACACCTAATACTTGCTATCTAATACCCCCCCCCCCCGGGCCCCCCCCTTGGATAGTCCATCCATTATCATTCGCTCCTAACCAGGCACTGCCATTCATATGCTAGTTTTTATTCTCTCGACCACTTCTAAACACATTGTAATTTTGGATTCACTGAGACCCAAAATTCTTGCTGTAGATATTTCGAGATAAATCACTTCGAGATAAGTAAGAATCCAGACCTTCCGGCAAATTTTTTCCGGTTGAAACCATCGTGATGCTATCAGCTTTTTAGCTGCTGTGATACCAGATAAAACCAATCTCTTTAGCTGTATAGGGACTGCAAACTCAAAAACACCATTCAACAGTAATACAGAGGGGTGTACAGGTATATTCAGAGTTAAGAGATTTGATAATTGCTGGGTCACTTCTTTCCAGAATATCTTAACTCGTGGGCAATCCCAGTACATGTGCATAAATGTACCCTCATCCCCATTTGTACATAAGGAGCATCTGGAGTCTTTTTTAAGACCCATTCTGTTCAGTCTTATAGGAGTCAGGTATGTCCTATGAATATAGTTAAGATTGATTTGTTGATGGTCCGGGTTACGTGACGTAAGTCGAACATTTGCCCAGGCTTCTTGCCAATCAAAATGTATTTCCAGGTCTGGTATATCCCTCCTCCAGACTGAGTCTAGGTGGAGGATTTCATACGAGGACGTTAGTAATTGATGATAAAAATATGATACAAAACCTCTCGATGTCTCTCTTTCATATAAGAATTTGTGGTATCTGTGGTGTTCAATTGGTATCCTTAATGGGACACCATGAGCCTTCAAACATAACAATAACTGTGCGTAAAAATAATATGTGGAACTGGTGAGATAATTTTTTTTGTGTATTTCCTCATAACTACAAAAACCCTGTTTGTTGAAAACATCTCCTAATGTGTGTATGCCCTGCTTTTCCCATCTAGGGAATTTTAAATGTCGTTTTCCAATCAGGAGTGCATTGTTATTGAATAAGGGAGTATGATTATGCCATTTATGTGGGTTCGAATATTTTTTTTGTGTTTCACGCCATATCCGGATCGCATGAGTAATAATGCGGCCAAATTTCAGTTTGCATTGCTTAATTGATCATTTGGTGTATACTATGTCCTGCAGTCTATGTGGTGCTACTATATTTACTTCTAAATTTCTCCAGGATACTGATGCTTGGGGATCAAACCAGGTTGTCAGTGGTCTTAAAGTGTACGCCTTAAAATAGTGGAAAAAATCTGGAAATGCCATACCTCCGTCGGCTTTGTTTCTCTGTGTGGTGGATCTTTTTATACGTGGTGGTTTGTTATTACAAATAAATTTGTATGCGGAAGAGTGTAATTTTTTCCAGTAACCATCTGGAGGGGGTAACGGTAGCATTGAGCTGATGAAGTTGATTCTAGGTAAGACATCCATCTTAACTATTGAAACCTGTGCCTGTACTGAGTTTTTAAGTTTTGACCACCTGTCAAAGTCGTATTTTATTTTATTTTGGATTACTATGTAATTGTGCTTCACCGTTTGGCTTATGGTAGGTGTAACTGAGGGGTACAATTCCCTGACTGTATTGATAAGTATGGTATCATTAAACCACTACCGCTTTATGTACTTTAACTACTGGCCATACAGTACACAATATATGAATATGATGAACACTTCCCACAATGAAATCGGTTCCAGTCAAAGGTATTAATCAAGTATTTAATGGAGCAAAAGGTACATATGATACTTATATTACATTTGATTGCACTTGTAAGGCAAATGAGTATTCGTAGGCAAATCAACACTGAATGTCCATTCTCTGGTTACGCAGGAGGCAAGTATACAACCTGGCTCTTAGGGAATTATATCTATGGTACACTTAATGATATAGCGGGATATACTGGAAGGGGTCCTCCCGGTTGTAAGCCGGCAGGGGGGGTAGGAGAGCTGTCGGTAGTAGAACGTCTGGTCAACGATATCTAGGGAGACTTCGAGTACAGAAGACAGTGCGATAGACTCTTGATCCGCAGACGAATACAGCTTGGTTCTCTTGTAGGCTGTAGCTCCACAGTGAAGAAAGCTAGGCGGCCTCAGGCTCTCTGAGCGCCGACTCGACCTTGACTCCTCTCGGGGGTAAATCCAACACTCACAGGCGTCGGCGATTATCCGCTCCACAAATCACAGTACCAAAGCAAATATATATTCCAGCCGCACAGGGCTATGCAGACGTCGGGTAGGTAATCCAGTGTACATGTCCATTCGGTCCTCGCCTAGATCTCCTCGGATGAAAGCGCCATGTGGTCGGCCCAGCCTGGATAAGAATCTAGCTAACACGAGGAAGCGTTGGAGATGCTGGTCACTTTAGAACTCTAACCGCACGATGCACCATACACAATAGACTATTATTAACTTAATAGAAATACGTCGCACTCGACGGTACAGTGCCAAACTCTGCCAATTCAGTTATTAATTCGCACGCGGTCTCAATGCTATTCTGGGGCCAAACAGGCCATACTTCACCGCACGTCGTATCGTGGGTGAGGCTTCACGTTGGTTACTAAGTTTCTGACTAAGTGCCTCTGTATTCACTTGCGCCATATTTATATGCACGGTGAACAAATAGTGCCACTCTCATTTCTGTCGCCGTATCCCTGGGCAGGGCCGGGGCTAGTACAGACATGTCTTGTCGGTAACTTTGAACTTGACTCCGGGGGCTGGTCCCCTGGCGCCTGGTCCTTTGTCCAATAGGAGAATGAACTATTATGGGCTATAGTAGGCTAAAGGGATATTCCATGTATATGTACAAGGACTATACAAGGGATATCAAACGATATACAAATACTATTCAATATATATAAACAAATAAATATATATACTCGGTTTAATCTGATCCTTCGTAACAGCCGCACCCTAATTCGTCCCACCTAATTAGCTAAGCAGAGACAGATTAACCGCACTGTCCACTACTCAATGTCTGCTGTGAGGGTCAGTCAATTCACAAAGTCATGGGGTCATGGTCGTCATCGATAGTATCGGGGAGCCTTGGCAGTTATATTAGCCTCGCCACGGGTCGGGTGTAGGTCTGCCCTTGGACGAGCACTTCAGCTGCTCGGACCTTTCCGTCGGCACCGGTGATCACTTTGCTTACACGGCCAGCCGGCCACATAGCTCGGGGTAGTGACTGGTCGATAATCATGACTGTTCCTTCTGTCAAATTGTCTCTCTCTTTTACCCATTTCTGGCGGGTCTGTAGAGACGGTAGGTAGTGGAGTAGGAAGCTGTTCCAAAACTTGTCTGCCAATACTTGACTGTACCTCCACATTCTTCGGCCGTTCGCTTCTTCAGGCCTGTACATTGTCTGGGGTAGCGCGGGGTCCAGCCGCCCCATCAAGAGTGTGTTGGGGGTGACTGGGTCGACATCTGCTACATCACTTGAGACGTAACCGAGGGGCTTTGAGTTCAATACTCCCTCGATCTCCGTGAGGACTGTCATTAAGACTTCTTCCGCCACGGTCTGGGCCCCAAGCACGGCGTACAGGGCTGTCTTTATGGAACGTACTTCTCGTTCCCAGGTTCCACCGAAGTGAGGTGCGTTCGGGGGATTAAACTGGAAGTCAATCTGGGATGGAGCGAGGTGGGTCTTAAGTTCTGGGCCCATAGCTTGGAAGCTCTCTCTCAGCTCTCTTTCTCCGCCTTTGAAGTTTGTCCCGTGATCAGACAATAATGTAGACGGTTTTCCTTTCCGTGATGTGAATCTTCGGAAGGCCATAAGGAATGAGTCTGTGCTCATGGTTGGAAGGAGTTCAATATGTATCGCTCGGGTGGTCATGCATTTGAATACAATACCCCACCGCTTCTCGGTTCCTCTTCCTTTCTTTATATACAGCGGGCCGAAACAGTCCATACCGGTGGAGTGAAAGGGCTTGTCGCCGAGTCGGAGGCGACAGGGAGGTAGGTCTGCCATCCGGGGTATACTGGGCTGTGCTCGCCACTTACGACAGTCTAGACAGGTTCGCTGGAAGCGCCGCACTGCTTCTCTCCCTTGCAGTATCCAATAACGACGTCTGATCTCCGCGAAGACTCTCTCTGCCCCTGCGTGGTGCACATCCTCGTCGTATTTCTTTATGATCAGCTCTGTGACCTTGTGTCGGCTGTTCAAGACTATCGGGTACTTGACGTCGTCCGGTAAGTCTGGGGCTCTCCGCAGACGACCACCCACTCTGATGAGACTATGGGCGTCGCTCTCGGGTGCTAGGTGGAGCAGTCTGCTGTCTGATGGGACGGGCTTTGCTCCCTGTAGACAGTCTAGCTCGTCGGGGAACGAGTCTCTCTGGGCTCGTTGTAGTAGAAGAAGTTCTGCTTCTTCGTAGTCAGCTGCTGAAATGTCAGTAGTGGGCTGAACCTCTGGGTGGTGCCACAGAAATGTCTTTAGCTGCGCACTCTCTAGGGTGAGGCAATCGTCTATGTCGGGGTCTGTGGAGACGAGTGTGTTCAATCCACAGAACATAGATTTCTTGTTTTCGGCCTCCTCTTTACTCGCCTCCCGTGGGGTGGTTGTAGGCCACTCTTCTTCCGGGAGCTTGAGAAACTCTGGTCCGTCACTGTATAGGTTGTGACGGGTGAGGTCATCCAGGGACATTCCCCGGGTGATGACGTCAGCTGGGTTGTGTTTTGTGTCCACATACCTCCAGCTCGCTACTTCTGTTAACTCTTGAATCTCTGTGACTCTGACTCCCACGAAGACCTTGTATCTGCACGAATCAGACCGGATCCATGTGAGTACTGTCGTGGAGTCTGACCACAAGATTGTTCTTTGCACCGGAATGGTGAGTTCACGTTGGATTAACGTGGCGAGCTGCGCTCCTGCTAGGGCTGCGCAGAGCTCTAGACGCGGGATAGATTGTTGCTTTCGTGGGGCTATTCTTGAGCGAGCCAGGATGAAAGCAGTATGTATTTCTCCTCCCTCCTCTCGGGCACGCAAGTAAGCCACCGAACCGTAGGCTACTTCGGAGGCGTCACTGAAGACGTGTAGATCCATCTTGCATGTCTCTGGCCTCACTGTGGGTGGGAAGTAGCTGCGGCGTATGTTAACACCTGGGAGTGAGCGGAGTTCCGTCTCCCACTCTCTCCATGTGGATGCAAGGTGTTCGGGTATGGGGTCGTCCCAGCCCTGATCCTTGTCCCATAACGCTCTTACAATCATCTTTGCCCTGGTGGTGTAAGGTAGAATACATCCCAACGGGTCATATTGTCTGGCGAGTGTTCTGTATACACTCCGTCTGGTGGTCGGTAGTGCCGTCGACCTTCCCTGCTCCTTGGTCAGGGGTTTGTGTCTATAATGGAGCGAGTCTGTTTTGAAGCGCCAGACTAGTCCTAGTGTCATTTCTTGGGCTTCTCCTGGGATGGTCGCCATCCAGGTCTCGCTGCTCGCTGCCTTGTCCTCGGGGGAGAGGCTGCGCAATACTTGCGGGTCGCTGCTGGCCCACTGCCTGAGATCAAAGCCGCCTTTGATCAGGGAGGCGCGGAGCTTGAGTAGAAGAGCCTCGGCTTCTTCTGGCGTCGAGACGCTTTGCAAACAGTTGTCCACGTAGAAACTATTTCCTACACTTTGTCGGACCTCTTCATCTGCTGCTGGGTCCTCTGCGACGTGTTTTTGCAGTGCAAACGTAGCACAGCATGGGCTGCATGTGGTTCCGAAAGGGAGGACTTCCCATTGATAGATGGCTGGTTGCTCATCCCCGATCCTCTCTCTCCATAGGAACCGCAGCAGGGGCTTGTCCTCCTCCACTAGTCTCACCTGCAGGAACATCCCTTTGATGTCGCCACTGATGGCCACCTGGTCCTGGCGGAAACGTAGTAACACGCCTAGTAGAGAGGGACCGAGTGTTGGGCCGGGCAAGAGCTCTTTATTCAGATTTTGTGATCCGATCTGGTAGCTGCAGTTGAACACAATACGATCCTTGCCGTTGTGGTGGACTTTGTGGTGCGGCACGTACCATGATTCGGTCGTCTGATCGGCCTCTTTAATGTCAATTTTCTTTATGTGTCCCGCTGTGATTAGCTTGTTAATCTCAGCGCGGTACACAGTCTCTTGAGCGGGGTCTCTGGCTAGGCGCCGCTCTGTGTTCAATAGATACCGCTCCGTCGCTTCTTTTGTGGCGTGAAAGGTAGGCATACCCTCTCGCCTCAGGAGTGGAGTTGCGTATCTCATCACTCCGTTGACGTTGACTCTCTTTGTCCCTTGCTCGAGGAGGGCTATAGCGTAAATGTCTTCCTTGGAACGAATGTCTTTCTTTTCGTTCTTAAAGGGCATTGTCTCTAGTGTCCATAGCCTCTCGACGTGCTGTAGGAGAGTGGTGTCTTCTTCTGTCACTCTGGAGTGGAGGCAGTTAGTGGCTGCTGTTCGGTTAAGAGACTTAGCGAGGGGGCCTTGTAATGTCCATCCTAGGTGGTTCTCGACTGCTGCAGGACAGCCTCTGGGTCCTGTGTGGACCCGGTCTATCGGGACTATGAGGTCTGCATGGTCGGAGCCTATCAGCAGGGTCGGGGTGGCACCGTCTATGAGCGGGATAGGTAGTTGGCGCAGGTGCACATATTTATCCATCAGCTTGGCGATGGGGTAGGTGTACTGTGATAGGCCTATTTCTTGGCTGGTGAAAGCATTAGTAATCCTATACCGTCTCTCTGGCTGCCCGCTTGCTGCGATAGTGAAGGAGACATTCTCGCCCTTTATCGTCTTTAGATCTCTTCTTATTGTCCGAATCGTCATCTGGTTTTCGCTCCCCCGCAGCCCCAGCTGGGCCGCAGCGGACGCGAGGAGAAGGGTCTTCTCTGACCCGTCGTCAAGGACGGCGTAAGTGTCCATGACCTTATCTTGGTAACTCAGTGTTACGCGGACCACCTTTAAGAGCACCTGGGCGCCCCCGCTGCTGGCGGGGTCAATGTACATAACACTTGCCTTTGTGCTGCTGGAAGGTGCAGGCTTTCTTCTGTTACTGTCGTGTAGGACATCTAGGTGGGCTCCGTCACACCGACTACACCTCTTCTTTAAGCGGCAATCGGCTGCCATGTGACTGCGCGCACATCGGTAACAGCGTCGGTTGGACTTTATCCATTGACTCACTTCTTCAGCGGTCATCTTCTTGAACATGTCACATTGTGACAACCAGTGTTCCTTTTCGCAGTACGGGCACACCATCTTCCACTTCTCTTTTATCGAGGGGGTACTGTGGTTCTTGCTGCTCTGTACTGATTCTGATTGGTGCATGACAGTCACCAATCTTCGGCCATCGTTTGCTCTCCTAGGTCCCTCTCTGGAGCTTGGTGTGCTCCGCACGAACGTATCCAATCGTAGGCTGCTGACTTCTCTCGCCAGGAAGTCGGCTAGGTCTAGGAGGGATGGCTCGGGACCGTTAGGATCACGGTGGTCTCTTTGCCGCCTGAAGCGCTCTTGTCGGGCGTGCGGCAGCTTCTCTAAAATCCTCTCGACATTAGAGTTTGCGTATAGTTCGTGCATACCCTTTTCTCGTTGCGCCCCCAGCATCCCTACCAGGGATTGTACTTTGATAGACAGGTCGTCTAGTGAGCGATTGTCTGTTGCTGGGGGTAGGCGGTCAATATGCCTTATCTCTTGTATTACGTAATCCCATATGCGTCCATATCTTTGGTCGAGCGCTGCTAGAGCCGCTGTGTATGGAATAGTAGAGGTGGCATAGGCCAGCGCTATGTTGTGCGCTCGGGGCACCTTGAGGTGCTTCAATAGGATAGCATACTTGTGGCGTTCATCAGCTACGTCAACCATCATTGTCTCTAAGCACATCCGTAACTCCGTGTACTGTGCTCGGTTCTCATGGGTGAAGTCTGGGAACGTCGGTGTGCCAATGTATGACGCCGTAGATGGCTGGCACATCGGTGAGCGTTGGAAGAGAGGCCTCCTAGGCGAGTCTCCTCTTACGCCTCTCGGTGGGCTGGTACCGGCAGGGTACCATGGCCCGCGTATCCAGGTGCTATTCCTCGGGACTGGTCGTGCGTCATGCTCACCCGTGAATAGAGTCGGGGGTCTGTAGCGCAGAGCCGCGGGGGTAGAGCCTGGGCTGTACTGGACCTCCTGGTCCTGTGGAGTACTGTGCTGCTGTCGGGCTTGACTCTCCTCCTCTCCCTCTTCTTCTTCTGTCAGGTCATCTAGATCCTGTAGTCGTCTATTTAGCCTCTCCGCGGTGTACACCGTTCCTTCCTTGTAGCTGGGTCTCACTGGGACCGGTCGGGGAAGGGGTTCGGAGGGGGGTATAGGCTCTCTCTGGTGGTCGAGTTCAGGGTCGCTTGATCGGTTAGGGGAGGGTGCCCTTGACCCGTGTCTTGACGAGGCCCTGGAACCCCGTGCGGAGGGAGGGGGTGTTGCCTTGGCGATCAGCTGCTTCATTAGCTGCGCTTGTATTCTGTCGCGCTCTGCTTCTCTTTGGGCACCGGCAGCGGCACGCTGGGTGTCGGCCCGGTCTCTTGCCATATTCTCTTCCGTCTGAAGGCGTCTAATCTCTAGACGTATACGATCTTCGTCGCTCCGTTGCTGCGCTTGAATGCGTTCTCTTTCCATGGAAGAATGTTCGCGCTCACTAAGCGTCTGTGCTTGGAGTCGATCGCGCTCTGTTGAGGCTGCTAGGCTGGCGAGGAACGCCTGTGCCAGCATCTTGTCCGCCTCGCTGGGGGAAGACGATGGTTGAGGTGATCCGCTCCTGGCAGTACTCGTTGGAGATGCGTTCTCCTGCGGGGAGTCCTGGAGCTCTATCTCCGCGGCACTCTCCTCATCAGAGTTCCATCTCTTTAGGGTTGTCTTCCTCCCGGAGCTCTCCGGGGACTACTTCTTCAGTCTTGGCGGGGGGTAAAGTCGTGTCGGTTCCCTCCTGGTCCCCACCGTGAGCTTGGTCAGTTACATTAGAACCCACTAGGGCCTCTGTGGTCGGGGTATCCTGGTTGATAGGGTCGGACATAATTTTACTTTCTACTTTTACCGCGTTTACCGTCTGTAGAAGGCTAGGTAGTATACTGGCAGCGTAATCCTCTAAGTACTGAGGTGGCTGCCGTCTACGCTGCGGGTGATCTACTTTAGGAGGACCGTTTTGTGGAGTGTTCATCATAGGCCATTTCAATATTAATACCACTATATTAATATTACACTAGTTACCCTCCGGCTCGAAGGACCAATTGTAACTGAGGGGTACAATTCCCTGACTGTATTGATAAGTATGGTATCATTAAGCCACTACCGCTTTATGTACTTTAACTACTGGCCATACAGTACACAATATATGAATATGATGAACACTTCCCACAATGAAATCGGTTCCAGTCAAAGGTATTAATCAAGTATTTAATGGAGCAAAAGGTACATATGATACTTATATTACATTTGATTGCACTTGTAAGGCAAATGAGTATTCGTAGGCAAATCAACACTGAATGTCCATTCTCTGGTTACGCAGGAGGCAAGTATACAACCTGGCTCTTAGGGAATTATATCTATGGTACACTTAATGATATAGCGGGATATACTGGAAGGGGTCCTCCCGGTTGTAAGCCGGCAGGGGGGGTAGGAGAGCTGTCGGTAGTAGAACGTCTGGTCAACGATATCTAGGGAGACTTCGAGTACAGAAGACAGTGCGATAGACTCTTGATCCGCAGACGAATACAGCTTGGTTCTCTTGTAGGCTGTAGCTCCACAGTGAAGAAAGCTAGGCGGCCTCAGGCTCTCTGAGCGCCGACTCGACCTTGACTCCTCTCGGGGGTAAATCCAACACTCACAGGCGTCGGCGATTATCCGCTCCACAAATCACAGTACCAAAGCAAATATATATTCCAGCCGCACAGGGCTATGCAGACGTCGGGTAGGTAATCCAGTGTACATGTCCATTCGGTCCTCGCCTAGATCTCCTCGGATGAAAGCGCCATGTGGTCGGCCCAGCCTGGATAAGAATCTAGCTAACACGAGGAAGCGTTGGAGATGCTGGTCACTTTAGAACTCTAACCGCACGATGCACCATACACAATAGACTATTATTAACTTAATAGAAATACGTCGCACTCGACGGTACAGTGCCAAACTCTGCCAATTCAGTTATTAATTCGCACGCGGTCTCAATGCTATTCTGGGGCCAAACAGGCCATACTTCACCGCACGTCGTATCGTGGGTGAGGCTTCACGTTGGTTACTAAGTTTCTGACTAAGTGCCTCTGTATTCACTTGCGCCATATTTATATGCACGGTGAACAAATAGTGCCACTCTCATTTCTGTCGCCGTATCCCTGGGCAGGGCCGGGGCTAGTACAGACATGTCTTGTCGGTAACTTTGAACTTGACTCCGGGGGCTGGTCCCCTGGCGCCTGGTCCTTTGTCCAATAGGAGAATGAACTATTATGGGCTATAGTAGGCTAAAGGGATATTCCGTGTATATGTACAAGGAATATACAAGGGATATCAAACGATATACAAATACTATTCAATATATATCAACAAATAAATATATATACTCGGTTTAATCTGATCCTTCGTAACAGTAGGGAATACTTCAACTCCCAAACATCTAAAGTGTTTAACCATTGGTATTTCTTCTGGAAGGAGTATATTTTTTGCAGGGGCGTTAAGTGGAAGGAAAGCCGACTTTGGCCAATTTATCTTAAATCCAGATAGATCGCCAAAGTCATCAATCAACTTGAGAAAATGAGGCATTGCGGTGTTAGGGTTTTGCATGAACAGTATTACGTCGTCCGCATATAAACAAATTTTGTGTTGTGTGCCCTTGATTACGATTGGTTCTATGAATCTAATTTTATGTTGTTATGTTTATGTTTATGTGTTTGTTTAAAAAATTATAAAAAAAATATATATAAAAAAAATAGCTATTATTGTGGATTTCTCTGGAATTACTAGAAATCTCCAAAACTATACTTGTATTCAAAACGGTATAAAACGGAAATGTACCAATGAAAAAACAATCCGTTTCGTACATGTTGACTATTGCTGGTCATTGATAGGCGACAGGTGTATTAGACCCATAGCATAATTTAAGATATAGTTTAAGCGTTCACAAATGTCCCCGTCCTCCCATTGACTAAAGCACTGGCACGGAACGGCCTAATTTGGTCATATGGGCATGGCTCTGAATGAGTTAAAGGGACATTTCACTTTAGTAGAACTTGTCAAGTTAAAAAAGATTCTAATTTTCACAACAAGCAAAACACAATACAATAATACAATAATACATAAGACACCACAAGACAGTACTTCAATAATATTAACACTTTCACGGCCACTGGGAATGAATTAATCTCAAGAGGACCGGGAAATGTAAACAGACGTGGGGCTGTTTGTAGAGCTAAATCTATACTTTATAGTATTGCTATCTGTCCATTCTCATTGTGAATTGAGACCATAAACCGTCTCTTCAAAATGGCTTAAAGAAAAAAAAATTTCATCAATACGTTCTCATTTTATAGCGCTGTGAATATAAGCTTTATACCGGATTTGGTCTAGTATATTTCCTGGAAGCGGAGATAATGGGCTAATAGCTAATAACGTTAAATCCAATGGCATTTCGGTTATAGATACGCTCCAGTTAAAACTCAAACTGCATATGATCGGCACGATCCTCACGCATGTATGCATGAAAGGGGGGGGGACGTCGTTTCTGATTATTGATTACCAATAACCGCGTTAGCCTCATTAGCCTCATAGGCCGAACGCCTGGATGGCTATCAAAACAAGGCCAGATCGGGATGTGAAAAGGATCTTACCGTGGTCCGGTGGGATCCCCCCGAGCATTTCCCTGTTATCGATCGCCATCTGGTAGATCGATATGTCCATTGGCTGATGATAAATCCCCTTATTGCATGGTGAAATCTGCGATGCAAAACATAATCCAAGCTACAGGCTGCAGATCCAGAATCCTGCTAACTGAAATCTCCATTGAACGTCAAAAAAAAGAGTCCACTGTTCGGCCACAGGGAACACTGCATTATCGTGATAGCGCCCCTAAGAGGATCTGGCCGGTATTGCACTTTGTCGAATTCAAAGAATAGGGTACATCTGCAGTGCCGCTCGGCGACCTTGAATAGGTTATTAAAATGGAATAAAAGCAATAACAACTTGCCACGGATTTATCCGTGCTTCTGTCCACAACGGGTGGAATTGAAACACGGAGATCTCCGTTGTTCGTCCCCATTGTGTTAACTACATTAACGATAACAAAAATAATAATAAATACAGAGTAAAAATAAAAACAACACAAACACCACAAAAGACATTAGACATTTCCTCCCCCACTCCCACCCCAGGACCACCGGACCCCCAGGACCAACAGCAGTCTTACTCTTATGTAAGTGCATCTACAAGTAAGCTAGCGACTACTGCGCTCCCTGTTGTCCACTCACCACCATTCCTCCCAGGTGTCAGGCTCCTCATTCACTTCCATTAATTTTGAGGACCATGTCTAAATATCATACTACTGAAGTATAAACAAAGTACTGATGTGCAGATATCAATAAAACAGACAATTCTGAGTCAAAGGTATTTGTTTTGTGGGTTTACAGATTTATAACTTTTGAAAATTTTAAGTAGATCCAGTCAATTTGTTGTAGGTTTGAGTGTACTTCGTATCTTTGCCTTGCATATAATGTTTTGGGAGTGGTTACCATGGTTACGTGCGGCCTTGCTGGAAGGAAGATTCTAAACATTAGCTAAGAAAAACAAGTACTGTTGACTCTTTTTATACGTCAGAAGTATTATTAGAAGCATATTAGACTTGGTCTGTAAAAGTAATAAGTGAATGAGGAGCCTGACACCTGGAAGGACTAGTGGTGTCAACAGTGGACAGCAGGGTAGTCCACTAGTAGTCGTAGTAGTAGTCGCTAGTAAGTCGCTAACTTTAGATAGAGGTAAAATTGCAGATTTTGTACTCCTACTAAAGTGAAATGTCCCTTTAAGACTTCCCCGAACCTCTCCTGGGCTGGAGTGTGAAGAATTGGCAATCAACCGTCTACTGTCTGTACACACTGACTCTGATGGCTACTTAGCCACAGGCTTCTCTGATAGCATCGGCCCTTACTTGTTCTGGTTTACCTTTTGGAACTGACGTGGGACTATAAGGAGCCAGGCAGGTGAGAAACCCCTCATGCCTCTGCCTGTCTCCTGGAAGGGAGACGCACATTACCAGCGCGTCTACATTTCACTTTTGGCAATGGCTCATTTCTCATCGCTGACAGCTAACAACATTGATGACACGTTGGAGGCAATCAGGAGGCATGGATGAGTGTGTGTGGGGGCGTTACGCTTCCCTTCAAACCCCGGGCGTATTGGTATGACTAGGCAGAGGGTTGCCAATAGCGCCTGTCTCGTCTTCTCAATGGCCTCCGTGTTGGGGCGGGCGGTCTGCCGGTGCATTTGGGTCAACAGTGTTGTTATCTCCCTGCATGCACTAACACAGGCCCTCAAGGTCAGGTCAACCAGCCAACACTGGCAGAAAATGGCTGATGTTTTGTCTGTGCCATGAGTACAAAAATGTATGTGTAAAACAATGGACCGCCTTTTATAAAGCACAGTATGAAAACAATTTGAATTTGCAATAGCTGCAACCTTTTTCTGATAGTCAATAGTCACACGCATTCCTTCCCACACTCTCACTTGACCTCCCTTCCAAATTCCAGTCTCCACGGGCGAAAACTGTGGCCGCTAGAGGGTTTGCTACGGGTGTATAAGCATACATGTGCTTTAAATTGATTGGTACTTCCCCCATGGATCTAAAAAAAAAACTAGCCTAGCATAGCACAATTGAATGGGAGCGGATATGGACCATTAACCTAGCTTAAAACTCAGAGAGAGGTGTTTTTGGCCAACAGGTAGTCTAGCTTGTCTGTATCTGCTTCTATTCAATTGCACTAAACTAGGCTAGCTTACAGCCGGATAGCGTTCTACTGAATGCACAGAGAGGCAATTTGTATCCATCCGGCAGCCCGTCAGGCAGGCAATTCAGTTCATATCAAGAGAACATTTACACTGTAGCCCATAAACACGGAGGCCCAAGGTTGCTAATGGACCCTGTGACTGTCTTGTCTGGTAATGAGCTTTCTGCCTAGTTTGGTGGAGTTGACACTCTACAGTACATCGCCATGCCTCTGGTCTTCAATTAATCGCCACGACTCCCATCCCAACCTCATCAAAATCCTACCCCCGCCCCATCACATGCACGCACAAACGCACACATCAAGTCACTCAATAGTCACTCTCTCTTCCACATCTCTCCCACCAGATGGTTCCCATTAAAATCACATCGCACTTCACATTATGAATCTGTCTCCGGGGGTTTGCATTGACACATTTTGACTGAACGGGTAGGAGGAGTTATGGCATGCTGGCACAAAAGCTTTCACAGTATGTTTTATGATTTTGCATCTGAATCACAATTTAACCACATAGCTAATAACTTTGTGGACAAAGTCAGCGATAATCTATACTAATGGAACTAATGACCCATTCAGTGTTTATGCTCTCACTACATGTATACAGATATGCAGTATGTATGGTTTTTATGTTATATAATCAATCTATATAATCTTGATTTTGGATATAATGTGCCCTTATGTTAAGCCGTGTGTGAGCGTGTGTGCATGTGTGAGTGAGAGAAAGAGAGATGGAGGGAGAGATATTAACTGCAGCATTTTTCCAGGCTATAGGCAGATGAAGTGTGACCAACTCATCTAGAGCCTTACTAAGATTCTGTAAAATCTTAAAACGTTAGGCATCTCAGTTGTGGTGTGGGGCTACTTCAGTAGCTTCCAAATGTGACAGAGTTTGGGGTCTTGTTGAGCAATCTTCAAAAAAAGATTTTACACATGATATGAAAGTACAGGTTCATACCTTCAAAATAAGCCATCACTTAAGTAAAGTAAAGATTCAGCATGATTATCCAAAATGGCCATCCGCTGCCATTTACTTCGATGTTCTAGTCAAAACAATGGACTTCTTCGTCTTCTTGTGTCACCTTCCCCCACTCCCAGCGACCGTCACAGATCGTTTTTGGAGCAGACACTCCTTGGCTACAAGGGTGGTCAATCGTTTTCGCCATCTATCTGTTTCCTTATTTGAAAAACGTAATACGACTTGTAAATGTGTTAATTATAGTTAGATTGTCTGACAGTATTTATTCCGATGCAGTAGAAATAACTACAGTTGTGTCGCAGGCTAAGTACTTTCAGTCTCAGGTGTCGGAGACGGAGATGCACAGAAATGACAGCTACCAAATCCATTCACAGACAACGGACCCAGTAGGCTACTTTGTTGGCGGTGAGAAAATATGGTGATAAACATTCATATCGTTCGAACCATTTGTTAAATTGTATCTCTCCATCGCATAAAGACTGGCAGTGCGCATAAGGCATATAATAAAGACTTCCGGTTTAGCGTTAGAATGGAGTAAGTCGCATGTGACACAGCTGCTCACCCGTTATTTTTTTTTTCGTTTTAAAAACATATTTATAAACCATTAATGCGTTTAAAACTTGACGCATATATCAACTAGATTATTAACTAACTATATTGACCAAAAGAATCGAGATGCCAAACACAAGGAAAGACACAACGAGACCAAAATCAGTCGCAGAGGTCCCGCCTAAGGAAGCAGGATTCGTGCGGCATACAGCAGAAAATATAGACTTGACAGTGGCCGCTTCAAGTTCAACCCCTTCAAATACCTCCGCGGACACCGAATATATCATCCGGAGAATGGAGGAAATGGAGAAGATAATAACTCAAAAAGTAGATGCTATTAAAGAATCTATTGAAGGCAAAATTGATGCGCTGAGAGCGGACGCCGACGCACAGATTAAACGCACCGAGGCTCTGGAACAAGTAATGGAAGCCCACGAAAACAATTTCACTCGCATCTACAATGAAGTAGAGGTTAACAACGTTAACCTAACTGCTGAGATGAAGGGAAACTACAAAGAAATCAAGACGGAGCTCAGCGAAATAACGTTGGAGCTTAAGCGAATCAATGAAGAACAGAAAGCCAAAATATTCGAGATGGAATATCAAAAACGCAAGCTGAATATTCGTATTGTCGGTCTGGACGAATCAGTGAGATGTGCAAACCCTGAAGAGTTTGCCACAGAATTACAGAAAATCTTGGGAACAGAGATCCTTCCTAAAATACCAGAGGTGGAACAGTGCTTCAGATTGGGGACCCGCTCCATTGGCAATAACGCTAAGCCCAGAGTGATATTGGTTATCCTGCGCCAAGTCAGAATAAAAGAAATGATTATTCGTGAAACTCGCAGGATGAAAGGCAATCTGAAATACATGGATGTACCAATACACTGCTTTGAAGATTATTGTTGTGATGTAGTGGAACTGCGTGCCAAGTTCAAGACGGTGATGTCTCAACTATACCTGGAGAAATACAGACCCCTACTAATATACCCTGCAATAATTCGCATTGTCGATAAACAAGGAGCAAGGGTTCTCCTCAACTCGCCTGAAGATGCAGACAAATTCTTGTCTGCACAACACGCAGAATAGTGTATAAATGGCCTTTTAATCTCTGTTATGCAAGGTCACCATATAGTACAATCTTTAATAACCAAGGATTTGGGACAAAGAGACCTACGTGCTCAGAGTTTTTGAATGCTTTCCCAGACGGGTTTATATTATTGCGGACATATTGGATTCAAGATTGGAACACTCCAGAACATACTGGAACATTCAAACAATGTAAAAATGACATATTGGAATAATCTAGAACATCTAAGCATTCTTTGATATATGGAACATTCAGGAATATCAGCAATACGTGGTCATTCACTCTACCAGAAGCCCCTCGGGGGAATAATCAACAGCTATCTAGATGCAGAACCACAGAACCATCATAGCCGGCCGGCTGAAAGATCACTCTACACAACGATCATCGCCCACCCCGGTCAGGGGAAATGCTGCATATACGTATTTAAAAACTGTTTTTTATTAATGGGAAATAATTCCACTACTTCTCTAATTTATACTTTAGATGTTTAAGCATAGCAATGCTCTTTTAAGATCTAAGTTAATGTTCTCTTCCTTTTACTTGTTTTTTTTTTTTTTTTCATCCGCTCTCTCTGATTTATTGAGGCTCTCTCTTCAGTTCAATACCTTCATATTATTCATGGGTTACTATAAATTACACAAGTTCATATAAAATGTAAGTGATTAGGGCATGACAATTGAAGCTTATTTTTGGTCTTTATTTTTAGTTTTATCTCATTTAAATTTTTATTTATTTATTTTTTACGGGAAAGTGGCCAAGCCACAGTCGACATTCTACTTATGGTAGAATTTAGAGTGTTAGATCCTATGGTATACATAGGAATGTTAAGGATAATTGGATCATTCTGGGATATCCAGTGGTGCAAGGGAGGGAGTCATACGCAAAGGTTGTGTTCATGGAACACAATCCTGTACGACTCTCGGTGGGAGGGAAGGGTAGGGGATTTTTATTTGTATATATGTATGTTTTTAAGCTCGGCTCTCAACGGGACCTCACTAGTGGGATGTATATCTATTATTGCCTCGCACTCTAGAAGCATTACCAAAAATTACAATGCAACATGTATAGACTATGGCTAGTTTGAATATAATGATATGGAACACCGGGGGAATAAATAACCAACTCAAATGCAAAAGCGTGCTCACACTGATGAAAAAAGAACATGTGGACATTGCTCTGCTAAGCGAAACGCACATTCTAGGGAAAGACATAGATAAATTAGCGGACAACATATACCATAATATCAGTCACTCTTCTATTGGTACGAGAACTCGGGGTGTAGCCATAGTCGTTAAACGTAAGTTGAATATTGTACTAAAGGGAGTATGGTCTGATGTAGAAGGTCGGATAACTATAGCTAAGATTGAACATAAGAACAGGAAAATAGCGTTGATAGCGGTATACGCCCCAAATTTGTACGAAGAAGATTTCTTCACTACACTAACCAATGCAATGTTAGACATTCCCGATTACTCATTTATAATAGGAGCGGATTTTAATGCCATCTGGAACCCAAGGATGGACAAATCTTACCTCGCCTTTTCCAGCGAACAAAAGAATTCATCGAAGGCATTAAAGGATTGGTCGAAGATTACAGGTGTAAATGACTTATGGCGGTTACTTAATCCCACGACCCGAAAGTACTCTTGTCGATCTGCGAGACATAATACACTATCCAGAATAGATTATGTCTTTGCATCACAGAGACTATTTGATAATTATGAAGTGGAAATGATACCCAACGCACTATCAGATCACTGTTATTTACTCCTTAAAGGTACATTTGGTATACTATCCTCCCGAGCCCCAAGATGGCGATTTAACTCGTTGCTGCTTAATAACAAGGAATTCATTACACAACTCAAAGAAGCTCTTATAGTATTCCAACGGGAGAATGCAAACTCGGTGCAAGACCCCAGAATAATATGGATGTCGGTAAAGGGAATGATCAAAGATTTCACGGATAGCTTTTCCTCCAAAATGCGCAAGAATCAATGCACAAAACTGGCTGAGTTGGAAACGCTTTACTCAACGTTATTTAATTCTCTAAAATACAACAACTCAACTCGACTAGAAAATCAAGTTAACGTACTAAAAATAGAGATCAATGCCATATACAGACAACAATCGGAAATACAAATACGCAGCACAAGACAACAGCAGTACTCCCATGGTTCCAAACCCAGCCACCTATTAGCCATGCGATTAAGAATTAATGCAACATTTGCAGATATAACTACCATTAGAGCACAACAAGTACTTGTAACAGATCCTGTAAAAATAAACGATACATTCAAAGTATTCTACTCCGACTTATATAAAACAGAAACGACCTTCGATCAAAACAAAATGGACACATTTCTTAATCAAATTATTCTCCCTAAACTTTCAGAGGATGACGCTAAACAGTTAGAAACACCGATCACACTAGAGGAACTCAAGAAGGCCATAACCGCAATGAAAAGTGGTAAGGCTCCTGGAAGAGACGGTTTCCCATCAGAAATGTACCTTTCTTGTTGGGACATAATTGGCCCCTTATTACTAAATATGATCTTATACTCAGTCAAGGAGGGGAACTTCCATAAGAATGACAATATTGCACTCATAACAGTCCTCCTTAAAAAAGACAAAGACCCCAACGAGTGCGGTAGTTATAGACCTTTAAGCCTCCTCGGAACAGATATCAAACTGTACTCTAAGGTATTAGCCATCAGATTACAAAAGCATATGACGTCTTTAGTTGACCCGGACCAAACTGGCTTCATAGGAGGCCGCCTGATCACTGAGAACATAAGACGAATACTGCACGTACTTGATGCCGACAAGGAGGACACCATACCTAAGGCGATGCTGTCCCTGGATGCTATGAAGGCCTTTGACAGGCTGGAATGGTCGTATCTGTGGGCAGTGCTAGAAAGGATGGGGTTAGGAAAAGGATTCATCGATATGATTAAAGTATTATACAAAGACCCATCGGCCATGATTACAACAGGCACAATCATCTCCAAAATATTTCCGGTATCACGCTCTGCAAGACAGGGTTGTCCTCTTAGTCCCGGACTGTTCAATCTATCATTAGAGCCTTTAGCACAATATATAAGACAATCCCAATCCATAGAACCAATCGTAATCAAGGGCACACAACAAAAAATGTGTTTATATGCGGACGATGTAATATTGTTCATGCAAAACCCCAACACCACATTGCCTCATCTGCTCAAGTTGATTGAGGACTTTGGTGATTTATCGGGATTTAAGATAAATTGGCCGAAGTCGGCTTTCCTTCCACTTAACACCCCTGCAAAAAAAGATACAACCCTCCCAGGACAGATACCGATGGTAAAACATTTCAGATGCTTGGGAGTGGAAATATTCCCTACCATAAGACAAACGGTGAAGCACAACTACACAAAAATCCAAAACAAAATCAAAGACGACCTTGATAGATGGGCAAAACTTAAAAACACAGTACAAGCACGGATATCAATAGTTAAGATGGATGTACTACCTAAAATCAACTTCTTCAGTTCAATGCTACCGTTACCCCCTCCAGAGGGTTACTGGAAAAGATTACACTCCTCCACATACAAATTTATTTGGAATAACAAACCACCACGTATAAAAAGATCCACCGCACAGAGAAATAAAGCAGATGGTGGCATGGCATTTCCAGATTTTTTCCTATATTTTAAGTCGTACACATTAAGTCCATTGACAACATGGTTTGACTCCCAAGCATTAGCATCCTGGAGAAAAATAGAAGAAAACATAGTAGCCCCACATAGACTTCAAGCACTGTGAACGAAAATTTTGCCCCATAATTACTCATGCGATCCGGATATGGCGTGAATCACAAAAAAAAAATCCTAATCCACAAAAATGGCACAATCATACTCCCTTATTCAATAACAATGCACTCTTAATTGGAAAACGACCTATAAGATTCCCTATATGGGAAGAGCAAGGCATACACTCATTAGGGGATGTTTTTAACAAACAGGGTTTTTGTAGTGATAAAGAAATACGCAAAAAAAATTATCTCACCAAGTCCACATGGCTTTTTCACAAACAGTTAGAGCTATGTTTGAAGTCTCACGGTGTTCCATTAGACAGACCAATTGAACACCACAGATACCACAAATTCTTCTACGCAAGAGAGACATCGAGAGGTTTTGTTTCAGAATTGTATCATCAATTACTAACGTCCTCGCATGAAACCCTCCAACTTGACTCTGTCTGGAGGAGGGATATACCAGACCTGGAAAATGACTTTGATTGGCAAGGAGCCTGGGCAAATGTCCGACTTACATCAAGGAACCCGGATCATCAACAAATCAATCTTAACTATATTCACAGGACATACTTGACTCCTATAAGACTGTGCCGAATGGGGCTTAAACAAGATTCCAAATGCACCCAATGTACAAATGGGGACGAAGGGACATTTATGCACATGTATTGGGACTGCTCACCAGTTAAGGCATTCTGGAAAGATGTGACCCAACAAATATCAAAACTCGTATCTTGGAATATACCTGTACACCCCTTGGCATTACTATTGAATGATGTTTTTGAGTTTGCAGTGAATCCACAGCTAAAGAGATTGGTTTTATCGGGTATCACAGTAGCCAAAAAGCTGATCGCATCACGCTGGTTTCAACCGGAAAAAATGTGCCGTAAAGTTTGGTTTCTTACATATCTCGATGTAATTTACCATGAAATATCTACAGCAAGAATTCTGGGTCTCAATGAATCCAAAATGTCAATGTGGTTAGAAGTGGTGGAGAGAATAAAAGCTAGCTTATAATGGTAGTGTCTGGTTAGGTGCGAGGGATAGTGGAGGTACTTCTCAAGGTGGGGTCCGGGAGGGGGGGGTTCGAGCTGAGCATATGTGTGTAGGTTTTTTTAGATAACAGGTATTAGGGGTATATCTTATATAAGACAACTAACTAAAATGTGATCTCATTGGATGTGCCCTGACAATTAATGCTTGTATATCTTATCGTGTGTTGTCATGTTTGTTTATATGTTTGTTTAAAAAATAATAAAAAAATAAAATACAAAAATAATAAAGGCTTTGCTCACCATCACGAAATTCACTCACAGCTTGGGCTGTCGTTCTGGTAGAGACAAGTCAAGTCAAGTCAAGTCAAGAGTTTTATTTGTCACGGCATACGAGTATACAATGAAATGCGGGTGGTCTTGCCCGCAACGATGTGCATAATACAATAGTAATAACATATAATAGAATCCAATAGAACGACATTGTGCAATAAAACAAGTAAACAGAGTAGGGCATATCGGTATATAAGTTATTTACAGAGCATGGTAGGACATGCTAGGTCCTGTGGTAGTGCAATACACTGTTAGCTACGGATGAGGCACTGGGTCTTTCTGTACATGCTATATTATAGATTCTCAAGTTATACTATACTATTCTTAGAGTGACCTTTCCTTAGTGGCCATAAGTGTGGGCGTGTGCAGCATGAGTGTGTGCTTGCTCATGTTAAAGTGGCTGCTAGTGTGTGAGCGTGTACAGTGTGTGTGTGTGTCGTGTGTGTGCTCATGTGTGCTTGTGTGTAGAGAGTTCAGTGTTCAAAGCTCTGATGGCCTGGGGGAAGAAGCTGAGCCGAAGTCTCTCTGTCCTAGTGGCTGGTGTTGGCAGGCGTCCGCCTGACCTCAGCAGCATGAACAGGCTGTTGTTGGGGTGGTGAGGGTCTTTCATTATTCTGCAGGCCTGGATTTGCACCTCTTGTTGTATAGAACCTGCAGGGATGGTAGTGCAATACCCGTGGTACGCTCGGCTGAGCGCACCACTCTCTGTAGGGCCTTCTTGTCCTGTGCCGTGCTGTTTCCATACCAGGCAGTGATGTTTCCAGTCAAGATGCTCTCTACAGCTCCGGAGTAGAAGGACTGGAGTATCTTCCCAGATACTCTGAACTTCCTTAACTGTCTCAGGTGGTAGAGGCGCTGCTTCGCCTTTTTTACGACTGAGTCTATGTGTGTTGTCCATGTCAGATCCTCTGAGATGTGGACCCCCAGGTACTTAAAGCTGCTCACCCTGTCCATGGTAGCCCAGTTTATCCTCAGTGGTGTGTGTGTCTCCTGCTGTCCTCTCCTATAATCCACGATCAGCTCCTTGGTTTTTCCAATGTTCAGGAGCAGGCTGTTGTCCTGGCACCAGCGTTCCAGTACCTCAACCTCCTCCCGGTAGGCCTTCTTGTCGTTGTCCGAGATCAGCCCCACCACCACTGTGTCGTCCACAAACTTCACTATGGAGTTGGAGCTGAACTTGGCCACACAGTCGTGTGTGTATAGTGAGTACAGCAGGGGGCTCAGAACACAGCCCTGGGGGGACCCGATGCTCAGGGTGATGGTGTTGGAGGTCTGACCCCCCACCCTGACCGCCTGGGGCCTCTCGCTCAGAAAGTCCAGTATATAGGCGCTCAGAGCGGAGCTCAGACCCAGATCGATCAGCTTGTCCACCAGTCTGGTGGGGACTATGGTGTTGAACGCTGAGCTGTAGTCAATGAACAACAGTCTCACATAGCCCCTCTTCTGGCGGTCAAGGTGAGAGAGGGTGCTGTGCAGTACTTGGGAGACCGCATCATTAGTGGACCTGTTTGGCCTGTATGCAAATTGCATAGGGTCCATATCACTGGGGAGGGAGGCACAAATGTGATCCTTGACCAGCCTCTCGAACCATTTCATGGCCACAGAGGTGAGTGCCACCGGTCTGTAGTCATTGAGACATGTTGGGGAGTTTTTTTTGGTACAGGGATGATGGTAGACATCTTGAAGCAGGCGGGGACCACTGACTCCGCCAGGGATCGATTAATAGTTGGTGAAGAAATTATCCACATAGCTGATAACGGCGTTGCTGCCTTTACCAGTTGACATCCCTTCATCAATCAGGTAATTCACCTGCTTCGTCAGCCCTTCACAGTGGACACCGAACAGGCCACATTTGCACGGTGATTGAAAAAAGATGGGACCCACTTGAAAAGGGTGAGATGGGAAATGTACCTGACAGAGAAAGAAGAAAAAGAAAAAAGGACATTGAAATAAGGAAACAGGGGAGGAAATTCACCACGTGGAGAAATAAAAAATAATTGAATTGGAGTTGTATTTGGTGACGTTCCCTACAGGCTCCTAAGGTCACCAAATACAACTCCAAAACGTTCCTGTAAGCATGTTGTGACCTGTGTATTCACCACGTGGAGAAATAAAAAATAATTGAATTGGAGTTGTATTTGGTGACTGTTAGACTGTTGATTTTCATAAGAAAGCCACTTAATTGTGACGTCTGTAGTCAACGCACTACAAAGGACTACAAATCCCACAGCGCCTTGCGCTAAAGCCGCAATGAAGGCAACCTGTTGAGAGACGCGGTCGGGAAACAGTTTTTAACCGTTTCATATCGTTTCATACTTTTTCCTACCTTTTCATAACGTACCTTTTCGTATTATACGTACATACAACTTGTACAAATACCCTTTAAGTTATAAAGTTATATAAGCATTACCAAGAAAGAAAGAATACCTAAGTTGTTTGTTATTTACCTTGAGTTTTGCATATTTTCTTTTGAATATTGTAAAGGCCTATTTTCTTTGTTGCATGTGCAAATGTTTGGTACTTTATTTTGAGCAAACACATCGCAACACCATCGAAACCATCGGAGGCCAAGCAACTCTTCGAACTGTGAGTAATCTAAGGAAAGAAACGAGTTAGAACTGTCTGTTTAAAGGATCTAATGGCTTGATGGAAAGACTGATTGATTGATTGATTGACAATGGAAGGAAGCCACGACATTGTTAAAAACTCTCGAGACGGACAAATCCGTGTGGAATTAAATGGTTGCCACCATAAATAGAAGGAATTAAATACTATTGGAAATGATTAATGAATCAATGGAGCGGATGTGAATCGTGAGTTTACAAATCACGACTTCAGAATGAATAAAAGGATCGGACCGCTTTGACTTTCTGCATTGTGACAAGTGGATTTCTATGAAAAGGGCTTAATTGTGCCGCATGACGTGGATGTTGCAATACAGTACAGTCAAATGCTGCCAGTGGAATAAATTCGGACCGGACCGCATTGACTTTCTGCATTGTGACAAGTGGATTTCTATGAAAAAGGCTTAATTGTGCCGCATGCTGTGGATGTCGCAATACAGTACAGTCAAATGCTGCCAGTGGAATAAATTCGCTTATGAATAAAGTGTGGAACGTAATTCAAGGAGCGCATCTTGAGGGGCGCACTTAATACATTTGTTTGTCTGGCTGACGCGGATTCGGGCCGCACAACAACAGGAGCGCATCTTGAGGGGCGCACTTAATACATTTGTTTGTCTGGCTGACGCGGATTCGGGCCGCACAACAACAAAGCGCAACATTAGAACAAGGACAGCTGTTTTTTACAAGTGGATGTTTAATGACAATAAAGCACAACAATGGCTGAAAAGGAAAATGTGGATACTGAAACTCATACGGCCCTAACGGTAAACGTGAATGAGCCAGAAGTGCCTGTTGAAAATGCTGACGTCAGACCAAAAAGAAATATAAAACGTACAGAAAAGGCTTTTGAAGGTAAACTGGCGGAGTTAATTAAAAAAAGGAAAACGAAATTGGGTCAAGTCTCAAAAAAGAAAAATGAGATTGATTCACTCATGATTGATTATGGGAATATCAGCCAGGTGCAAGGTTGTTATGGGGTTTTTCAATTACTCTCCAAAGAGTTTACAAACGCACATGACTCAGTGCAAGACATGCTGTCAGAGCAAGAACAAGAAAGTGATCATGTTGACTGGTATCTCCCAAGAATGGCATATTTCAATGAGTTTCAAGATGTGATGAAGAAATGGTTAGCTAGCGCTGCCTCTTTTGAGCATGTGCCTCCTTCTGACCATGGCTCATATGTTGCACGTATGCCAAGCCCACATAAAGCAATATCAGTGGGCATGACAAGCAAAAAAGGTAAAAGCCATAGTGGCAGCAATAGATCTTCAACAGCTTCAACACTAAGAAGAAAACTAGAGATAGAGAGAGCTGGGCTTATTTCACGTTCTGCTTCCTTATCCGAGAAACACTCGCTTGAAAAACAGGAAGCTGATCTGGAAGCAATGAAAGCCAATATCAGAGCTAAAAAGGAAAGGCTTGAGCTTCAAACTGATATTGATGCAGCAACAGCCCAAATTAAAACATTTGAAGCTTTTGAGGATGATGGCTTTGATCCTGACCTTAACCAGGGGGAGGAGCAGTATGACACTGGTCAGCCAGATGTAAATGATGATTTCCTGGATGAAGAGAACCAAGGAAAACCTGTGGAGAAGGAAAATAAAAGGAGTTTCATAGACTTCAATTCAATTAACTCAAGTCATGCAACCCCTAGTGGCCATGTCCAAGTATTATAGCCAAGGCCCACAACAAGGACAGAAGCATCAGCACAGCAGCATCACTCCATCCAAGTCAGACAAAGCTCTCGGACAGAAAGCAATGACTTTATCCAAGTAATGCAGCGACAAAATGAAATAACTGAAATGCTAATGAAAGAGCAACGCTTAACATTACTCCCATCCAGAGAAATACCCATCTTTAAAGGAGATCCATTACAGTACCTTTCATTCATCAGAATGTTCGAACATACAATAGAAGATAAAACTGACAATTACAAAGACAGGCTGTTCTTTCTAGAGCAGTACACAGAAGGCCAAGCTAAAGACTTGGTAAAAGGTTGTCAATACATGGAGCCAAAAAAGGGCTTTTTGGAAGCCAAAAGACTGCTCCAAGAGAACTATGGACATCAACTCTTAATTGCAGCAGCTACTTTGGACAAAATGTTGAACTGGAATGCCATCAAGAGTGAAGATAGAAAAGCACTTCATTCTTATGCTATCTTTCTTCGTGGATGTTGTAACACAATGGAAGATGTTGAGTTTCTGGATGAAATGAATAGCATATCAAACATGAGAAATGTGATCATGAAACTCCCATTTCAACTTAGGGAAAAGTGGAGAACAAATGCATATGCATATTACGAACACAATAAGAGAAGAGCAAAGTTTCCAATATTGGTTGACTTCATTGAAAAGCATGCACGCATTGTATCAGACCCCATGTTTGGAGACATACAGGATGTCATGCCAAAAAGGGATACCAAAGTGTACAAACCACCCAGCAATAAGCCTGCTCATGGTTATAAGGGATGTTGTGCTACTGTGACAAGCCCACCAGTCAATGAAGAGCAAACACCTTTCCAAAAAAGCAAGTCAGACCATAAAGGCATTACTGTTCAGAAGTGCTGTGTATTTTGTGCAGGAGAACACACCTCTGAAACATGCAAGATAAATACGAAATCTCACAATGACAAGATTGACTGCTTAAAGGCACAAGGAATTTGCTTTGGCTGTCTAACAAAAGGACATCTAAGCAAAGACTGCCAGAAAAGAATGAAATGTGAAGTTTGTTCAATGAAACATCCAACAATACTGCACATCTACAAGAAAAGGATGGAACAAAAGGACAACTCTGATAAATACGCCCAAGCAGCTTCTGTAAGTAGTGCATTGGTCTCTTTAAATGGCAGAAACCACACTGGGGCCGGTGATCAACAAACCCTACCAATTATTCCAGTTCAAATAAAGCTATCAAACTCGAACCAGACTGTGCAAACTTATGCATTTTTGGATCAGGGAAGCACTGCAAGTTTTTGTACTGAAGCCCTTCAACAAGATTTGCATGCCAAAGCCAAGAGAACAAAAATCCTCTTAAAAACAATGGGTCAGGAGAAAATGATTGACACTTCCTTTGTCAAAGGTCTTGAAGTGAGTTGCATCGAAGGCAATGATTTTTATCAGCTGCCTAAAGTGTACACACAAGAGGAGATTCCTGCTGGAAAAGAGCATATTCCCACTCAAGAGGCCATAAATAAATGGAAATATCTAAGAGAGATTAAGTTGCCTGAATTGGATTGTGAAATCGGGTTGCTTATTTGAACAAATGCACCAAAGCTGATGGAGCCGTGGAAAATAATAAACAGTCCGAATGGAGGACCCTTTGCTGTTAAGACAGTCCTAGGTTGGGTTGTGAATGGATTGAATCAGGAAACCTCTGAATCTAAGAATACTTCATGTGCTGTTGTTAATCGGATATCGGTGACAGCCATAGGTGAGCTGCTGGAGCAGCAATACAATCATGACTTTCCAGAGCGAGGTTGTGATGAGAAGAAAGAAATGTCAGTTGAAGACAAACAATTTTTAAAGATCATGTCAGATTCAGCTCAAATCAAAGATGGACATTATCAGCTTGAACTTCCATTTAAACAGAAGAATATCATGATGCCAAACAATCGCAAACTTGCAGAGCAGAGAGCAGAATCATTAAAAAGGAAATTCAAAAGGAACAACGTTTTCCAGGATGAATATAAAACTTTCTTGGAGGCTGTGATAGCAAAGGGTCACGCTCAGCTAGTGCCCCAAGAGCAGCTCAAACCTGAGAGTGGAAAGGTGTGGTACATACCACATCATGGGGTTCATCACCCAAAGAAGGGCAAGATTCGTGTAGTGTTTGATGGTTCTGCATCTTATCAAGGATGTTCATTAAATGACAAGCTTATTCAGGGTCCCAATCTTACCAACACGCTACTTGGTGTGCTCATTCGATTCAGACAAGAGCAGATAGCTTTCATGGCTGAAATCGAGGGGATGTATCATCAGGTCAAGGTGGCTCCTGCCGATCAAGATTATCTTCGCTTTCTTTGGTGGCCAGGAGGAGATGTCAGTTTACCTCTCGCTGAGTACAGGATGACAGTACATCTGTTTGGTGCCACTTCATCAGCAAGTTGTGCAACCTATGCTCTCACTAAAACCGCTGAAGACAACAAAGATGATTTCTCTGCAGAGGCTGTTGACACTGTCAGAAGAAACGTCTATGTTGATGACTGCTTAAAATCTGTCGCTTCTGCGGATCAAGCTGTGGAGTTATGTGAAGAACTCAAAGATCTTTGTGCAATGGGAGGTTTTAATCTAAGTAAAACTGTGCTGGCCTCCATCCTAAAGAGTGAAAAACCCAAAGAGGTAAAAACCCTGGATTTAGAGACCCAAGACAGTCTTCCAATAGAAAGAGCCCTAGGGATACAGTGGCATGTGGAGGAAGATGTGTTCAAGTTTCAAGTCTGCTTAAAATCTCAACCAGCCACAAGGAGAGGCATCCTTTCAACAGTCTGCTCTGTGTATGACCCACTTGGATTTCTTTCACCATTTATCTTCACTGCAAAGCACGTCCTACAAGAGTTGTGCAAACTCAATTGTGGGTGGGATGAAAAAATCCCAGAAGCTCTCAAGAAACAGTGGCAAAGATGGCTCATGGGATTAAAGCAGATAGAAAGCTTCAAGATTGATCGATGTATCAAACCAAAAAATTATGGACAAATCAAATCTGCACAATTGCACCATTTCAGTGATGCAAGCGAGATTGGATACGGTGTTGTCACCTACCTTAAGATGACAAATGAAGACGAAGACGTTCACATATCCTTCATGTCAGGAAAGTCACGTGTCGTGCCTCTGAAGAAAGTTACTGTCCCAAGATTGGAACTCACAGCAGCAGTACTGGCAGTACGCATGGACAAGATGATCAGAACCGAGCTGCAAATCCCATTATGCAAATCTGTTTTCTGGACTGACAGTACATCTGTTCTGAGATACATCATGAATGAAACGCTAAGGTTTCAGACATTTGTAGCCAACAGAACCAGTCTGATAAGAGAAGCAACAGCAACATCACAGTGGAAATACATCAACACTAAACTGAATCTAGCAGATTATGCATCTCGGGGATTGACAGCAGAATCATTCTTGAAATGTGAGACTTGGATAAATGGTCCATTGTTTCTGAAAGAACCTGAGGACAAATGGCCTGAGTTTCCGGACGCACTTAAACTGGTCAATGACAGCTATCCTGATGATCCGGAGGTAAAGAAGGGAAAAGTCAATGTGAACCCAACCATTGCAACTGACCTAAATGGCACAAGCAAGCTAGTGCATCACTACTCTGATTGGAGGAAACTGAAAAGAGCAGTTGCATGGTTCCTTCAAGTAAAACACCTCTTGCTGCTTTTAAGTAAGAAGAGGAAGGAACTACTTACTTCTACTCAAGCACAAGAACCAAATCGAATAAAGATGATTGAGAAGGAGATGAGAGTGTTTAAAGACTCTATGAGAGGTCTCACACTCTCTAAGGATAACTTGGATAAGGCTGAAACAGCAGTGTTGTGTTTCTGTCAAAAACAGTCTTTTCCAGAGGAAGTGGACACTTTGAAAAGGGGAAAACCCATCAAAGGAAGTAGTACACTGTATAAATTGGATCCAGTGTACGAGAATTAATTACTAAAGGTTGGAGGAAGGCTAAACAAATTGGCAATGCCTGAGGAAGCAAAGCACCCAACCATTCTTGGCAAACACCACCATGTCTCTAAAACCATACTTCGAGATATTCATCAACAAGTTGGTCACAGTGGAAGGAATTATATGTTATCCAGGTTAAGACAAAAATACTGGATACCATGTGCCAATGCATTAGCCAGAAAAATAATATCTGAATGTACTGTGTGCAGACGCATGCATGGAAATGCAGGAGAACAAAAGATGTCAGATCTGCCAAAGGACAGAATTACACCAGACCTACCACCATTCACATATGTTGGAGTGGATTACTTTGGCCCAATGGAAGTGAAAAGAGGACGAAGCATTGTGAAAAGATATGGAGTTCTCTTTACCTGTCTAACAACCAGAGCGGTGCACTTGGAAGTAGCTCATTCGTTAGATACAGATTTGTGCATTAATGCCTGCAGACGTTTCATCAGCAGAAGAGGACAAGTATTGGAGATGAGGTCGGACAATGGAACTAATTTCGTTGCCACTGAAAGAGAACTGAAGGAATCTATAAAAGAGTGGAATCTGAGCAAAATAGAACAAGCTCTCCAGCAAAATGATGTCAAATGGACCTTCAATCCTCCTTATGGAGCACATCATGGCGGAGTATGGGAAAGACTAATCCGGCTTGTAAAGAAAATTCTGCTATCCATCACAAAACAACAAACACTTGACGACGAAAGCCTTTCAACAGTTCTGTGTGAAGTTGAAGGAATTCTCAACAGCTGACCTATAACTACAGTGTCAAATGATCCAAATTACTTGGAACCTCTCACACCAAACCATTTGCTACAGCTCAAGGTCAAACCTTTGTTGCCCCCAGGCGTATTTCATCAGCAAGATATATACTCAAGACGCCGCTGGCGACAAGTGCAGTATATATCGAATTTGTTTTGGACCAGATGGATCAAAGAATATCTACCACTTTTGCAAGAAAGACAGCAATGGAATCGCGTCAAAAGGAACTTCATACCTGGAGACATCGTGTTAATTATGGATTCAAATGCACCTCGTGGATCCTGGTTAATGGCAAGAGTTATGGAGACGCATCCTGGATCTGGAGGACTGATTCGGAGGGTTCTTCTTAAAACAAAAACCAACACGCTGGAAAGACCAATAAGCAAAATATGCCTACTGGTGCCCACCTTAGAATAGGGAAATAACTGAAGATGGACAATTAAGACATCCTGTCTATCTCAAATAGGATATGAAGACTTTACTTTGTCTGGCTCTTTTGAATTTTTGTTTATTGTTATTAAAGATGCCCATAACAATAGGGGCCGGTTTGTTAGAGCCAGTATTTTGATTTTCATAAGAAAGCCACTTAAATGTGACGTCTGTAGTCAACGCACTACAAAGGACTACAAATCCCACAGCGCCTTGCGCTAAAGCCGCAATGAAGGCAACCTGTTGAGAGACGCGGTCGGGAAACAGTTTTTAACCGTTTCATATCGTTTCATACTTTTTCCTACCTTTTCATAACGTACCTTTTTGTATTATACGTACATACAACTTGTACAAATACCCTTTAAGTTATAAAGTTATATAAGCATTACCAAGAAAGAAAGAATACCTAAGTTGTTTGTTATTTACTTTGAGTTTTGCATATTTTCTTTTGAATATTGTAAAGGCCTATTTTCTTTGTTGCATGTGCAAATGTTTGGTACTTTATTTTGAGCAAACACATCGCAACATCATCGAAACCATCGGAGGCCAAGCAACACTTCGAACTGTGAGTAATCTAAGGAAAGAAACAAGTTAGAACTGTCTGTTTAAAGCGTCTAATGGCTTGATGGAAAGACTGATTGATTGATTGATTGACAATGGAAGGAAGCCACGACAGTGACGTTCCCTACAGGCTCCTACAGTCACCAAATACAACTCCAAAACGTTCCTGTAAGCATGTTGTGACCTGTGTATTCACCACGTGGAGAAATAAAAAATAATTTAATTGGAGTCGTATTTGGTGACGTTCCCTACAGGCTCCTACAGTCACCAAATACAACTCCAAAACGTTCCTGTAAGCATGTTGTGACCTGTGTATTCACCACGTGGAGAAATAAAAAATAATTGAATTGGATATTCACCTGCTGTGCGTAATCAAAGCTGTAGTGCATCGTGATATATTGGCTTGCAGGTGCGGAAGGGCCTAGAGACAGATCCATGTTTGCGCATGTTTTTTTTGTGGATGCAGTCATCTGCTGCAACAGCTCGCGTTCTCTGTCAACAAGGGCCAGATGTTTTAACTGCACCTGGATGAAAGCATGAATGAATGAAAACGTTATTTAACAGATTGCAGAATGGGTACAACACAGTACGGCTCAATACACACACACACGGCTAATAAGGTGGCAGTGCTGCTTCCGCATTTTGACGCAGGAATGCTGTGATTGCTGGGCGCACCAGGCATGTGACAAAGCAGCCAGCAATCACAGCGTTCCTGCGTCAAAATGCGGAAGCAGCCATTTTAGCGAAGGCTAGCTCAGTGATTTTTTATCGTTTATAAAAATGATTTAAAATGTTTATTAGCAACGCCAAGCTTTCAAACCCCGCTGCGTGTGTGTGTGAAACCCTAATGCAACGGTTAGTACCTTTGAAATGTATATCTGATATATTTTGGACCCACCGCTCGCTTGCAGTGCTTGATGGTGCACATTAACATGGCTAGTAACATGGGAATAAGTGACTGCGTATTCAAGGAGGGCTTGCATCACAGTCACGAAAGGGGCTAGTCTAATCCCAGAAAACGACGATATGCAGCAAAACGTGAATCTCACTAAAAGCGTTGCCGTTTCTCGCCTGGACACGCTACTATTTCCAAATCAAATGTATATAATATTTATTATGTTTCATCATGAATGCATGAAAGGGGGGGGGGGTCGTGTTTTGATGCTTTGATCGTCACCACGGCATACGTTGTGGAGTAACGTTACACACACACATGTTGCGATAGAGGTGACATCATGGTTGGATCACAGCAGGATTGATATAATTTAGTCCTTACATTCACTAGGAGGTACCCCAAAAAGAATATTCCAATTGTCTGATCGGGAGTCCAAGTACTGGTGTCCATCGTGTCGCCAACATAATTCACCACAACAGATGCATCGGAGGCATTTGACGCTTCTCAATGCGATCGGGATACCCAGTCGTCTCGCCTGACAAAGAAAAGTGTGCCCGGAGACATTTGATCATTGCACAGGCCAAGATATAAGGTTTCAAAGGGTGCTCGATACTGCCACCTGGGTGGATGCGGCCTGTATTGCACTTTGGCATTCTCAGGATGATTCCCCATGTTAACCCTGAGTCCATGTGCCTGTAATGAATGGAAATATCGAATAAAAGAAATAATGATGAAAACCCGACTATACTCGGGTCTGGCGTCCAAAGAGTTAACAAGGCGGCCTAGCCCATGCCGCATCACAAATGGTTATGAAGGAATGTCAAATATAAGATCAAGCTAGGAGACAATTATGTATTAGAGAGCTGCCATAACAATCATTAAACACAACACAACCAGAGGTCGTAGAGGACTATAATACATTACAAAACACTACCAAGCAGCAATATAACAAATCATTACACAATATATTTCACAAAGACCTCCACTGTCTTCAACTGGATTACAACATCCTGGTCCTCGCTTACAAAGCCCTTCACCACAACCACCACCATATCTCACATACCTCCTCCTCTCCCCCTACCAACTCTCTCAGTCCCCCAAGAATATTAGGGACCAAGACTCTGTCTCCATGTTTCAATCTCGGCTCAAGACGCACCTCTTCACCAGTGCCCTCTGCTTCTGTGTGTTTGTGTCTGTGTCACTACCTGCACCTTATTGTAAAGTGACTTTAAGCTTTAGAAAAGTGCTATACAAAATCTCATTCATTATTATTATTATTACTACTACACAATAATACACAATAGAATACAGTATAATAGTCTAACTATACACAGGCCTATATTCTATAGTTCATGGGAGGGTTTGGGGCTATTTCTCAGGTTGCCAATGCTATGCAGCCAACAGCATATCTAGATGTCAGCAATGCCACTGTTTGTTTTGGATACTGCCTGTATTAAATTGCTCCCGACAATTAGTGACATGGAAGAATTTGTGTTGGCACTGCATCAGGAAGCCTTGTTTTTGTACCCTCAATCCAAAAGGCAGAGACCCTGATTATTATTATTTTATTTGTTTAATAATCCTTGGCATCAAATAAAGGTGGCTGGTTTGATACTGGTGTGGAACATAGTACAATGTTTCATCCTTAGTGTGAGCGTGAGCTAATCCTTACGCCAAACCCTGTTGCCCCTGTCTCAATGCCACATCATTCATAACTCAACACACCCAATAAAACAAGGGCCATGCTAGTGTTTAAAGGCACTGTCTGGAGACAATGGTAATATAAAACCGCCAGTAACATGGACATTGGCATCGGCCAACACCACACCCGAGTGTGTAAACCGGCCCATAACCTCTGGGAAGTGTCAGCCGAGGCTTAAGGCCTGGCAGGACCATGTTGCCTTTGACCATAGGGCGGAGTGTGTGGAAACCAGGCAGGAATTTAAGTCACTAAGCTGGCAGAGATGGCCAGCGGTCTCCAGTTTTAGGGCAGTGCCCGAGGAATCCAAGCATGACTGTCAGGAAAAGAATGCAGAGGTCGTGCCAGAGAAGCTCGGTGGCGGCTACTGTGGAGGTTTGTTCCGCACCGCAAGGCTTGTCAGGCATGTGCGCAGATGAGCCTCTGGGGTGGGGTGGGGGTTGATGGTTGGGGCTTGACCCCCTGCCCCTTTGATTGCCCTCTTGGTGGACCTAGAATGCCATGGGCCCCACGTGACATATCCTAGTAGCTTTAATATTTTCTAGGGTTGTGATTACATGTGATGGATCTAGAGTGGTGATGTGCAGTGATCAGAACTTTCATTCAGTGGGTAGGAAGTGAGTCTGACGATGAACCCTTGAACATGTTCTTTAGCCTGACCATGTACTTTCAAGACCTTGGGGCATAATACCACAGCCACAACATGTCTAGTGTATACAGTAGAAATCATAAAGATTCAAGAGAGGTATCATTTCACCGTGGTTCCCAAAGAAGAATCATGGCTCCTTGAGTGGGCGAGGAGGCCACAACTTGAGAAATAGTTCACCACTATTTCTTGCACTAGAAGTTGGCTCAGGGGGAGAATCTACATGAATGCCTGTTGTGATCACATTGTTTCACTCTTATCTCCCAGTGGTTGGCTCCTCTTCATCAATCTGTTGACTTCGTTTTGGTCTTTTTTAGTCAGTTAGTAATTTTGTAAGCTTTTCTTAGGCTGACTGACATATGTCCAAGGAAATTATGCGCACATCAGTCAGATCTCTGGTAAACACAAGAGGCCCCTCTGCATAGCTGTCAATTATTATACTTATTTTTGTGTTGTTGTTACGTTTCTTTTTTAATTTGTTCAACTAATCAACTAAAAAGTAATGTCCATTCCCGCCCCATCCACTACCTACAAGAAAACACACACCATTCTAAATACAAATTATCCATGCACCAAGCTGTATGTCAATTAATGAATTAGTTAAACAATTATGACTGTTAACTCACTAAGAATTGATTTACTTGAGAACAACCCTGAAATGCAGTTATGCAATTTTGTACATAATAATTTCAAACAACACAAATCTTCTCAAATATGTTGAGATACATCTCATCAAATGGGGTTCAGTGGGGACCATTTGATATAAACTCCTCAAACTAGGCCGTTTGGGGCTTTCACACAGTTAAGAGATAATGTGCTCCTGCCAGCATGTTGAAGTGTCCTTGAGCAAGACACTTAAACCCTAACTGCTCCCGATGATCAGGTTGGCACCTTGCATGGTTTCTCCCGGTGTCAGTGTGCGAATATGTGAGTGAAAGTGAGGCACAAGTTGTAAAGTGCTTTGGATAAAAGCGCTATATAAATGCAGTCCATTTACCATCCCCTGCAACAAATATTCTGGATATTTTCCTTTTGAACTATAAAAAAAAAAAAAAGTACCATATCCAAATTAACGTTTGGTGAAATCTATGTAATTTGAACAATAGCATAAAGTGTATGGTTTCAAAATTGCATTAGTGGTGGTTTCAGCCTTGAATACTGGCTCAACTTACCCCCACATACCAAAATACCAACCTCTGTTTGACCAATCATCATTTTGATGGCAGCTTCCATGCGAAAACAATCTATTTTGGGGGCGACAGTGGCTCAGGAGGTAGAGCAGTCGTCTGGCAATCCGGAGGTTTCCGGTTCGATTCCCGCTCCTCCTGGGCAGCGTGTCGATGTGTCTTTGAGCAAGACACTTAACCCTAATTGCTCCCGATGAGCAGATTGGCACCTTGCATGGTTGCCTCCGCCGTCGGTGTGTGAATGGGTAATATGTAAGTTACAAATTGTAAAGCGCTTTGGATAAAAGCGCTATATAAAAAAAAGCAGCCATTTATTTTTCTTGTAGAAAATTCAGAATCCTAAATGACAAGTGGTTACCCTGGTATTAAAGACTATTGTTTTCTATTGACCCTGGGAGTAGTAAGGAATGACAATAAAAACAAGTATTTCTCTTTCCACAGAAACACATTACCTCAAGCCTCCTTCCAACTTCTTCTCCAACTTACAGTAGCAACTTTTGTTTAGGTTCATAAATATTATATTATTTTGTTATTATTATATTATCTTGTTGTGGAAGACTTGAAGCTTCAAAAGGACCTATACAGTAGATGTAGAGTACATTTTATTTTTTTAAATGTACTTTCTTCTTTTTTAGTGGTTTTTCTGCATGGACTAATACACTAGTGAGCAGACAGATGATTTGAAAGATAAACCCATGCACTTATAGTATACTGTATACTGTAGCCAAAGTCTATTAATCTATGGTCACCTTCCCTCCTCCATCCGCGAACATACGGATGTGATTAATAACACTTTGCTATGAGACATAACATGTCAATTGTGACGCCATTGTTCATCGGCTGGCACGGTGGGGTAATATGAGCCAACACGTGAATTCAAGGCAATGAAGTTGAAAGTCCATGAAGAGAAAATAAGAGGATTCCTGCACACACGTCACCTCTGCGTCTTTCCTTGTGGTCTGGTTGACGTTTTAGTCAAAGGACCTCTCTAAAGACAAAACCAATTTGATGGTTCGTTCAATGGTTGTGTCTCGAGAGGTCTGGAGGTCCTTTGACCGGAGCGGCTCACCAAGCCACATGAAAGACGCAGAGGTGATGTTTGCTGGACCTTTCTTCTGCCTTTTCGTTCTCTTTATGTGAAACACATGTAGGCTAGTAGGGAGCCTATACAGTCAACGGTTCCTTAGATCCAGCACCACCTCTCCACATTATGAGATGCTGTAAAAAAAGACTGTTCAACAGTGATGGATGTACGTACCAGCATCAGCATTGTGTGGTTCACATCACAGTTCTCCTAAATGCAGTTATCCACAATATCTTACACACATATTTCATTGCCGCCCTGGAATAGGTATCCGCCTCCAACTAGTACTGTAACTGAGGGGTACAATTCCCTGACTGTATTGAATAAGTATGGTATCATTAAACCACTACTGAGTTATGTACATTACTACTGGCCATACAGTACACATGTATATGAGATGAACACCTCCACAATAACACGGCTTCACAACAAATACTGTTTAGAAGAATATTTATTAGCAGCACGAATATTATCTTACATTACTTTACTTATCAAGATTGAGAGTTGCGCTTGTAAGGCGAAGAATGTGCATGAATAGGTCAAGAGCGTAAGTCCATGAGAATATTACGCAGGAGATAATTAATACCACCTGTATCATAAGAATTATATATGGTACACTAGTAGGGCAGCTGGAGATACTAATAGGGTCCCTCCGGTTGTAGGCCAGCAGGGGAGAGGATTTGTCGGTAGCGAAAGTCTGGGTCAACGAGGAATAAGGAGACTCCAGGTACAGGAGACAATGTGCAATAATCCCTTGATCCGCAGACGAACAACAGCTATTCTCCGGTATGCAGTGCCGCATGGAGGAAAGCTAGCCAGCCTCAGGGGTCCTAGAGGCGGGCTCGACGATGCTCCTCACAGGGTAAATCCCACACAGTTGTGGGTGTAGACGATTCTCCGCTCCATCAGCTACAGGACCAAAGCAAATATAATCCAGCCGAAAAGGGCTCTGTAGTCGTCGGGGTAGGTTATCCAGTGTACATATCCACACGGTTCTCGTCTAGGGCTCCTCGGATGACGGCACCAGGTTAAGCCGCCCAGCCTGGATAAGCACACTAGCTCGGTACGAGGAAGCGTTGGTAATGCTGGTCACTGTAGAACGGTAGCCGCACGATACACTATACATAATAGACTATTACTTAATAATAGAATAGGTCGAACTCGACGATACAGCGTTAAACTCTGACACTTCAGCTATCAATTCGCACGCAGTCTCAAGGCTCTATTTTGGGGCAAAACGGGCCCACTTCACAGCACGTTGTATCGTGGTGTGAGGCTTCAACTTATTGGGTAACATACTGCTGTATTCACCTGCGCCGTATTTATACGTTAGGTGAACAATCTAGTACCAGCCTTATTTCTGTCTCGTATTCTTGCGCAGAGCCGGTCATGTCCAGGCATGTCTTGGCGGTGACTTTGAACTAGACATTGGGGGTATGGCCGTGGCGCCTAGGGGATCGCTGTCCAATAGGAGAACGAAATATTATGGTCTGTACTAGGTAAAGGGATATTCCATGTATATGTACAAAGAATATACAAAGGATATCAGACGATATACAAATACTATACAATATATCTCAAGTAATAAATATATATATTCGGTTTAATCTGATCCTTCGTAACAGCCGCCTCCTAATTAGTCTGCACCTAATTAGATAAGCAGAGACAGATTAACCGCACTGTCCACTACTCATCTACTACTAATCTCTGAGGGTAGGGCAGTTCACAAAGTCAGGGGGTCATGGTCGTCATCAAGAGAGTCGGGGAGCCTTGGCAACTCTATCAGCCTCGCCACGGGTCGGGTGTATGTCCGCCCTTGGGCGAGCACTTCTGCCGCTCTGACCTTTCCGTCGGCACCAGTGATCACTTTGCTTACGCGGCCGGCCGGCCACATAGCTCGGGGTAATGACTGGTCGATAATCATGACGACTGTACCTTCCGTCAAATTGTCTCTTTCTTTTACCCATTTCTGGCGGGTCTGTAGAGACGGTAGATAGTGGAGGAGGAAACTGTTCCAAAACATGTCAGCCAATACTTGACTGTACCTCCACATTCTTCGGCCGTTCGCTTCTTCAGGTCTGTACACTGTCTGTGGGAGCGCGGGGTCCAGCCGCACCATCAAGAGAGTGTTGGGGGTGACTGGGTCGACATCTGCTACATCACTTGAGATGTAACCGAGGGGCTTTGAGTTCAATACTCCCTCGATCTCCGTGAGGACTGTCGTGAGGACTTCTTCCGCCACAGTCTGGGCCCCAAGCACGGCGTACAGGGCTGTCTTTATTGAACGTACTTCTCGTTCCCAAGTTCCACCGAAGTGAGGTGCATTCGGGGGGTTAAACTGGAAATCAATCTGAGAGGGAGCGAGGTGGGTCTTAAGTTCTGGGCCCATAGCTTGGAAGCTCTCTCTCAGCTCTCTTTCTCCGCCTTTGAAGTTTGTCCCGTGATCAGACAATAATATAGACGGTTTTCCTTTCCGCGATGTGAATCTCCGGAAGGCCATAAGGAATGAGTCCGTACTCATGGTTGGAAGGAGTTCTATGTGTATCGCTCGGGTGGTCATGCATTTGAATACAATACCCCACCGCTTCTCCGTCCCTCTTCCTTTCTTTACATACAGCGGGCCGAAACAGTCCATACCGGTGGAGTGAAAGGGCTTGTCGCCGAGTCGGAGGCGACAGGGGGGTAGGTCAGCCATCCGGGGTATACTGGGCTGTGCTCGCCACTTGCGACAGTCTAGACAAGTCCGCTGGAAGCGTCGTACTGCTTCTCTTCCGTGCAGTATCCAATAGCGACGTCTTATCTCCGCGAAGACTCTCTCTGCCCCGGCGTGGTGCACGTCCTCGTCGTATTTCTTTATGATGAGCTCTGTGACCTTGTGTCGGCTGTTTAAGACTATCGGGTACTTGACGTCATCCGTTAAGTCTGGGGCTCTCCTCAGACGACCACCCACTCTGATGAGATTATGGGCGTCGCTCTCAGGGGCCAAGTGGAGCAGTCTGCTGTCTGACGGGACTGGCTTTGATCCCTGCAGACAGTCTAGCTCGTCGGGGAACGAGTCTCTTTGGGCTCGCTGTAGCAGAAGGAGTTCTGCTTCTTCGTAGTTAGCTGCAGTAATGTCAGTAGTGGACGGAACCTCTGGGTGGTGCCACAGGAATGTCTTTAACTGCGCACTCTCAAGGGTGGGGCAGTCGTCTATGTTGGGATCTGTGGGGACGAGTGTGTGTGTCAACCCACAGAACATAGATTTCTTCTTCTCTGCCTCCTCTTCACTCGCCTCCCGTGGGGTGGGTGTAGGCCACTCTTCTTCCGGGAGCTTGAGGAACTCGGGACCGTCACTATAGAGATTGTGACGGGTGAGGTCATCCAGGGACATTCCCCGTGTGATGACGTCAGCTGGGTTCTGTTTTGTGTCCACATACCTCCAGCATGCTGCTTCTGTTAAATCTTGGATCTCTGTGATTCTGACTCCCACGAAGACCTTGTATCTACACGAATCGGACTGGATCCATGTGAGTACGGTCATGGAGTCTGACCACAGGATTGTTCTTTGCACCGGGATGGTGAGTTCACGTTGGATTAACGTGGCGAGTTGCGCTCCTGCTAGGGCTGCGCAGAGCTCTAGACGCGGGATAGATTGTTGCTTGCGGGGGGCTATTCTTGAGCGAGCCAGGATGAAGGCAGTATGTATTTCTCCTCCCTCCTCTCGGGCCCGCAAGTAGGCCACCGAACCGTAGGCTACTTCGGAGGCATCGCTGAAGACGTGCAGGTCCATCTGACACGTCTCCGGCCTCACTGTGGGTGGGAAGTAGCTGCGGCGTATGTTGACACCTGGGAGCGAGCTGAGTTCTGTCTCCCACTCTCTCCATGTGGAGGCAAGGTGTTCGGGTATGGGATCGTCCCAGCCCTGGTCCTTGTCCCATAGCGCTCGCACAATCATCTTTGCCCTGGTGGTGTAAGGTAGAATACATCCCAACGGGTCATATTGTCTGGCGATTGTTCTGTATACACTCCGTCTTGTGGTCGGTAGTGAAGTCGACCTTCCCTGTTCCTTGGTCAGGGGTGTGTGTCTATAATGGAGCGAGTCTGTTTTGAAGCGCCAGACTAGTCCTAATGTCATTTATTGGGCTTCTCCTGGGATGGTCGCCATCCAGGTCTCGCTGCTTGCTGCCTTGTCCTCTGGGGAGAGGCTGCGCAATACTTGAGGGTCGCTGCTGGCTACTGCCGGAGATCAAAGCCGCCTTTGATCAGGGAGGCGCGGAGCTTGAGTAGGAGGGCCTCGGCTTCTTCTGGCGTCGAGACGCTTTGCAGACAGTTGTCCACGTAGAAACTATTTCCTACACTTTGTCGGACCTCTTCATCAGCTGCTGGGTCCTCTGCGACGTGTTTTTGCAGTGCAAACGTAGCACAGCATGGGCTGCATGTGGTTCCGAAAGGGAGGACTTCCCATTGATAGATGGATGGTTGCTCATCCCCGATCCTCTCTCTCCATAAGAACCGCAGCAGGGGCTTGTCCTCTTCCACTAGTCACACCTGCAGGAACATCCCTTTGATGTCCCCGCTGATGGCCACCTTGTTCTGGCGGAAACGTAGCAACACGCCGAGTAGAGAGGGGCCGAGTGTTGGGCCGGGCAAGAGCTCTTTATTCAGATTTTGTGATCCGATCTGGTAGCTGCAGTTAAACACAATACGATCCTTGCCGTTGTGGTGGACTTTGTGGTGCGGCACGTACCATGATTCGGTCGTCTGATCGGCCTCTTTAATGTCAATTCTCTTTATGTGTCCCGCTGTGATTAGCTTGTCAATCTCAGCGCGGTACACAGTAGCTTGAGCGGGGTCTCTGGCTAGGCGCCGCTCTGTGTTCGATAGATACCGCTCAGTCGCTTCTTTTGGGGCGTGGAAGGTAGGCATACCCTCTCGCCTCAGGAGTGGAGTTGCGTATCTCATCACTCCGTTGACTTTGACTCTCTTTGTCCCCTGCTCGAGGAGGGCTATGGCGTAAATGTCTTCCTTGGAACGAATGTGTTTCTTTTCGTTCTTAAAGGGCATTGTCTCTAGTGTCCATAGCCTCTCGACGTGCTGTAGGAGGGTGGTGTCTTCTTCTGTCACTCTGGAGTGGAGGCAGCGAGTGGCTGCTGTTCGGTTGGGAGACCTGGAGAGGGGGCCTTGTAGTGTCCATCCTAGGCGGGTCTCGACTGCTGCTGGACAGCCTCTGGGCCCAGTGTGGACCCGGTCCATCGGGACGATGAGATGTGCATGGTCGGATCCTATCAGCAGGGTCGGGGTGGCACCGTCTATGAGCGGTATAGGTAGTTGACGCAGGTGCACGTATTTATCCATCAGCTTGGCGATGGGGTAGGTGTACTGCGACAGGCCTATGTCTTGGCTGGTGAAAGCGTTAGTGATCCTATACCGTCTCTCTGGCTGCCCGCTTGCTGCGATAGTGAAGGAGACGTTCTCACCCTTGATCGTCTTCAGGTCTCTTCTTATAGTCCGAATCGTCATCGTTTCTTCGCTCCCTCGCAGCCCCAGCTGGGCCGCAGCGGACGCGAGGAGAAGGGTCTTCTCTGACCCATCGTCAAGGACGGCGTAGGTGTCCATGACCTTGTCCTCGTAACTCAATGTTACGCGGACCACCTTCAAGAGCACCCGGGCGCCCCCGCTGCTGGCGGGGTCAATGTACATAACACTTGCCTTTGTGCTGCTTGAGGGTGCGGGCTTTCTTCTGTTACTGTCATGTAAAATGTCCAAGTGGGCTCCGTCACACCGACTACACCTCTTCTTTAAGCGGCACTCGGCTGCCATGTGACTGCGCGCACATCGGTAACAGCGGCGGTTGGACTTTATCCATTGACTCACCTCGTCGGCGGTCATCTTCTTGAACGTGTCACAGTGTGACAGCCAGTGTTCCTTTTCGCAGTACTGGCATACAATCTTCCACTTCTCTTTTGTCGAGGGGGTACTGTGGTTCTTGTTGCGCGGTACTGACTCGGCTTGGTGCATGACGGTCACCAGCCTGCGGCCATCGTTTGATCTCCTAGGTCCCTCTCTGGAGCTTGGTGCGCTCCGCACGAACGTATCCAATCGTAGGCTGCTGACTTCTCTCGCCAGGAAGTCGGCCAGGTCTAGGAGGGATGGCTCGGGACCGTTAGGATCACGGTGGTCCTTTTGCCGCCTGAAGCGCTCTTGTCGGGCGGGCGGAAGCTTCTCTAATATTCTCTCAACATTAGAGTTTGCGTACAGTTCGTGCATACCCTTTTCCTTTTGTGCCCCCAGCATCCCTACCAGGGATTGTACCTTGATAGAGAGGTCATCTAGTGAGCGATTGTCTGTGGCTGGGGGTAGACGGTCAATATTCCTTATCTCTTGTATTACGTAGTCCCATATGCGTCCATAACGTTGGTCAAGGGCTACTAGAGCCGCGGTGTATGGGGTAGTAGAGTTGGAATATGCCAGCGCTATATTGTGCGCTCTGGGCACCTTCAGGTGCTTGAGTAGGATAACATACTTGTACGTTTCATCTGGTACATCGGACATCATTGTCTCTAAGCACATTCGTAGCTCTGTGTACTGTGCTCTGTTCTCGTGTGTGAAGTCCGGGAACGTCGGTGTGCCAAGGTACGATGCCATGGATGGCTGGCACATCGGTGAGCGTTGGGGGAGAGGCCTCCTAGGCGAGTCTCCTCTTACGTGTCGTGGTGGGCTGGTACCGGTCGGGTACCAAGGCCCGTGTACCCAGGTGCTGTTCCTCGGGGCTGGTCGTGCGTCAAGCTCACCCGTGAGTTGAGTCGGGGGTCTGTAGCGCAGAGCCGCGGGGGTAAAGTCTGGGCTGTACTGGACCTCCTGGTCCTGTGGAGTACAATGCTGCTGTTGGTCTTGACTTTCTTCCTCTCCCTCTTCTTCTTCCTCTGCCAGGTCTTCTAGATCCTGTAATCGTCTATTTAGTCTCTCAGCAGCGTAGGCCGGTTCTTCCCTGTTGCTGGGTCTCGCATGGACCGGTCGGGGAGGGGGTTCGGAGAGGTGTACAGGCTCTTTCTGTTGGCCGGGCTCAGGGTCGCTTGATCGGGTAGGGGAGGGTGCCCTAGACCCTTGTCTTGACGAGGCCCTGGAGCTCCGTGCGGAGGGAGGGGGGGTTGCCCTGGCAATCAGTTGCTCCATTATCTGCGCTTGTAATCGGTCGCGCTCGGCTTCGCGCTTGATGTGAGCGAGGTCGCGCTCTGCTTCGCGCTGGGCTTGGGCTGCGTCGCGCTGTGCATTGGCGGCTCCGCGCTGTGCATCGGCGGCGGCGCGCTGGGCTTCGGCGCGGTCTCTTTCCATATTCTCTTCCGTCTGGAGGCCTCTAGTCTCTAGGCGTATGCGGTCGTCGTCACTCCTTTGCTGCGCCTGGAAGCGCTCTCGCTCGATCGCAGAGTGTTCGCGTTCACTAAGGGCTTGCGCTTGGAGTTGCGCGTGGAAGCGTTCTCTTTGGTCTGCAGATTGTTCACGCTCACTTAGTTGTTGAGCCTGCCGGCGGTCTCTTTCCATGGTAGAGTGTTCGCGCTCACTTTGGTGTTGCGCGTGGAGGCGCTCTTGTTCCATGGAAGAATGTTCGCGCTCGCTAAGCGTCTGTGCTTGGAGTCGATCGCGTTCAGTGGAGGCTGCCAGGGTGGCGATAAAGGCCTTCGCCAGCATCTTGTCCGCCTCGCTGGGGGAAGACACTGATGGAGGTGATCGGCTTCTGGTAGTGCTCGTTGGAGATCCGTTCTCCTGTCGCGCTCCGAGGAGGTCCATCTCCTGGGTGCGCGTCTCTTCTGGTGGTGGGTCGGGTTCCGTCCCTGGAGGGCTTTCTTTATCCTGGAGCTCTCCGGGGACTGTCTCGTCGACGTTGGCGGGGGGTAAACTCATGTCAGGTCCCTCCTGGTCCCCCCCGTGAGCTTGGTCAGTTACATTAGAACCCACTAGGGTCTCTACTGGCAGGGTCGCCTGTTCGGTAGGGTTTGACATACTTTTACTATCCGCTTTTTCCACGTTTAACGTCTGTATAAAGCTAGGTAGTAGACTGGCAGCGTCGTCCTCTAGGTAACGAGGTGGCTGCCGTCTGCGCTCCGGGCGATCTAGCTTAGGAGAACCGTTTGTGGAGTGTTCATCATTGGCCATGTTAATATTATATTAATATTACGCTAATTACCATCCGGCTCGAAGGACCAATTGTAACTGAGGGGTACAATTCCCTGACTGTATTGAATAAGTATGGTATCATTAAACCACTACTGAGTTATGTACATTACTACTGGCCATACAGTACACATGTATATGAGATGAACACCTCCACAATAACACGGCTTCACAACAAATACTGTTTAGAATAATATTTATTAGCAGCACGAATATTATCTTACATTACTTTACTTATCAAGATTGAGAGTTGCGCTTGTAAGGCGAAGAATGTGCATGAATAGGTCAAGAGCGTAAGTCCATGAGAATATTACGCAGGAGATAATTAATACCACCTGTATCATAAGAATTATATATGGTACACTAGTAGGGCAGCTGGAGATACTAATAGGGTCCCTCCGGTTGTAGGCCAGCAGGGGAGAGGATTTGTCGGTAGCGAAAGTCTGGGTAAACGAGGAATAAGGAGACTCCAGGTACAGGAGACAGTGCAATAATCCCTTGATCCGCAGACGAACAACAGCTATTCTCCGGTATGCAGTGCCGCATGGAGGAAAGCTAGCCAGCCTCAGGGGTCCTAGAGGCGGGCTCGACGATGCTCCTCACAGGGTAAATCCCACACAGTTGTGGGTGTAGACGATTCTCCGCTCCATCAGCTACAGGACCAAAGCAAATATAATCCAGCCGAAAAGGGCTCTGTAGTCGTCGGGGTAGGTTATCCAGTGTACATATCCACACGGTTCTCGTCTAGGGCTCCTCGGATGACGGCACCAGGTTAAGCCGCCCAGCCTGGATAAGCACACTAGCTCGGTACGAGGAAGCGTTGGTAATGCTGGTCACTGTAGAACGGTAGCCGCACGATACACTATACATAATAGACTATTACTAAATAATAGAATAGGTCGAACTCGACGATACAGCGTTAAACTCTGACACTTCAGCTATCAATTCGCACGCGGTCTCAAGGCTCTATTTTGGGGCAAAACGGGCCCACTTCACAGCACGTTGTATCGTGGTGTGAGGCTTCAACTTATTGGGTAACATACTGCTGTATTCACCTGCGCCGTATTTATACGTTAGGTGAACAATCTAGTACCAGCCTTATTTCTGTCTCGTATTCTTGCGCAGAGCCGGTCATGTCCAGGCATGTCTTGGCGGTGACTTTGAACTAGACATTGGGGGTATGGCCGTGGCGCCTAGGGGATCGCTGTCCAATAGGAGAACGAAATATTATGGTCTGTACTAGGTAAAGGGATATTCCGTGTATATGTACAAAGAATATACAAAGGATATCAGACGATATACAAATACTATACAATATATCTCAAGTAATAAATATATATATTCGGTTTAATCTGATCCTTCGTAACAAGTACCAAAGTCTCTCTAAAGAGAAGTCTGTTCACTCTGCTGCCATCTTGATAACGGGAACTAACAAGATTTGACCCCTATCTTTTTGAATGGGGAATCATCTGTATCTAGGAATCTGGTATAGATATCATTGCTTTTCTTTCATATAAGTCACTGATAAATTACTATATATAACATAGAATGGTTCATTTCCCTCACTTAGACCAACTTCTATGTATGCGCCATGGTTTCTGCCACAGAGTCCTTAGTTGCCATGGCAACCACTCGCTGCACGATTCCCACCCTTTTGGCAGAGATTGTGATTAATTTAAAAGACATTTAGAGCTGATATTTCACCTCAAGATGCAGCTAATTATAATGTTTATTTTTTTGTATCCACTTTTTCTCCTTATTTTTCAATTTTTCTCTGAATATGTTTGTTTTGTAGCAAGTAGTTTTCTTTGCCGCCATCTTTAGTGTTACACATTTTCCCATTTAAAACTCCCGCAGGGCTCTGTCTCCTCATTATAAAGAGGGCCTCTGCCAGTACTGTAGTTGAGGGTGTGGCGCACCTCTACACCTACAGTAATTACCACTGAAATACAGAGCAGCTGCCTCCAGTAGGCTCACAGATGATGAATAGATAATGCGTCATGAGTAGAAGTTTAGAGGAACTTTGGAACCATTCATATTTATGTTGTCTCCTCCCGTCATTCAGATTAGTGGACTTGATCCCGACCTCTGAACCAGAACGGGGTCAGAGGTGCCCGGCCAGCACGGCTCGTCTGGTATCCTGTCAGAGTGGGCTCCTGTTTACAAAGCGCGTCACAGGATGGGCCGAGTGAGCATGTCCAAACTCTGCTATCAAAGGTTTAGCTGTGTTTTCCTGAGTGTTATCAAAATAAGCCGACTGACAAGTCATTGTATCGCTGGGAGATCTAACAGAATGTGACCGTGGGGTAGGGATGGGAATTGATAAGGTTTTATCGATACGATTCCATTATCGATTCTGCTTATCGATCCAATTCTTTATCGATTCCCTTATCGATCCCTGATAAATTTATAATTTAAATAAATAAATTAGAAATGCAACAGAACTAAGCTGGTTAGAATAACAACATGCAACTTGACATTTCTGATTGTCATTTATTGTTGAGCCCCCATGTCAGAAAAATACAAAAACTGTAAAAAAAATAATTAACTATACACTTAAATAAAATAATGTATTTGAGATTCTCTTAAACAAATGTATAAATTTTTTTAATTGTTTTATTCTTAAACGAATTTAATCTATTGAATAACGACCTGTTGAATGCAACTACAGTTCAATATCTTAAACTAATTTAATCTATTGAACTGTAGTTGCATTCAACAGGTCGTTATTCCTCTGACTTCTCTGTCTCTGGTCTTTCAGAAGACCAGCGCGCGCGCACACACAGACGGCTCCCTGCTCGGTCCCCGCTCGCCCCCACCCTTTTTCTACCTGAGCTCAGTGTGTGTCTCTGTGTGTCTAGCTTGGTTAGCTAGCGTTAGCTCCGCGGCTTATGTTAGGTTGCCCCGAATTAAATGAATGACTAGGTTCTAAAGCGGAGTAGTTTTCACTGCACATAGAAACAGTCAAACAGCGGGAGCTTTTCAGGAGCATATGACCAAAAACCAGGCAATTTAGAGCCCTTAACACATTGGCGGCCACTGGGATGCGTCTAATATCACTCTAGACCAGGGAGGGGCAACTGGCGGCCCGCAGGCCGCATGCAGCCCTCACCGACACTCCATGCGGCCCCAGGCCAATATTTATAAAAAAATAAAAATACAAAAAATGTATTCGACTAAGAGGTTGGCAGGTCGACTATGGCTCCTTTCGATCGATTAGTTGACTATTCTACTAATAGGGGTCAGCCCTAGTGTGGACATATTCAACGCTGCAATATGGGGGGTTTGATAAACTGTCCGCTGTTGTTACCGATGGAGCACCAGCAATGAAAGAAAAACACACAGTATTCGCCGGGCTTCTAAGGCAGAGTGGCGTTGAGTGTCCAATGCTGCACTGCATTATACATCAGGTAAGTTCGCTAACATAATTTCCATCTATTGTGGGTCAGTAATAATCAGGGGTGCAGTGGTCATGCCACGCGGTACCACGCCGTCCCAGCACTTTTCTGAGCAGAAGTACGGGCACGGATGTACACACGCGCGCACACAAAAATGAAACGTTATTTCATCTGATGCAGATCGCATGCACAAACATTGAAGTTGACATTCCTTCTATTGTGCGCCAACAGGAGAGACCACAAGTGTCTCATTAAAGACAGAACCATTATTGACCCACTGTGGGGAGGGTGAATTTCATGCCAGTTTGATAAAGGGTCAATGGGAGGCATGTAGAATTGCACAAAAAGGAATTCATTATTCTGATGAGTATTGCACATGGCTACTTGTTTACTTTTGTAGTGTTCAGATAACACTAATAACACTGAAATGCATGTTATGGATATGAAGCACTCAGGAATGTTTTGTTTAGTAGCAGGATAAAAGTTTATACATTTATTAACAAAATAATTTATTATTGCACTTTTGATTTACTGTTGTAGTGAAATGCAGCAGGAATGCTGCTTTGTGTTTGTTGAGCAGTGGGCTTTAAGTTCAAACATTTATTTTAATAGAAGCCTTAATTATAATTTGTCATTTTTGTATATATTTGGGTTACAGCAATACTTTCAAATTCAGCTGTATTTATAAATTCATAAAGTTGAAATTAAGCATTACTAAATGCGTTTGAAATGGAATAAAAACAAAGTTACAACAAATTATAATAGTTTATATGCCTTATTTATCACATCTGTGACTATTATGGGCTATTTGAGTGATGGGGTACTACTGGCGGGACTGCCGATAAACAATGCAGCCACCCAGATTGAGTGTGGAAATTTAGTGGCTCTCACCATATACAAAGTTGCCCACCCCTGCTCTAGAGACGACCAGCATATGTAAACAGACTTGGGGCTGTTTGTAGAGCTAAATCTATACTTTATAGTATTGCTATCTGTCCATTCTCATTGTCAATTGAGACCATAAACCGTCCCTTCAAAATGGCTTAAATAAACAAAAAATGTCATCAATATGTTCTCATTTTATAGCGCCGTGAATATAAGCGGTATACGGGATTCCGGCTAGGATATTTCCTGGAAGCGTGTTGTTTTTTAACAGCGCAGCAGTGCAAGAATGTGACAATTTGACCATGTGACCGCGGCAACGCGGGAGAGCGGCAGTGCGGAAATAGGCTGTCTCTAAGACAAACTCTAACCTTAACCAGCTCCTTAACAGCGCCTAAACTTAACCGTTCTAACCTTAACCAACTCCGAAACAATGCCTAACCTTAACCTTAACCTTAACCATGCCTAACCTTAACCATAGAAAGAATATTGCCATTCTCTAAGACAAACTCTAACCTTAACCAGCTCCTTAACAGCGCCTAAACTTAACCGTTCTAACCTTAACCAACTCCGAAACAATGCCTAACCTTAACCTTAACCGTAACCATGCCTAACCTTAACCGGCGAAAGAATACACGTTAAAAAAAAATCACGTTAACATTTTTTGATGGGATTCGAACTCGTCAACAACGGACCGCAGGACCGCAGGACCGCTGCTCTGCCAGGTGAGCTGAAGCGCCGAATGAAAATCATGGCGGACATGACATAATTCCGCTCGCGCTCTGCCGCTCCGCTCGCTCTGCCGCTCCGCTCGCTCTGCCGCTCCGCTCTGCGGTTGCCGCGCCTGCCGCGGGGCATGGCGCAGCCAATCAGGGAAAACGCGGAAGCAAAAGCAGCACTGCTGCGCTGTTATTAAACAATAGGCTTCCTGGAAGGCGAGATAAAGGGCTAATAGCTACTAACGTTATATCCAATGGCATTTCCGTTATACATAAGCTACAGTTAAAACTCAAACTGCATATGATCGGCACGATCCTGTATGCATGAAAGGGGGGGGGGGGTTGTTTCTTATTATTGATTACCAATAACCGTGTTCGTCTAAGTAGCCACATACGCTGAGCGCCTGGTTGAGTATCATAACAAGGCCCGATCTGGCTGTAATTTACGTGAAAAAGATCTTACCATGAGCCGGTTGGATCCCCCTGAGCATTTCCCCGTTATCGATCGCCATCCGGTAGATCGATATGTCCATTGGCTGATGATAAATCCCCTTATTGCATAGTGAAATCCACGATCCAAAACGTATTCCAAGCTACAGGCTGCACATCCAGAATCCAGCTAACTGTAAACTCCATTGAAAGTAAAAAAAAAAAGAATGCACCATTCAGCCACAGGGCACACTGCATTATCGCGACAGCGCCCCTAAGAGGATCTGGCCGGTAATGCACCTTGTCGAATTCAAAGAGTAGGGTACATCTGCTGTGCAGCTCGGCGACCTTGAATAGGTTATTAAAATGGAATAAAAGCCTAAACAACTTGCCACGGATATATCCGTCCTTCGGTCCTTTAAGCATGGAATCGAAACACGGATATATATACGTCCTTGGGCGTCATTGTGTTAAGGAATCAAATAGTCTGCTCTGGCTGCATGCTGGTGCTAACGTTATTGTTTTAAAATGCGCAACTGTCCGAAAAACCTGGGCAGCGATAAGAGGAATCGATAGTCACAGAGGCATGCGATCCCAGGAATCGGACAACGGGAACCGGTTTTCGATTCCCATCCCTACCGTGGGGTGATATAATTTGTTTCTGAAAGCCACTGACAACGCACTGGATTTTGGAATGGGGGCATGACTGTTACCCTTCAAGGCAGGGGCGGGGCTAGGGTGTGGCTACTTGGGCTCAAGCCCCGAATGTTTTCTGAAAAATCCTGAATCTACTTTAATCTTTTAATTTTTTATTTAAATTTTTTTACAATTACAGTAACACTTTGGTCGCCAGGCTTATATTCTTAATATACCATCCTCCGCCAGCTCTATTTGTCTATGGGGATGTTACCTTCTTTGCAGGGCTATAACTTTGTAAATTGTATTGCTAAATTGACATTACTATGGCCCATTCAACGTCAAGTATCTATTGTTCAGGGTGTAGCAACGTTATACTTTTTCATTCACATATTCATACTAAAATACGGTCTAAAGTATAAGTATGTTTTTATCGTTTTCTGCAGCTTTCTCCAGAACGTGATTTATAGCCCCAAATGCATTATATTGATGATCAAATAGTTTCATAGGAATCTGCACAAGATAAAAAATTTCAAATGGACGTGCTTCTAGAAGTTACTACTGATCATCTGATGTTGACCGGATGGGGGGGGGGGGGTCGTTTATAATTCTGTGGCCAACGTTAGATGATTCATCTAGTGTGGGTGATATGATCATTAGAGCAGTTAGTATCGAACACGTTAAAAAATAACGCTGAATCTTACCGTAGCTTCCTCATAGCATTGGCCGATGAGCGTGGAACAGAAATATTTCTATTATGGGATGTAGAAATATGTGATCCATTTCCAGGTTGTATAATAGTATATACGTCCAAATCATGTTGTTTATCGAGTTATTGGTAACGGATTGCTATCCGTTGTGTCTAGCTCGAGTCCTGGGACTATTACCGAGTGATCGGACCGAATTGGAATGAGCACCAGCTTCCATTTCCTGTTTCCGCTCTGGGCGATCACACACACACACGCCCCGATCAGCATGAAGGAATTTTTGGATCAACGCAATATTGATACCATATAGTCCTTACCTTGACCAGGATCTGTCCCGAAAAGAATATTCCAATTATCTGATCGCCATTCCAATTACTGATGTCGATCAAGGTACCAACGTAATCCAGCATTGAACATGAACCCGACCCTCGTCGATGCATTAGTTATAAGCGTTTGGCTTGACCGAGTAGGTTAGACCCTGCCCGCAGGCCGCAGCTCGGCCCAGACACCAAGCCACATCGTTTCAAATGGAGTGCAATAGCGGCTGCAAGGCGTTAGGCGGCGGTATTGGACTTTTGAGATCTCAGACCCATCCCCAGTGATAACACATGCTGCCGGCATGTCTTTATGAATGTAAATATCGAATAAAAGAAGAAACGATGAAAACCTGACTATACTCTCATTTCCGGGGGTCCTGGCGCTCAACGTTCGGCGAGTTAACCCTAGATCTTAGATCCTAATGTGAAAAACGATGTGATTTAATGTTCTATGTCTTACCTTTACTTTGTCTATTTTGCTGCTATCTATTTTATGCTTTATTATTTTTTTTAAACATTTATTTATTAGTCATCAAAGGTACAGTTGGATACATTACACATTGAATGGCATATTTTGTATTTTCGCCCTTCCCCCCCTCCCTCCTGGTTTCCCACAGACATTGCAAAATTAGATTCAAGGACTTTCTCAAAAAAGATAATTAAAAAATAAAAGGGATACAGTTCACTTTTAAGTGCTGTTTTCTATAGCAAAAATGTATAATAATAATTAATAAAGAGTAAAGAATACACCTTTAGTTGGATCCAATATTTTATGGTTCAAAGCCAATCTCCGACAGTTAGCGCTACCTTGTGTCAAAATGCAAGTATTTAGCATTTCAAGGACCTTGTACGAACCCTCCCCCCTCCCTCCCATTTTCCCTCCCCTACCTTGCCCAATCCTACAAATACACAACAGGAAACATAGAACATACAAACACATATCTCTCTCACTCATCCTTCCTTCTCATTATCCTAATGTCTTTAGCTTGGCTATGTAACCAATAAAAGGGCCCCATACTATTTCAAACTTTTCACTAGACCCCCTTAGGTTGTGTTTGATTTTCTCCAGATTTAGAAAGAACATGAGATCTTTAAGCCATAGGGATGCTTTGGGGGCTGCTGGTGATTTCCACTCTAGCAAGATCCTTCTGCGTGCTAGTAGGGATGCAAAGGCAATTCTATCTATTGTTTTTCTCCTAACCCCTTGGTGATCCGGTCTTGGTAAGACTCCAAAGATGGCTATTTCTGCACTGGGAGTTAGCTCCATGTCGAAAGCCTCTGCGAGGTGTTTTAAAATAGCTGTCCAGAAGCTGTGTAGGCGGGGACAAGACCAAAACATGTGCGTCATATTTTCTGGGGACATGTGGCATCTATTACAAGAGTCTGTAATATTGGGATATATTTTGGCGAGTTTAGAGTTTGTGAAGTAGATGCGATGGACCACCTTAAATTGCATCAGATTGAGCCTGGAGCAGGATGTACTGTCATTTACTCTGGCCAATACTCCATTCCAAATATTCTCATCTATAGCCTCACCCCATTCCTTTTCCCAGTCCTCTTTGATTTTATCAAGACATGTTTCTGTGTTACGGGAGATCAGGGTGTAAATCCTTGATATAAGACCTTTTTGATTTGTGGGGATGTCCAGAATTGTGTCAATTACTGAGTTGGAGATAATAGGGAAGGAGGTATTGTGTTGTTTAACCCAGTTTCGAACTTGAAAGTATCGAAATAAATGAGATCTCGGGAGGCCAAATTTTTCACACAGATCGCTAAAACTACAGAAAACCTTATTGGTGTATAGGTCCCTCACTCTAACTAGGCCTGACCTTTGCCAGGTCAAAAAGGTTGCATCAGTGTGGGGAGGGATAAAGAGGTGGTTGTTGCAAATGGGGCTGTGGCTGGAGAACCCAAGGAGTCCAGAGGCGTGCCTGAATTGAAGCCATATTTTTTAAGTCGATACAACAATTGGGTTTCTTGAAAATTTGGTTGGCCGGATTGGCAATTCAGATGAGAGCAGAGCCAATAGTGAGGTATACTGGCAGGATCCTGCTTCAGATTCACACCAACTCAGTGCCGGTTCTTGGGTCCATAAAATCATCTTGTGGATGTTGGCTGCCCAATAGTAGTTTCTTATATCAGGGAGTGCCAATCCCCCACCCTCTCTAGGCCTCTGTAAGAACTCTCTTTTGATTCTGGGGGGCTTGCCTCGCCATATAAAATGTGAAATCAGTGCATTTACTATAGTAAAAAAGGATTTGGGTAAGAAGACTGGAAGGGATTGAAAAAGGTATAGAAAACGTGGAAGCACATTCATTTTTATGCAGTTTACCTTCCCCGCAATAGTTATATGTAAGCTATTCCATCTCTCCAGGTCTAATTTACGCTTGGCTATTAGGGGTGAGAAATTATTCTCGATAAGGTCTGAAAATTTTCGACATATGTTCACTCCCAAATACTTAAAACTGTCTTTAGATATCTTAAAGGGGAATTGCTTTTCAGGGATCTGTAAGGCTAGATTATTCACTGGGAAGCATTCACTTTTTGAAAAGTTAAGTTTGTAACCTGAAAAGGTTCAGAATCTATTCAGCAGTCCGATAGTCTGAGGGATGGTAGACAGTGGATCAGAAATGAATAATAATAAGTCGTCTGCATACAAGGAGAGTATGTGTTCCGAACCATATCTAAAGATTCCTTGATTGGAGTTGGCGGATTTGAGCGCAATAGATAAAGGTTCGATTGCTACGGCAAATAGTAAAGGACTCAGAGGACATCCCTGGCGGGTACCTCTACCAAGAGTGAAGTACTGGGATATCATCCCATTAGTACTCACAGATGCTTTAGGTGCCGAGTATAAAAGTGTTATCCAAGAAATAAATTTGGAGCCCATATGAAACCTATTAAGGACCTCTAGCAGATACCCCCACTCCACCCTATCAAATGCTTTCTCCGCATCCAAGGAGACCACCACTTCTGGTGTCTCACCGGATGCAGGAGAATGAAGAATATTTAAAAGGCGCCGGATATTAGAGAAGGAGTTGCAGTTTTTCATAAACCCTGTTTGGTCTAATGATATGATACCTGGCATAACCGAATCTAGCCACATGGCTAGTGTTTTTGCTAGGATTTTATAGTCTGCATTTAAAAGGGAGATAGGGCGGTAGGAGCTGCAGTCAGATTGTACTTTACCCGGTTTTAATAGCAAGGTTATTGAGGCCTCAGTGAGAGTTGGAGGCAGAGCCCCTTGGTCCAGAGAGTGATTGAACATTTTTAACGGGAGGGGGGTTAATTTATCTATGAATTTTTTATAGAACTCTATTGGATAGCCATCTGGGCCAGGGGCCTTGCCACTTTGTATCAGTCCAATCGAGTCTGCTAGAGGTTGGTCTATTTCGCTCGCTTGCGTGTGGGTTATGGATGGGAATTCCAGCTTGTCAAGAAACCTTGTCATGTCTGTATCATCCGCAGGGGTTTGTGAGGTATAAAGCTCGGAGTAGAATGTTTTAAAGGTCTCATTAATAAGAGATGGGATGACTGTGAGTTCTCCGGAGGGAGTCCTTATTTGTTCAATTTGTTGGGATGTCGATCTACTCTTAATTTGGTGTGCCAAAAGGCATCCTGCCTTTTCCCCATGTTCGTAGAAAGACCCACGTAATCTTAAAAGTTGTTTTTCAGTCTCACGAGTTGAAAGTAAGTTATATTCCATTTGGAGATTTTGTCTTTCCTTGTCTAATTCAGGGGTTGGGGATACTGATAATTTTCTGTCTAGTTTTGCAATACTTTCCATGAGCTGTTCCTGTTTTTGTTTTCTCAGTTTGTTTTGTCTTGCAGAGTAGGATATAATCTCTCTAACTACCGCCTTTAAGGTCTCCCAGAGTAGGGATGGGGATATGCTGTCATGGTTATTGGTTATAAGGAATTCGTCAATCACCTTGGATATTGTTTGGCAGAATCCATCATCACTTAAGAATGTGCAGTCCAACCTCCAAGGGGGGCGTGATTTTTTTGGGAGTGATAATGCGATGTCAAGTAGTAATGGGGCGTGATCCGATATCACTATAGTTGAGTATTCTGTATTATTGACAGCCGGAATGAAATATTTATCAATATAGAAGTAATCAATTCTAGAGAATGTTTTATGGACCTGAGAGTAGAAAGAAACGTGTTTTTTACTCGGATAAAAAAAACGCCATGGGTCCACACATCCTATTTGGGTCACAAATGATGTAATTGATTTTGCCATTTTAGAGGGAGAGACATTCTTTGGATTAGATTTGTCTAGCCGTGGGTCTATTGCACAGTTGAGGTCGCCCCCCAAAATCAAATGGTGAGAGTTCAAATCAGGTAAACATGCTATTACTTTTCCCATGAATGCTGCGTCATCCCAATTGGGTGCATATAGATTAACTAGCACTACCATGACATTATTAAGGGATCCTGAAACTATAATAAACCTGCCCTGGGGGTCTGCTGTAACCTTAGTTGGTCTGAACTGTACTGTTTTATGTATTAAAATAGCTGTACCCCTTGCTTTACTACTGAAATTGGAATGGAAGGTTTGTCCAACCCAAGAGGCTTTCAACCTATGATGATCCTTTGTGGTCAGATGGGATTCTTGCAGGAAAGCTATTTCGATTTTAAGCTGTTTTAGGTGGGAGAATATTCTACCTCTCTTGACTTGGCCATTGATGCCTTTGACATTCCAAGAGATAAATCTTAGACTTGCTCCTCTCTTATTCGATGCATTAACCATATTCAGATATCAGGGTATGTGATGAAGTAGCATAGGATCTTGTTGAAAGGAGGTGAGGAGAGAGGACAAAACTAACACAGACAAAACTAACACAAACAAACTTGTAGGATCTAACACCAAATTTCCCTGACACCCAACCAATCCTTGCGGAGAACATATACACATACTTACACCTCCCTAAGCTTGTCCTAAGGACTAGAACTAGCAGCAGGGCTCCAATTACAGTGTCACTTCCGTATGACATAATCACTAACATTCTTGAGCAAACTAGGCTCCTGTCTTATTCACAGTTATGTCCATTTAATTATATTAGAATAGACCATATGAAAGCCAACAATATCAGCACCCCTGGGTAGGGAAACAGGTCAAACAGGGTCAAATGAATAGCCTATGGCAGCCCTATTGGACTATATCAGATAGAAAAAATAAAGATAAAAAAAAAATTATAAAAATATATATATACATAATAATAATAATAATAATAACAATAATAAAAAAAATTATAAAAATAAAAAAAAATCTATTAGAAGAGAGAATATATATATATATAATCACTAACATTCTTGAGCATACGAGGTTCCTGTCTTATTCACAGTTATGTCCATTTAAGTATATTAGAATAGACCGTATGAAAGCCAACAATATCAACCCCCATGGGTAGGGAACCAGGTCAAGCAGGGTAAAGTCAAATGAATAGCCTATGCCTATAATAGTAATAATAGTAATAATAGTAATAATAGTAATAATAATGCCTATGAATAGCCTATAATAGCCCGTCAAATGCACACAGCACACACACCCACACGCACACACTCACTCAAACAAACAACACACTGCAGCACCCACTCTCCACACTTTAGATCACACAAACACACTTTACACTTTATATTTATTGATAAAGGATTTGCACTACAACTCGTACACCCACTGTGAATTGTACCTAAATTGCACCTCGTCCCATTTCTGCCTTGCACTATATAGTATTGTATATTAGTACACTGCACAGTATTGTATATTGTATGGTAACTACGTCTATTCTGCATCGAACATTGTACATATGTCTAAACTGAACACTGTGACCTCATTTTTTTACTTCTAATTTTACTATGTTATTTTATTTCATACTTATCTTGTCTTGCACAGTCTCTGGAGCGTAACAGTAAGAAGCATTTTGTATAAAAGTATTCTGTACTTCTGTATGACAAATATTAAAGAAACTTGAACTAAAGAAACTTGAAAGAAACTTGAACTATGGCAGCCCTATTGGACTATATCAGATAGACAAAATAGAGATACAAATAAATGTATATAAACAAAAATAATAATAATAATAATAATAATAATAATAATAATAATAATAATAATAATAATAATAATAATAATAATAATAATAATAATAATAATAATAATAATAATAATAATAATAATAATAATAATAATAATAATAATAAATAATAATAATAAAATTAAAAAATCTATTGGAAAAGAAAATATATATATATAATAATATCATTAACAACAAATATAAAATAGGACTGAAAACATAAATAATAATAGTACAAAAAAAGGGGTATTATATGCAAAAAATTTGAAAAGTCAAAATAGAGTAAGTAACAACAAAATCAAGATTTATTTATAAATAAATTACTATCACTATATCCAAATCTAAGTTGTATATATATCCATATATCTACATGTATATTCATACACATACGCCTGTTCTAATACAAAATAATAGTACTCAAATACCATATTTAAATATCCTAATAGTTATAACCTTAGCAGTGATAATAAGGGGGAGGGGAGAGGATGAGCATTTGAGCATCTGCGCGCATGCATGCTCGCACCGACCCCTCCATACGTCCATCCATACCCACATCATTCCTTCTGTTCGCATGTGTACATGCGCGCGCGCACATACGCGCGCACGGATAGTACATGTCGAGGGCCCGGCGCGAGAGACACCCCCAATTACCGCTTGACAGAGCTCATAGACAGCTTCAAGATTATAACGGATTCCGGCTCCCATGCCCCGCGCCAAGCCCTCGACACACACACACGAACAATCACACACACACATAGATGCGCGCACACATTTCCACCCAAACACATCAATTTGGCTGAAACGCTAGACCCCGCCCCCCCCAAATGCTCAGGTGGGAGGCCCTGCGTCCCCGCCATTAACGTATACATTAAACGAAGGTACCCACACACAGATCCACACACATGGGTCGCGCGCGTACACACACACACACCCACACACCCACACACACACACACACCTCAATTGGCTGAAACTCGAGATCCCTCCTCCTGCAGACGCTCAGGTAGGAGGGCCCAGTCACCAGCGCATAGTAAAGGTAGAAAAGTACACACACAAAAAATAATAATAAGGGAAAGTAAGACTAGGCTATCCATTTATAAAGTCGGAAAGTCATTAGTTACCACTGATGTGTTGGCCGTAAAAGTATTTTGCCTTTTCTGGGGACTCGAAGTAGAGGGTATCGTTTTGGAACGAGACCTGAAGACGAGCTGGGTGTAACAGGCGGAACTTTATTCCCTTGTGGTAAAGGGAGCTCTTCACGGCGTTGAACGCGGCTCTCTTTTTGGCCAGAACGGCGCTGATATCCGGGTACATTCTTAACTCGTGGCCGCCGTATTCCAGTTTATTTTGCCTTGCCCATCTTAGCATTTTTTCTTTATCTTGGAAACGGAGGAATTTAACTATGAAAACTCAGGGTTTCCCCTCACGGCTCTCACCCGACCTTGGTCCGATAGAACGGTGAGCCCGTTCTATCTCCGGAGGACTGCTGAAGACGCCAGGTCCAGTCAACGCCGTCAGCATTTCGGATATAAACACCGCCGGGTCTTTGCCCCTCTCGCTTCCTTCGGGTACGTTGATGATTCTCAAATTGGAACGCCTGGATCTGTTCTCAAGATCATCCACTCGGTCCTGGAGCATCGCGGTTGTGGACCGCAGCCCTTCAACAGTTGTTTCCATCTCTGTGAGTTTTGCGAAGTTGTCTCCCACCAGCACGTCGGTGTTGTCGAGCCTGATTTTGAACGTTGACATCTGTTGTCCCAGTGAGTCCACCGACTTTTTCAGAGATTTTGTTGATTGTTGTATCAAGCTTGCTATGTCGGATTTGAAGCTATCACGTTGTCTACTGAGTAGTTCCTCCAGGTCGTTTTTATTGATTGGGAGTTCCCCGGCCTCATCAATGTTGCCCTCTGCAAGCTTAGCAGTTGTGCTCATTGCACGAGTTGAAGTAGTCGGTTGTTTCTGCTTTGTATCGCTCATTGTACCACAGCACTTTTGTACAAATAGTGTATAAATGCAAGGTGGTCCCAAACGTTTAGGTTTGTTTGATTTGGAAGGTTTAAATGAAGTTTTAGACGGAGCCTCTCGTTTGCACGTCTGCTCACTGATACATCAAAACCGGAAGTCCTATTTTATGCTTTATGTCTGCACTTTATGCATTGCTCTTGATCTGCCAATGTTGTGCCCATTTTATGCCTGTCTTTTTTTTTACTGCTGTGAAACACTTTGAGCTGCAATTCTTGTATGAAAGGTGCTATACAAATACAGTGTATTATTATTATTATTATTATTATTATTATTATTATTATTATTATTATTATTATTATTATTATTATTATTATTATTATTATTATTATTATTATTATTATTATTATTATTATTATTATTATTATTATTAATAATAATTATTATTGTTTGCTTCATTAATTAAAGGGTGTCAATTTAAGTGTTCTCTAGTGCCTTTTGTCCGCTTTAAGGTGGTGGTATAAGTTAAAGGTTGTGGTGTCGAAGTAAAAAAAATCTTTTCTGGGCTAAGCCCCGGCTCTCCTACAATCCTAAATCCGCCCCTGCTTCAAGTCTCAATCATTCATTGGAAAGAGCAATTGGGGACGTAGCCTCACCCTATACCACACTGCCAGTAGTATCCAACTACCACTAAACCATTATTTTATTATACATACCAGCTGTACACAAAAATACCTACAGTCATATGCATTAATAGAAACCTAGTCTAACCTAAGGGCTGGTCCACACCGCCAGCATGACGGCTGGCTTGCTAAACTGTCTGATGCTGTCCACACAGACATCGTCATCAACACAGCAGAGTACATTTTGCAGAGTACCTTGCATCTCACACTAGAAGATTTGGTGGCGGAATCTCCACTCTGCTCACCAGGGCTCTGTGGCTGCTCTAACCTTAACATGGGTGCTAAAATGAAAAGCAAGATGTTCTGCAGCATGCGCACTGCTGAGGTAAGCGGTGTGGACAGGCTGTAAAGTGTTGGTTGTGGAACTCGGACCACTTCACATGAGTGATAGTTTCCACACAAAAATGTTTGTTCCTTAAAATAAAACCATCAAACTGAAATGATGCAATTTCATAAATGTATTACAATTGATGTTGCGCTTTCTGTATTATTATCTGTATTATTTTAATCGTCTCTGCTTAACCCAATAAACAGAGCTGTCCAGACAGTATGTAAAGGTGTTGATTTCATAGAAAATGTACTTTGAATATTTGTGTAGTAAGCAACCGTGCTGTATAATTTAATACATCGATTTAAAGTTTTCTCAAATAAAATGTTCAAGCTACGGTAGAAACAAAGTTTTGAAACAATGATATATATGATGAAGAATATACCAGAATTGGTTAAAGAACGAGGCAGAAAAAATTGTTTAAGACTGACTTGTGTGGCTGCACTAGCTACAGGTAGCAGCGCTGGACTTTTCTGCTTTTCTACTGTTTTCCACTGCCACTGACGACTGGAATGGACTACAGCTGGATTGTGCACATTTTATGAATGTATTTTCCAATAAAAGATCAGCGCATGGATTTCATTTACAAGTAGACCTTCAGATATGTAAGAAATCAAGGAATTTCTATTTGCATTATTATATATAATGATAATGTTACGTTATGCTATGCTGTGTTGTTTATGTTGCGTTGAACAGATGTGGAATTGGTTGGTGTCTTTGGTGTTGTAGCTAACTAACATTATACTGAATGAATGCTGGAAACATGATTGACTGCTGCTGTGAATTTTTTCCAACCAACATTAATCTGTGTCCTGTCTATAGCTGTAAATTATGCTTAAGAGGCAGTCAGGCCTGTAATGATGAGACCTATACTGTCATTATGTTTTAGTACCGATAATCTGTACTGTATGTAGTTGGCTGCATATGTTAGCCTTAGATCTTTACAGCACGCCTATTTCAAAAGCCACACAGTAAGCTAAAACGTCCCCGAAATGGGTGATTGAACACACTGGAGTTTATTAGAGACTGGGTAATTTGCCTTTTGTATTTTCACTTGTAGGGTGATGCCTGCAAGGCACCTAACCCCGCCCCTTTCAGTACCCAGCCTGTTAAGCTGTAGGCCTATTTTCAGAAATTGTGCCTAAAGGTACATGCCTAAGTAAATGGAAGATTGCTCCACTTCTACAAGGTAAATTTGCATGTTCTTGGTATCTAGGAACATCTAGGGACCTGGTGGTATGTATTCCCAGTGTCAGAAATATTGTGTCTGTTACTAGGCTTGAGTAAATTGTAATAAAGAAAAGGAGAATATAAATTATGATTTTATTTTGCATCTGTGCCGGTGAATAACACCATGTTACAATTGCGCCGCAAGGGATTTCGCTCACTGAGCTAATTCAGCACCTTCTTGAGATCAAGTGCACAAAAATAATCTAAGCAAAGGAATAAAGGGAAGATGATTAAACAGAAGGATTTGTAGATACAGTAATAAATTATAATCCATTTTAATTATAAATTCATATTTGACCTTGAACTTGACCTTATTATGGCCAAATCATACATCTATGGATAGGGAAAAGGCTCCTCTTTCCAATGGCAGTGTTAAATCTGGATTTAGCCATTTCCTCGCGGATTCAGGCACGTTGGAACTTTAAATCGGTAGGGGGTGCAGCCTTTGAGATTTTTTAATTTTTTTTGCGCAGTGGAGAAAAACAGAGTCGGGACACATTTCCTTTACCCCCCAGACATGGTGCTGGCCCTGTCAAAACAGTATCCTATCAGCCTCTCCATGGGCAGGTCGAGGCGTAAAAGAATGTCTTTTATACACAAAAACAGCATCTCGGCTGTTGTGTCTGGGGCATTGTAAAAACCCCAAAAGAAGTTCTGAGCTTCCAAGTTGTCATCGGTGAACTGTATATTACACAAGAATTGTTCTTTTCCAGTGACAACAGTGGTTCCGTCAGCGCTCAAGCCAAATAATGGGCTTTTGGATGCTTTGCCTCTAATTTGTCACTGAATATCATGGGCAAACAGCTGTAAGATTTCGTTTTGGATGTTGTTGGACATCCAGTTGTCTCTCTTTTGGAGCCAATTCTTCAACTCGGGATCAGACTCAGTGCACACTCTTTCCATCAGCTGCCATAACACTCCATCCCTATTTGCATCACCCCTCAGTGGAAGCCCCTGGCGCCCGAGGAATCGTATGCAGCTGAACTGCAGCTCTCTAGCATTTTCCGAATCCTCGCTGTCATTTGTTTTTTGCAATCGTTTCGGAAAGCAGTGCATTAATTGGCTTACTTTTCAGCGCTGCACATTTTTTACTCGCATCTGAATGAATGCAAGATTTCTCATGGTCCCGTAATTTCTCCATTGCTTTCCTCCAATTGGAAAAGCCTGTCTCCTTTACAAAGGCGCTCTCGCTCTTGGACACCAACTTTTTCACAATCGTGACCTACACACACCGCACACAATGCTGTCACGTTCAGCAATGTACTCTAGCCACTGCCACTCTTTGAACCAGGCGGCCCGCCTTACAGGAGCGAGTGAAGCTTTCCCCAGGGTATTTACTGGCAGGAAATACATAATTATCAAGTGGTCTGAATGAGACATCATGATCTGCATTGATTTTAGTAGCACATAGCCTGATTGTGTGCGTACAGTAGTGTAATGAATGAATGAAAACTTTATTTAACAGATTGGAGAATAGCTGCAATACAGTATGGCTCAATACACACAATATTAAAATGGTGAAGTGCTTTGAGCAGGATAAACTCATAATATACAGTGGTACAGTTATACAGTTACAGTATATAATATACAAATATATAAATACCGTCATAAAAAAAAAGATATTTTATAAAAAATATATATATTTAAAAAAAAAAATCTTTGCAATAACTGAGCACCCCCCGTACCCCCCCCCCCCCCCCCCCTCCAACGTGCCTGCGCAGATTTACGATAAAAGAGATATAATAAATAATAATGAATTCTTATTTTCGGTAAATCGTATAAAACATCGGTAAAAATGAAAATATACACTTTGACTGCACATGTGGGCCCTCTTGAGGACGATTCGCGACGTGCCACTTTGCCGACCTCTAGCGGCTCGGGTGTGAATTTCTTTTAATACAATATATAGATAGAATTAAAGTCCTATTTGTTGCCTGTCGATTGCCCTTTCAGGTGACAAAATCCGTTCAGCGGTTCTCGAGTTACATGCCGATATGTGAGGCATGCGCCAAAGTACACATTACCACCCCCGACTCCCGGGGCTCTCGCTCCGTCAATCATTTGGCAATCTCGAAGATTTTTGGACAGGATTGTAGCCAATGATTCCCCACATGGGGATCTAATACGGTCTCTATTGATCGATTTATGATAAATAAAAGCAGGGTCCCCATATAAGGGTACCTTACAGCTTACAGTAACAGGCTAGGGTAGTGATAGTGGACTTTGTTTAGTATCTGACTGATGTGTGCTTACTTTTTTATGTTACTGAAATTATGTTGGGGCTTGAGTTAAATCTTGCTGTGATTGAATCATAGACAGAAGAAACAGATAAAACAATTGTTATCGCAGGTGCACGTCGTGGGTATAAGGGAAATGTATGGCCTGGTCATTAGGACGTTCTTTTAGTCATCAGAGCTTGATATTGCATGTGAATATAAGCTGTATTGGAGGTAGAATTGTAGTAACAAATTATGTTGTTGTTATATACGCTGGAGCCGTTCAGCGGAGTCTCTGAAACTTAGGTTTCGTTTTCCAACAGTTGGGAATGGGAGGGGCTAAGCCCAACCCCCCCCCCCCCCCCCCCCCCCCCCCCTCTCTGTACTTTCAATGATTTTTAAGTAGCCAAACGTTACACTATAAAAACTACCTGGATAGCTCATGATAATAAATATTTCAATTAATTAGCTTAAAGGGGACATGCATTGCTATGCCTAGCACTATTTGGGCAACTTTACACAATTCATGTGAGTCTATTGAAGACATCTGTAAGCTTTTATTCAAAAAAAATTATTGTTTTATATTTCTAATCAAGTACTCAAAAGCCAAATTTTTCTCACTTTGGATTTCAGGCTGTGTTGGCCTGGCTCCGCCCATAAGCACTGTGTAAATGATTATGTGCTACTGCTGCTTCCCCGCGAGGTCCAGGTTGTGTGTAAATGAGTATGTGCTACTGCTGCTCCCCCGCGAGGTCCAGGTTGTGTGTAAATGAGTATGTGCTACTGCTGCTTCCTCACACGTTTGTTTCCCCGACAGAAGCTCCTCTCTCTCTCTCTCTCTCTCTCTCTCTCCCTCTCCCTCTCCCTCTCTATCTCTCTCACTCGCTCGTTGTCTGCCTCGCTCTGTTTGAGGAAGTGTCGGGTTACACTATCTGCCTCGCTCTGTTTCTGCTGTCGCTGTCAACCATAGAGGGACCGTTAGTTATGCAAATCAGTACTATATTAACGTCACAGAAACCGTCAAATCAGAACAGTTTAGTTGAGTGAGGGAGGATCTCGTGAAATCGAGACTAGACTGATGAGTCAATATGGTAATTAGAGACACAGACCCATTGATACTAACCTGTATTACTATAAAACCATGCTAAACACAGAAAAAAGGCATTTATAATGCATGTCCCCTTTAAATATTCTAAAACTATTAAGTCTGCTATAAGCCATTCTCCCTCTCGTGTGTGCGTGCACACATGTGTGTACACAGGATATAGGCTACTCTTTTTGACATGAAGTAGGCTAATTAACTTTAACAATCCTGATTGTTATGATGTATAGTATACATATCATCTTTTTGTATAATCTTTTTCCCTGTGCTGGCACAAGCACGAACATAGAATGGAGAGATAACACATAATACACATAGGCCTAATACACATAATAACAAATGGAGATTAGCTATATAGCTTAGCAGCTATAACAGAATAATTTTATTATTATTGATTATTTTAGTTTATTAATAAAAAATTGTTTTATAAAGAATGTTTTATGTTCTGTCATCTAATATTATATTCCATTACTTCGCCTGATATTTTAGGTTTTTGCCGTGGTATCGTTTTAGAACCGATATCGTATCGGTATCGAAGTCAAAATGTGAATTGCATCCGTCTAGCTCTTCCAGCACTGGAACCTTCCTTGCAGTTGCAAAATGGCATCACATTACTAAACATCCTCAAAAGGTATAATTACAACCTAATTATATGCATTACACCAAGATCAACACAGTGCGTAATTGAGGTAGAACCAAAATAAGTATTGCTAAATAAGCTTTCCAATCCTTATCACAACAATATAGCCTATGGCAACATTCTATTTATATTAGTATAGCATTCTTATCTAGTTAGGATTCCATTTTAATATCACGTTTGTGGTGCAACGTTATAATTTTGTGTGTGGGTGTGTATATACAGTATAGATATTATGGTACTTCTCCTTATTGTTCTCTGTTTCTGCCGTTACATGAGTGGAGCAGCTGCAGCTGATCAACTAATCAGGAAAATAATTTGGAGGAGAACTCGGCGTCTCTTTAATAAAAAGAGCTCAGCACTTGACAGTATCGGTTCCAGAGTGAGCGAGTCCCGGGTGGTGCTGCTGCACTTTCTGCACTGTCTGCATCGTATTCTGCTTTTGAGATTGTTGAATTGCGCTCCGTGTAACGTTAACTGTGCCGTTGGTTGGTTGGGAGTAATTCACCCGCAACCGCGTCTGATCTATCCTGATGTACCGTGGCTCGGCCCGCTCTGCAGCAGATTATCTGTGCGTGCACACATTTTAATTGAGCTCTGTTTTTACCCTTGTCTTGTCTGCACATTTTAATAGAAAAGCAGGATGTTGGTCTAGCTTGTTTTAATACTAAATGAAAGTACCATTTTATTATAATTTTGTTTGTTTTCTCTCCTCTGGGGAAGGCCTGGCTGTGCTGCGGGCTACTGTATGCTGTAGTGTCTACTGATCCATTGTTGGTGTTTGATGCATGACTGGTTCCTGTGTTGTTTGTAGTGGAATCCCTTGGGACCTAGTGTAACTTTATCTTATTATTATTATTATTATTATTATTATTATTATTATTATTATTATTATTATTATTATTATTATTATTATTATTATTATTATTATTATTGAATCTAGTGTGATTACTATTCTGATTATTGATTAGTGTGACATTATTTAGCATTGTGGAGAGCTTTAGTATATTCCCTTGTATGTCTGCTTGTGTCATTCCCCAGCCCATGACATTGTGTCCTTTTTATATAAAAATTTATAAACATGTGTGTGATACTATCTATGTTCCTTCTCGAGGTTCTCCACCCAAGTAGTAGCAATATCAGTCCTCTCGCCTTAGCTGAGAGTGGTGTTTCAGGTCTGTTACGCATAATTGGAAATAGAACCAGAATAAGTATGGCTAAATAAGCTTTCCAATCCTTATCACAACAGTGACGCTCTAATTAGATTTACTGTAACTCAATATGCTGTGGTATTTACTTTTCATCTGCTACAATTGTGTGCAGCCCCCCCGTGCCACGTGGGACGGCTGCACCTCTATTCACAAGGTTACAGTAACAAACTTGCTAACGTAAACATCCTGTCTACACAAACACTTCCTGCTCCTGTCCTATGACTAAATTAGCTGGAGATTTGGCTTCGAGACCACAACAGTTCCCAAGCGTTGGCGGCATAAACCGGGCCTCACAGTCTAACCTTGTCAGCGTTATCTGCGGCTTCTTGAATTGATGTATACATTCCAATGTGAACTCTGTCTGGTGTTTTGTTCTTTTTTTTAATCTCATGATTCACAAACATTAGTGGACATGTGTCTGTTTAATGTTTAATGTAAAACTTCAATAGTCAGAATCCAACAGATGACACGTGAATTATCAATACACAGGGAAATAATACATCCTGCAATAATCCAAATAATTCACCTGGACCTTACTGGTTTTTGCTGATGCAACAATTCAGAGTAGAAAGAGTAGTTTTAGTTGTACTTCCCTGGCTCATAGGGAACCATTTTGAGAAATAAAGAAAGGGAAGAGAGAAGGGAAGGAAGGGAAGAAGGGACCAGGAGATCTAGAAGGGAAATGTCAGTTTAAGGGGAGGCCAGGGATGAGAGTGAGGAGAGAGGGAAGGAGCTTGGATCGGGGAGGGAGTTTGACAGTGAGGAAGCGGAGGAGGCAGGGTAGGAGGGGAGCAACAAGAGGTTACAGGGAGGGAGAAAATGTGTGTGTGTGTGTGTGTGTGTGTGTGTGTGTGTGTGTGTGTGTGTGTGTGTGTGTGTGTGTGTGTGTGTGTGTGTGTGTGTGTGTGTGTGTGTGTGTGGGTGCGTGCGTGCGTGCGTGTGTGCATGCGTGTGTGTATGTGTGTGTGAGAGAGACTGAGACTGAGAGAGAGAGGAGAGAGGACGGGATGGGCAGGAGAGGAGAGGAGAGAAGACTTTGGCCTGGGGACACCGGAGCTCTCCCCCAGGGGATGCCGCGCTTGGCCGCTTTAGCCGGGGCTGACTTCATACAATGCACCTGAGTACACACAGATTTTTACACAGGTCCCGGCTAAAGCGCAAAGCCTGGGCCGGAATATTCGACACACTGCCTGCTGCTGACATCACTACAGCTGGTGTGAATTTAGCAGAACCCAGCCTTGGGCCGTCTCTCTCAGAACCCCCCCCCCCTCTCCAATCCCCCTCCACCTCATCTCATTCTAGCTATTTTTCTCTTCTTTTCTCCACCTTCTAAAGCCCAACTGATCTGAACGGCTCCCGAGCCGCATCGGTTCTGCTGATCTACAGCGCAGTAGGCATCAGGGACCTATGAATATGTGAGTATCAACTGTTTTACGTGAGAGGAAAAGAAGTGGCTAGGGAAGATCTTTAGTTCCATTGACCATATTCACATGGCGGCCATTTTGCTCTTACTGTATGTCATGCTCAGGTTGGGTTCCTTTCAACCCTGAGAACAGTACAAAGAGTAGTTCAAACGGCAGCAATTTTGCTCTCATGTCATGCTCAGGTTGGATTCCTTTCAACACTGAGAACAGAGTAGAAAGAGTAGTTCACACGGCGGCCATTTTGCTCTTATGTCATGCTCAGGTTGGGTTCCTTTCCACCCTCAAAATAAGCAAAACAGCCACTGTGTGAATTATGGTCAATGGACATCAAGCCGCCGTATTTACTGCTACCAGTGTGTGTGTGTGTGTGTGTGTGTGTGTGTGTGTGTGTGTGTGTGTGTGTGTGTGTGTGTGTGTGTGTGTGTGTGTGTGTGTGTGTGTGTGTGTGTGTGTGTGTGTGTGTGTGTGTGTGTGATGCACAACATCCTTCGGCGCCAAACTCCAAACTCAGCAAGACCGACGGCTTCTCAGTTACAGTGGGTGACAATATTGTCACAAGGAAAGAAGATATTACCTACCTGGGTTCAATCCTAGAGGCAAATCTTTCCTGTGACAAAATGGCATCCAATGTAATAAAAAAAGTCAACCAACGAACTCGATTCTTGTACCGGATCTCCTCACTGGTAAACAAGAATACCCTGAAGACTCTGGCAGGAGCACTCATTCAAGGGTACTACGACTATGCTTGCACCTCATGGTATCAAAGCACCTCAAAGGCGCTAAAAACAAAATTACAAACATCTCAAAACAAACTGGTCAGACTACTGCTTGACCTTACTCCTAGAACCCACCTCACCCCTGCCCACTTTGACAACCTAGGATGGCTTAGAGTAGACGACAGAGTACAGCAACTTGCAATGGGCCTGGTCTACAAGATACACTACACGACCAAAGTACCCATGTACATGTCAAAATACGTCCCAAAGGTCAGTGAATACCACGATCACAACACCAGAGTGAGCTCCACAAATCATGTTAAACCCAGATTCGGCTCAAACAAGGGACTAAACACGTTTCACAATTATGCCACATCAATGTGGAACGCACTACCCAAAGCTGTAAAGGAATGTGAATCACTACCCACTTTCAAAAACACTCTCAAAAAACACCTACAGGAGACTGCAATTCGAAACTGGCCCCTGTAAATGTCCTAACACAACCCCCTCCAATGTACAGTAAAAATGACCAAGTATGGTCTTGTCAATATTCCAATGTACAGTGTTGCTTGTACAGTTGTACAGAGTCCCCCCCCCACCCCTCCTACCCAACCCCCCCCCCCCCCCCCCACTCCTACCCAACTTCCCCCCCACCCACCCAACCACCTCCAATGTACAGTACCCCCCCCACCTACCCAACCTCCTCCAATGTACAGTTTCTACGTCAAATGTATATACTTCTTTTCTGGACTCTTTTCGTATCACAAACAGTACTGTATTTGCAAATCTGGTATGTCATAAATGTATAGATGTAGCAGTACTGTCTATCTGTATGTCATATATGTTACGTTGAATTGAAAATGGGGGACCCTGATGTAAACAAGACGAAAGTCTTTCTCTGGTCTGCATCCCCTTAACAATTGTATGTATTGAGCTGTACTGTACTGTACCCATTCTGCAATCTGTTAATAAAGTTTTCAATCAATCAATCAATCAATCAATCAATCAATCAATCAATCAATCAAGCCTAGATTGGTGGACTTCTATCTTATTTGTTAATCTTTTTATAGTATTTCTGCTGTATAGATTAGCACAGTGATGAGTAAGAGGAAATATGGAGGAGAGAGGGGGGTTGACATGCAACGAAGGTCCCAAGCCAGATTTGAACACAGGACATTGTGGTTACATGGTAAGCAGCTTAGCTTGGTGAGCAACACGGATGCCCAATAGACTTGACTACATGGACTTTGTACTCAAGTACACAATGACATGCATAACTGATGGGGAGGATATCTTTGTTTTCATGAAGTTCTCTAGTAAAAAAGTATCTTCTGAGTTCAGTTAAACTACTCAAAATGCAATGTTCCAAGCAAGCGGAAAATCATCTTAAAATGAAAAAGAGGCTACAAAGTTTCTGGTATCACCACCTCAAGTTTAAATCCTTTTTCAATCTGTTTGTCAGACTAGATAACATTTTAATCGTGTCACTGCTCAGATATGGGAAACGCTATATGCATCCAGTGAAGAATATTGGCATGGCACGTGTCTCCAGTTTATAAACAAATCTTTTTTTCTCGTTCCCTCTGTCCGCCGTTTTCCGTTGCAGGGATGGATGGTTGTAATGAGAGCTCCAGCATCCATCTATTTTTAAGGTCGGGAGACAGCCTGTTATTGCATTGGAGGTAGTGAGGCCTTTGGGGTGCTGGATTATTCCACAGAGCTGCACTCCAGAGTTTATGGACCTGAAAATAACTGTCCTACCTAGCCCTCCCAATGGTCCCCTGGCAATCACTAAGTGCAGCCATCCATAAATGAGCGCCGTATCTGCTTAAACTGTCATCTCACCAACTATTAGGTGAACCCAAGTTCAAGTGCACACATCAGGAACTGGGAGACCAGATCACATGTTTTAGGAGCTTTCTCATCTTTTGTTGTTGTTATTTTCCCCTTAGAATCATCCAACTACTGTCATTTGTGCCATGTATCGTGGTCCATGCAAACCATCAGCCACTAGCATTGAGTGCAGTTTAGTGATGTCATATCTAATCTCTCTCTTGTCTCCTGTCTGTCTTCCAAATAAAAAATGTTGATTTGAAAACATTTATGTGAGCACAGATTAAAAAATTATCCCAGACTAGGAATAAACTATGCCGAATATCTGCTTTGACTGACAAATATAATGGTGCTGTGCTGCTTTATGAGATTTTGATGTATACTGCATCCCTTGACTCCCCTACCAGACCAACAGAAACAAACGTTTCTCTTCTCATAGGCATAGTTCACAATGGGATGAAAATCATGTTTAAAGGACTTGAAAGTAATTTTGTTTTCTTGGAACTTTACACTTATAAAACCATATATATGCCACGGAGACTATATTCTAGATTAAACTCACAAAGCAGAATTTGGGAAGAATTGCGATGCAGATCCAATACCACAGCTACAGCCCCTCCAGCAGGTGCAAGCAGGACATTCACAAAGGATGATTGGAGAACATAAAACCAACAGGAGTCTGATGCAGCACCTTTGATATATCTTTCCAGCTGCGTTGTTGTTCCAATGGCGATTGGAGAAGAGTGCAACAAAGCCTGGCTCCTATGTTTCCTGGAGGCAAACGGCACCTGCTGTTTCTCATGTCAGATGTCATCCAGTCACTAGATAGTCAACTGCCCCTACTACTTTAGTTTATTTTGGGAATATATGTCTGGAGTTTGACCCCAGCGTTCCTTGACTTGTACGGTTGTAGCAGTTAGGTCCCCGCTGTTCGACTGTCGGAATGCTCTCTCAATACATCTAGCATGTCTCTCAAGGATGTAAGGATATCAGTAAAATAATTGTATCACGCTAAGGTAGTTGACAAGGCATGACGTCTGCTGGGGAACAATGTATTTGGTTTGAAGTGGGTTGAGAAGATATTCAGGTAAAATGCTCTAAAAAGATAATTATTCAGTTGTTACCCCTAAAGCATAAAATGTTTCCCCCTTTGCTATCCCTTATAAAGTTGACGTGTTATAAGTTTGTTTAAAATAAAGCATCCACCCACCCGCCCCGGCAAGTAACAATAGTAACAGCAACAAATGTATACACATACATACAAACAAATAATAAATCATAATGATAATAAAATTAAATAAGATAAGTAATACATTCTATTCTAATAGCAGGTTATGGAGGAAAGGGGCCATGGGATCAGGGGGTTGGAAAGAGGGGGAGACTTAAGTCATATGGGTTTTGAAATAAAGTAGGAAGGGCTGCCATATTTTGTAAAATGTATCTGTGTGGCCTCGTGTTGTGAATACAATTTTCTCAATATGTATAAAAGATGTGCATAAGATCCCTCATCCAATGCAAATGTGAGGGGGGAGTGGCTACCTTCCAATTGAGTAGAATGAGGTGTCTGGCAATGAGCGAAGGGAAGGCCATGGCATTAGATTGCCCAGTAGATATAGCGACGTTCTCCGGTGGCCAAATAATGCAATGAGAGGACATGGGTCAACATTCACAGCAAAAATATCAGAGTAAGATTTCAAAATGGAACTCCAGAAAGGGGCCAGTGCTGGACAATGCCAAAACATATGGATAAGCGAGCCTGGGACTTGCTGGCACCGGTCACATGTGGGATCCATGCCAGGGTTTATCTTTGCAAGTCTAGTATTTGACCAATACACACTGTGGAGGAGCTTTGTTACAGTGGGGCATGATAAATGGTGGATAGAGAAGAACCCAGGCGCAGACCAGCAGAGGATAGACGAAGGCAGGTGTTGAGTATTGAAAAGTGAGCAATGCTCCTTTAATGACATAAAGAGTAGCTCAAAAATACAGAGGTAGAGCAATCCTTCTCACAAGCTAATTGCCCTACAAAACAAAAACACTATAAAAGAAACTATCCTCCGTGACATGAGCGATAGAGACTTTGACAGGAACAGATCATTTACTTACAAAAAAGGTGAACAGCGAACGGCTTGACAACACATGAACAACACAACAGGAACAAGGTAACATGAGTAATGATGCGACAGGGAAGACAGGGAACTCACAGGCATATATACAGACACTGATTGACACAGGAGGGTAATTGGGTAATTAGACTCAGCTGGGAAGAACAGAGTGACACAAACATTACAAGGTTGAAATATAAATACCCACAATATAACAACACTAAACCAGATCACAAGACCAAAACATACAGGAGAGACATTAGACCAGGGAGTGTAACATCACAGACAAGACAGACATCAAATGCACAGACAACAAATTGATAATAATAACATGACAAAATGGTGATCAGGGAACAAAGCTGCACCACATGAATTAGTCTACAGGATGGCGCAGCAACCTGGAATCGTTACAGAGCTTGAACTGTATCAAAGAATGGCAGGCACATATAGAGGATGAATGTATTCGGGAAAGAGCCTTTTCCCATTCTTTGTCTGTAAATTCATGATTTAGATCGGTCTCCCAGTTCTGTCTAATGGCCAATACAGAAGAAGGTAGGGACAAGGATATAATATTGTATAGTTTAGATCAGTGGTGCCCAACCAGTCGATCGCGATCGACAGGTAGATCGCGGGCTGATTTCAAGTAGATCTTGATTAATAAAATTCGTTTTTTTTTTTTTGCTAAATCAACTCTTCCTCTCCTTGTTAACTACAACAAGCAATGCTGTTTGTTATTTAAGATGAGGTCGGACTCGGCACTGACAGATTTGTGTTCATTATGCTGCTTTTATAAAGCCTCAAATGACGGCTTACAATATACAATTTTGGCTGGTAGCTCTCGGGCTAGGTGGTAAATAAAAAAGTAGATCTTGGTTCAAAAAAGGTTGGGCACCCCTGGTTTAGATAATGAGCCTTTGGTTGCAGCCTGCACCTCCAAGATATGGTGCATACAGTATGCGGGAACTGAGCAAATTTATTCGTAACAAAATCACGTATCTGCAAATATCGGAAACAAACATTTCTTGGTCAATTAAACTTTAGTGACAATTGTGTGAAGGACATGAATGTAGCTACTGTCTTGGTACAGGTTGTAAATGCTCAAAATGCCATTCTTAGACAAGTTGCTATATGTTACTTTGTCTATATTAGATATTTGTATATACACCGTGGGAAGGGGGGAACGCAATAAAAAATATCTTTATGTCTTGCACATTAACACATTCAGGGCCATTTGGGGCCATCTAATATCACTCTAGATGGCCAGCATTTCTAAACAGACTTGCATAGTTTGTGAGGCTGTTTGTAGAGCTAAATCTATACTTTATAGTATTGCTATCTATCCATTCTCATTGTCAATTGAGACCATAAACTGTCCCTTCAAAATGGCTTAAAGAAATTTGTTTTTCATCAATACGTTCTAATTTTATAGCGTCGTGAATATAAGCGTTATATGGGATTTGGACTAGTATATTTCCTGGAAGGCGAGATACAGGGCGCTAAGCTAGTAACGTTAAATCCAATGGCATTTCAGCTATACAGAAGCTAAAGCTAAAACGCAAAATGCATATGATCGATATGATGGTCCACCATGAATGCATGAAAGGGGGGGGAGCGGGGGACGTCGTTTCTGATTATTGATTACCACTAACCGTGTTAGCCTCAGTAGCCACATTCGCTGATCGGGTGGATGGCTATCATAACAAGGCCTGATCAGCATGTAATTTATGTGAAAAAGATCTTACCGTGGGCCGGTTGGATCCCAAAAAGGATTTCCCAGTTATCGATCACCATCTGTTAGATCGATATGTCCATTGGCTGAGCATATATTCCTTTACTGCACACTGAAATCCGGGTCCCAAAACGTATTCCGTGCTACATGCTACAGGCATAGCTTCAGGTTAGCAGAAAACTACATTGAAGATCCAGAAAAAACAAGAGAACTTCTGCCACAGGGAACACTGCATTATCGAGATAGCGCCCCTAAGAGGATCTGGCCGGTAATGCACTTTTTCGAATTCAAAGAGTAGGGTACTTCTGCAGTGCTGCTCCGTGACATCGATTATTAAGGTTATTAAAATGGAATAAAAGCCAAAACAACCTTGCAACGGACATGTCCGTGGATGGCCCTCTAGCGGTGGATCCGAAACACGGACATCTCCGTGGTTGGCCGGGATACGGTTAAGGATGATGACAATAAAGTTGACTTTGACACTCTGACAGAGTCCGTAATGGGAATTACTCTAATAAAGAATGCTGTGAATGTTTGCAGCCCAATAGTACGCCAGGAAATTGGGTAGTGCAAAGCCTTCCTGCAATTTAGGCTTCTGGAGAGCAGTTTTATTTATTTGGACAGGACGTTTATTCCAGATAAAATCTGATATAACACTGTCAAGGGCTTTAAAAAATTACGTTGGAATAAAGGTTACACATACACATTTCGGTAATGTGTTCATTTTCAGAGTATTCACTCTGCCAACAAGTGATAAGGGAAGTGACAACCATCTGGTAAAATCCTGCTTAGTGCGCTCCAGTAGAGGGGTGAAGTTAGACGTTATGAGATTAGAGTGTTTACATGTTATCATGTTATAAGGAAAGCAGCTTGAGGAAAGCTTAAAGGGGAATGTAGATGGGTGGAGATTTCTGTCCAATTAGTTTATGGGGAAAGGTTCACTCTTGTTTAAATTAAATTTATAACCAAAAAAAGTCACCAAACTCGTACAGTATGTGAAGGGCATGTGTAAGTAAGGCCTCTGGATCCAAGATATACAGCAGTACATAGTCTGCATATAATGAGATTCTTTGTTCCTGTCCATCTCTAATGATGCCTTGAACATGACGGAAAGGTGATAGCTCGGGGCTCGATCGCTAATGCAAATAATAGCAGAGAGAGAGGACAGCCCTGTCTTATTCCATGGTGCAAGGGGAAGAATTCCGAAATCACATTATTCGTTCGTACTGATGCCACTGGAGAGGAGTATAGAAGTTTGACCCAGGACACAAATTTCTCACCAAAATCACATTTCTGCAAAGTATAGAATAAGTAGTCCCATTCAACCCAATCAAAGACCTCTGCAACAGGAGACTCAGTGGGGGAGAACATTTATATTCATAAGGCGCCGAAAGTAAAAAAAAAAAAAGCCATTCTATCTTTCACAAAACCAGTCTGATTTGAATGGATAATACCAGGTGCAACAGATTCCAATCGCTGGGCGAATACCTTTCCCAAAATCTTTGCTTCATTGTTGAGGAGGGAAATAGGCCGATATGAGCCACAATCTTTCGGATCCTTATCTTTTTTTAAGAGCAGGGATATTGAGGCTTGGTAGAGGCTCGGAGAAAGCGAGCAGGACTGAAATGATTCTTCAAACATTAAGGCCATAATGGTACACAACTGAGTCAAATATATATATTTGTTTTTTTATTAGACAGGAAACCCATCTGGGCCTGGGCATTTCCCACTCTGCATCATAGCTATAGCCTGTTGAACTTCATCAGCACTAATGGGCCCTTCTAAAAGCATCTTTGAATCATGGTCTATAACTGGTATATCCAAATCTTCAAAAAAAGCTATTCATAAGTGAGGTGTCTTTAGGAGAATCAGAAGTATATAATGAAGATAAATATTTTTTTATTTACTATTTATTTCCAATGGGTCCGTATAAGTCTCTCCAGTGGCAGAATTAATTTGCATGATCAAGTTCTGAGCGGTGCTGTGCCTTAGCTGAAGCTCTAGCACTTGGTTTATCGCCAAATTCAAAAAAAGACTGACATGATTTGAGTAGAAGCTGCTCAGCATGACTGGTGGAGAGGAGGTTCAATTCTGTCTGTAAGGTTACTCTTTCATTATAGAGTGAGGGTGTCGGGGAGATTGAATATTTATGATCCAACTTGAGAATTTGGTCTGAAAGTTCAGAGTGCCTGCTGTTACGCAGTTTATTGCGTCAAGCACAGTTTAAGATAATTTCTCCACGGAGAAAAGCTTTGAGAACTTCCCAAATAGTGGACATAGACATACCAGGGGTAGAATTTACCTCAATGAAAAATGTGATCTTAGTGGACAGGAACAAAGAAAATGTGTTATCTGATAGCAACAATGGATTTAGTCTCCACGGCCTGAATGAGGGGCGTTTGTCCGGGAAGGCTAGCTCTAAGACTATTGCGGCATGGTCTGAAATGACGATGCTATCGTAAGAGCAGGAACGCACTTGGGATATATTTTTTTTTAAATAGAGTCAAGTAGGAACAACATCACATGGTTGATTTTATTTTAAATGTTGTATTTATTTATTCATTCACCATGGACAATACACATTAACCTCTTCCACCCGTGCGGTCCAGGGCCGGACAGCAAATTACATCACGTCATAAATCAAGCTCTCCAGACTGTCTGACATAATTACCATGTCACAACAGTAGTAATAATGTATATTTTCATCAATATGTTTGTTTACCAATAGGTTAAAGTGTTATTAGTGAGATTTTAGTTTTTGAAATGTGTTTGTTGTGGTCGCGAAGATCTGCCATTTTGAATAAGCGGCCCGCGCTGAATGAAAAAACATACTGTACATACAGTAGATTTCATTATCTGTTCTTCATGCATGCCTGGTGATACTAAATCCAAATTGAACTCGGCCATTTGAAAGAGAAGATTTGACCCAATCCATAAATGTGCGAATTGGCTATAATAAAGTAATTTATAGGCCTGCTATTCTATATTCTATAATAATATTTCAAATTGCATTGGCCGGATGGGAGAATTCAGTACTGTATCTACAAAACCTTCTGTTTAATCATCTTCCCTTTATTAATTTCCTTAGATTTTTTGTACATGTGATCTCAAGAAGGTACTGAACGAGCACAGTGGCACAGTCTTCATGTCTGGTCATTTTTAGCATGGTGTTATGCACTGTCAAAGATGCAAAGAAAAATCATAATTCATATTCTCCTTTGTTTCATCACAATTTAAGCAAGCCTAGTAATAGACACAATATTTCGGACACTTTCAAATATCCAGAAATAAACTCCAGATTTTCCCAAACTCATCCGAGGATCCCCACACAGAGTCTCAAATTCTCAAGCTTAAGATTCTGTATCAACTCTCTTCTATGCGTCTAGTGCTGGCCACCTTTCCAACATGCTTTTTAAGACAGGTTTGAATCTAGAATGATTCCAAGATATTTAAAATCAAACACCACCTTGAGCTTTTCTGCTTTAACAAAACCATCAGGTTGGTGAATCTCTGTGGGTTTCCGTGAGAAAAACATACAGACAGTTTTGTTTATGTTCAGGTGTAAACATGAATTGCTTAAGCCTTAACCAATCAGATACATGGACGATGGCTGCGGTATGCATGTGGGAATGTAGGAATGTAGCATGTAGGAAGAACTGCACAGGTCTATAAAGAGCTTTGCTCAAGATTGTTTGAATCGCTATATAAACAACATGGTGCTTCAATTACCTGCCTTGCTCATCAGCACGCAAAGCTAATCAACAATCTGCAACCTCTGGAGCCCATACCGGAAATAATGGATCACCTATACTGTAAATAGAAATTGTGATTTAAACAAGCGATGATTCATCAACTAGCTCTTGCCCTTGACATTTCTTGAGGATTTAAAATGATTGATGATGCGATTGCCCATCTGCAAATGTTGCTTCCTGACTAGGAAATGAGGGGTATGAATGCTATATAACAATTTCATAATTTCATAGAGAGGAGTCCCTCGCAGCCTAATGGCATCAGGTCAGAAGCCGACAAGGTGGTGCTCGGCTGAGCAACAGGAATGTCAGACAGACGTGAGCATTTCCCCCGTCCGACTGAGCCGAGAAAAGGAATTCACCCCATCTTCTGCAACGAAAGCCAGTTCAACACATTCATCTCGAGTACAAGGTACCAGTGGCGGCTCGTGAATTCTTCACGGGGGGGGGGGCGGAATTAATTAGTATCCCCCTCTATCTCTCCTTCTCTCTCTTTCTCTCTCACACACAGCGCGACGTGGAATCGATTCGTTACACAATCAGACCTAGTGTATGTGTAGTATTATATACCAAGAATAACTTCAGTATGAGTACAGGGCTGTACACATATTTTGCATATTGTTAAACGAGCCAAAGCTAGCTATTAAACTATCGATATGAATCGAAAATGGGGGACCCTGATGTAAACAAGACAAAAGTCTTTCTCTCGTCTACATCCCCTTAACAATTGTATGTATTGAGCCGTACTGTATTGTACCCATTCTGCAATCTGTTAAATAAAGTTTTCATTCATTCATTCATTCAAACATAGACGATATTGAACAAGCCATAATCCACTTATTTCCAATCCAAAAGAAACTCCACTCTCTCTCTGATCAATACAATAATAAACACATTTGTATAACTTGTCATTTTAAACAAGTTACCATTCATTGTCTGGTTGATTATCCACCCGCGACGAAAACAAAAACACAGCATAGAGAGAGAGAGAGAGAGAGAGAGAGAGAGAGAGAGAGAGAGAGAGAGAGAGAGAGAGAGAGAGACAGAGAGAGAGAGAGAGAGAGAGAGAGAGAGAGAGAGAGAGAGAGAGAGAGAGAGAGAGAGAGAGAGAGACCGAATTAACTCACTGTTTACGTGGTCGAGACTGCATCCAGCTATTAGCTTGTTAGCATTGATAAAGTATATCCACTCCACTGTCCAGACTGTGTTGATGTCCATTGTCCATGCATGTCCGCACTGCATCCATATATAGCTATACTACCTGGCGTTCCTATCGCCATGCTCTAAGACAAACTCTAACCTTAACCAACTTTGAAAGAGTGCCTAAGCTTAACCGTCGAAAGAACTTGCCGTCACGCTCTAAGACAAATAGCTGCATCACAACAACACAACAGCTACAACAGAAACTGGCGTTGGCCAATCAGAGCGAGCGTCTCCGCGAAATGCGGCTACGAAAATTATAGACGCTGCTGATTAGACCGCTTCAAAACGCGCCCGTGTTCCATCATACTACATCATATTTCAACGCACAGCGCGTTACGCACTGATTGGCTGCGACGGATACAGCGATGAAACAGTGCACGGCGTGCACGCGCACTCAAAGCGATATTGCGTCTAGCCTGAGAGAAATGCGGCGAGGAGAAATGCGGCTACGGTAACAGAACGTATTCTCTATCAGACAGTGAGTCACTTCCTGTTCAGGAAAACGATTATTTATATTTGATATATTAACGTTATATTGTGCATTGGAAACACAAACATACTTAAAATTAGTAAATATTATTCATTTTAAACATGTTTATATTATTTATAGGGCTATAAAACAAAAAAACTAAAAAAAGATTCTTATTCTCCAGGGTTAACCAGGGGGGGCGGCGCCCGCGCGCCCCTAGTGGCCAGCCGCCACTGCAAGGTACACTTAGTTCAGAATTGTTGTACAGGATACTTATTTTTTTTCCTTCCTTGCCAAGTTATTGAAAGGTGCAGTGTCTCTCTCAACTATGGGCAAAATCTGGGGTGTAAGAACCGATGCACAGTGGGCCTGGTATTGACTGTGTTATTTCTTACAATCTATTGAGTGGAGCATGCAAGGTCTCTCGCTTTAAAATGGGAAAGGAAACAATGGAGTGTTGAAATGAGAGATAGGTTTGCTTACCGGTCGCTATGGCAGCAGAGGAAGCGGCCTCCACTAAGCGGGAGGCTCTGTTGGCAGCAGCGCTCCCAGAGGGGTCATTCCCAGTAATTTGCCTTGATAATTGGCTATCTTATCATAACATGCTGATAATCTGGTATTACAATATGCCTTTCCTTTTTCCACAATGCATTTCTACCGGGGAGGTTCACAGTCCACTACGTGCCAATGGCTTTCACAGAAGGTGCAATATCCTTGACAACAACCTGGTTTATTTAAAGCGTATAAACAAGTCTCTGTAGAGTCATATCAGTAATTGGTTCAACTTCTGCCTGGATACTGAATGTGAATGTGTTGGAGTTAGGGGTCCGAATAGGTTAAAGAGCCAATCTGTGATCCAAACGTAACTACATTTACATTTACATTTAGTCATTTAGCTGACGCTTTTATCCAAAGCGACTTACAAGTTCTGTACGACAAGACAGCAAGAAGGGTACAACTCTATCAGCTGAGTAACAATGTTTATCAAAGTGTTGCGTGTTACAGTGTAGGTTAGTTTATTAGGACAAGTGCATGACAGTAAGGTTAGTCAGGGTTAGATATATATATATATATATATATATATATATATATATATATATAATGGATGCTCGATATTGGCTTTTTTACCGATACCGATATTCCGATATTGTCCAACTCTTAATTTCCGATACCGATATCAACCGATACCGATATATGCAGGGTTTCCCCCCCCAAAAAACGGAATAATTTCAGGTAACTAATAATTTCACTGGATATATATATATAACAAATATTGTTATTGTTTTTTTTTTTTTTAAACGATACCGATATTTTCCGATATCACATTTTACTGCCGATATCGGCCGATAATATCGGTCGGCCGATAATATCGGACATCCCTAATATATATATATATATATATTTTTTTTTTTTTTTTTTTTTATATATTTTTTTTTTTATTATCATTTCAGATAATGGTTGAAGAAGTGAGTCTTTAGTCGACGGCGAAAGATTGGACGGGATTCGGCTGTCCTAACTGGGATGGGTAGTTCATTCCACCATTTTGGGGCAAGGACTGAGAATAGGCGGCTTCTCTTTGATGACCCTCCGGGAGCTTGGATAGGAGTAGGTCTGAGGCGGCCAGAAGATGCAGAGCGTAGGGGTCTTGAGGGTGTGTAGTTAGAGACCATTGACCGGAGGTAGGCGGGAGCGGTTCCCTTTGCTGCACGGTATGCTAGGTCGAGGGCCTTGAAGCGGATACCTGCAGCAATGGGGAGCCAGTGCAGGTCCCTAAGAAGTGGGGTGACATGGGCCGACTTCGGTAGGTTTGAGATCAGGCGGGCCGCTGCGTTTTGAATGAGTTGAAGAGGCTTGGTGGCAGTGGCCGGGAGGCCAGCTAGCAGTGCGTTGCAGTAGTCGAGGCGGGAGATGACTGTTGATTAGACGAGTATCCTTCTGACGTTGCTCAGGAGGAATCTGCAGGTTCTGGTTGTCGCTGCGATGTGAGCAGAGAAGTTCAACTGGTCGTCGAGGACAACACCAAGGTTCTTGGCGGTCGGGGACGCGGTCACAGCTGCATTCTCGACTGTGATGGAGAGGTCGGTCAGGGGGGAGGATTTGGCCGGCAGGTGGAGCAATTCTGTTTTGCTTAGGTTCAGTTTGAGGTGGTTGGTCGTCATCCAGGCGGAGATGTCGGACAGACAGGCCGAGATCCGCTCAGAGACGTGGATATCTGAGGGAGGGAAGGAGAGGAAGAGTTGAGTATCATCGGCATAACAATGATATGAGAAGCCATGAGACGTGATAATGTTCAAGTCAAGTCAAGTCAAGAGTTTTAATTGTCACGGCATACAAGTATACAATGAAATGCGGGTGGTCTTGCCCGCAACGATGTGCAATACAGTGGTACAACATATAATAGAATCCAATAAAAAAAAAACATTGTGCAATAAACAGGTAACAGGTAACATGGTGTGACATCTCGGTATCTGTACATAGTTATTTACAGAGCATATAGGACATGCTAGGTAGCTTTGGTAGTGCAATACACTGTTCCTGTTATTCTAATTTAAAGTGGCCTTTCCTTTTGGCCATAAGTGTGCGTGTGTGCGGCATGAGTGTGTGCCCGCTCATGTTAAAGTGTTAAGTGGCTGCTAGTGTGTGAGCGTGCACAGCGTGCGTGTCGTGTGTGTGTTCATGTGTGCTTGTGTGTGGATAGTTCAGTGTTCTGTGGCACTCAATGTTCATTGTTCAGGGCTCTGATGGCCTGGGGGAAGAAGCTGAGCCTAAGCCGCTCTGTCCTAGTAGCTGGGGTTCGCAGGCGTCTGCCTGACCTCAGCAGCTGGAACAGGCTGTTATTGGGGTGGTGAGGGTCTTTCATTATCCTGCAGGCTCTGGATTTGCACCTCTTGTTGTATAGAACCTGCAGGGGAGGTAGTGCAATACCCGTGGTACGCTCGGCTGAGCGCACCACTCTCTGTAGGGCCTTCTTGTCCTGTGCCGTGCTGTTTCCATACCAGGCAGTGATGTTTCCGGTCAAGATGCTCTCTACAGCTCCTGAGTAGAAGGACTGGAGTATCTTCCCCGATACTCTGAACTTCCTTAACTGTCTCAGGTAGTAGAGGCGCTGTTTCGCCTTCTTTACTACTGTGTCTATGTGTGTTGACCATGTCAGATCCTCTGAGATGTGGACCCCCAGGTACTTAAAGCTGCTCACCCTGTCCACGGTAGCCCCGTTAATCATCAGTGGTGTGTGTGTCTCCTGCTGTCCTCTCCTATAATCCACGATCAGCTCCTTGGTTTTACCAATGTTCAGGAGCAGGCTGTTGTCCTGGCACCAGCGTTCCAGTACCTCAACCTCCTCCCGGTAGGCCTTCTCGTCGTTGTCCGAGATCAGCCCCACCACCACAGTGTCGTCTGCAAACTTCACTATGGAGTTGGAGCTGAACTTGGCCACACAATCGTGTGTGCAGAGTGAGTACAGCAGGGGGCTTAGAACACAGCCCTGGGGGGACCCGATGCTCAGGGTGATGGTGTTGGAGGTCTGACCCCCCACCCTGACCGCCTGGGGTCTTTCACTCAGAATGTCCAGTACCCAGGTGCTCAGGGCGGAGCTCAGACCCAGCTCGATCAGCTTGTCCACCAGTCTGGTGGGGACTATGGTGTTGAACGCTGAGCTGTAGTCAATGAACAACAGTCTCACATAGCCCCCCTTCTGACGGTCAAGGTGGGAGAGGGTGCTGTGCAGTACCTGGGAGACCGCGTCGTCAGTGGACCTGTTTGTCCTGTATGCAAATTGCATAGGGTCCATATCACTGGGGAGGGAGGCACACATGTGGTCCTTGACCAGCCTCTCAAAACATTTCATGACCACAGAGGTGAGTGCCACCGGTCTGTAGTCATTTGGACATGTTGGGGAGGGTTTCTTCGGTACAGGGATGATGGTAGACATCTTGAAGCAGGCAGACATGTTACCCAGTGATTTAGTGGAGAGGGAGAAGAGAAGGGGTCCTAGGACCGAGCCCTGGGGGACACCCGTGACACTTGGTAGGAGCGGTCATTGAGGTATGATGTCAGCCATGTCAGCGCAGATCCAGCCACTCAGCGAGGGCCGCAAGGAGGATCTGATGGTTGACTGTGTCGAAGGCTGCAGATAGATCTAGGAGACCGGCAACCGGTCAATATGTACAGTATGAGGTTTTAATTGCATTCACTGTATTTTGTGGCTGTGAAAGCCTTGTTGACATTATTTGTTAACCTTGGATTGAAACACACCTTTGTTCTGATTTACAATGACTTCCGAAAATGTTCATTTCCATCCGCAAAATAAACTCTTCAAGGATGTCCCACGTTGATATGGTCACAACAGTTTCGGATTGGGGCTTTAAGACCATATCCAGAGCACTTACACTACAATGCACAGTACAGCTGGACTGAAATCCTGTGATGGATGGTACCTGCATGGCACACTAGAGACAAATGTATTATCTTTGATTGATTGATTGATTGATTGAAAACTTTATTAACAGATTACATAATGGGTACAGTACAGTACAGCTCAATAGACTGGCAGACCCCAGGTGGTGAGAGCAGGCAACTGCACCTCCTCATCCATCACCCTCAACATAGGGCCCCCCCAGGGCTGTGTTCTGAGTCCCCTCCTCTACTCCCTGTACACACACGACTGTGTGGCTCAGCGGAGTAGCAATACAATCATCAAATTTGCTGACGACACAGTGGTGGTGGGCCTGATCTCTGCCAACGACGAGAGGGCCTACCTGGAAGAGGTCAAGGTCCTGGCGGGATGGTGCCAGGAAAACAGCCTCTCCCTGAACGTCAGCAAAACAAAGGAGATGATTGTGGACTTCAGGAGGTCGGGGGTCAAGGACTACAGCCCCCTCAGCATCGACGGGGCACCGGTTGAGAGAGTCAACAGCTTTAAGTACCTCGGAGCCTACATATCCGAGGACTTGACATGGACCACACACATTGACAGTGTTGTGAAGAAGGCACGACAACGCCTCTACTTCCTCAGGCGCCTAAGGAAGTTCCAAGTCAGTCAGAAGATCCTTAAGAACTTCTACTCATGTACAATAGAGAGCATCTTGACTGGCAACATCACCTCCTGGTTTGGGAATAGCACTGCACAAGACCGAAGCAGACTACAAAGAGTGACACGTTCAGCCGAACGCACAATTGGAGGGGGGCTCCCCACCCTCCAGAACATTTACAACAAGCGTTGCAAGGGCAAGGCTAAGAGAATCATTAAAGACTCCAGTCACCCGAACAACTGCCTCTTTGAACTGCTGCGGTCAGGCAAGCGATACCGGAGTCTCAAGGCGAGCACAGAAAGACTCAGAAGAAGCTTCTATCCCCAGGCCATCAGGCTGCTAAACGAACAATGAACACTACACAACAACAACCACCAAACGCACATAGCACACACATCCACACGCACACACTCACTTTAAACAAACACACTGTAGCACCCACTCCACACACTTTATAGCACACACCCACTTTAAACAAACACACTGTAGCACCCACTCCCCACACTTTATATTTATTGATGAAGGATTGCACTACAACTCGTACACCTTACTGTAAATTGTACCTAAATTGTACCTCATCCCATTTCTGCTTTGCACTATATAGTACTGTACATTAGTACACTGCATAGTATTGTATATTATATGGTAACTCAGAACATTGTACATATGTCTATACCGAACACTGTGACCTCATTTTCTTCTTCTAAATTACATGCTATACTATGTTGTTTGATACTATCTTGTCTAGCACAGTCTCTGGAGCGTAACAGTAAGAAGCATTTTGTATGAAAGTATTCTGTACTTCTGTATGACAACTATTAAAGAAACTTGAAACTACATACAATTGTTAAGGGGATGCAGACCAGAGAAAGACTTTCGTCTTGTTTACATCAGGGTCCCCCATTTTCAATTCATCATAACATATATGACACACACGACATACAGACAGTACTTAATGGATCTTAATGCACATATCCCCTTATCTACAGTACCACTGCATTCACATGAAAGCAAAGAGTAAAGGTAAGTGAATGGAAATACATTTTCACTTTACACAACCCCAGTAATCTCACGCTTGCACTGAAGCTAGCCTATAACTTGCACTATAACCTTTTGGACCATGTATTTGCAGTGAAGTCAATCTAAATAACTTGTTCTATGCTGTGAAGCAACAGTGCTAACAACTGCACCACTGTGCCACCCAGAGAAGACTTGTGTAATTGTATGGTCCTACGCTCAGATAAACGGAGAATACTAATAAACTCAAACCCATGGGATATAGATACACATTAATATACTCTATAGAATGTTGGATGAGACAGATGCATGGCATTGTTATTTGTCATGTTATTTATGATGGAAATTAAATGAGAGAAATGTTTTACGTGGTAGAGTTTTCAAGTGTTAGGTGGTATATTATCAACATTACCACCATATTGTTTAGTTGTGTGTATTCTTTGGTGAGAGAGCACAACAATCTTTAGTTACTGGTACAGCATAAGGTTACTGGAAGCCATTCAGAAATGGTAATCAAGGAAAAAGTACAAATGGAACACACGTTCAAAAGTCACAATCAAGAAAAGGTACAAAGGACCAAAAACAATTAACATTTTCCTCTTTGTAGTCAGAGAACACACTGAAGTGAGCAGTGCGAGAATATAATAGGCAAGGAACACACGGCCAAGGTTTCTGGACCATTAACCATTTCTCACAACACCAATGAACATGTGTTCGATTGGACTCATGGGCAAAGCACAGATCAGAGAATATCCTCGTTCAGCCTACCGAGGGAGCCTAAAAGCCAATTTGGAAGGTTGGGTTTCCAAATGTACTTGTATCTGAGTAAAATCTTAAATTACATGAAAGGTGCTAATTAGGTGCAACTCTTAACAGAACAAAAAGTGTAATACCCCATAGCTAGACTAATGCTGCAGTGCTATCGAAAGGATTATCATAATACTGCAACTGGCAACGTTTCATGGCAGCATCTTCTCACTCCAAGTTAATTAGAGAAAGTTAGAACTTTCTCAAACAAAGTCTATGCAAGGATTGCTGATGGGGTTACATCATTCAAAGTAATGTGGAGCAGAGAAGGCCTTTGGAGACAGATTTCTGTCTGCTGGGAAGTGGTCTTCCAGGGCCAATCTTCTCCATCACGCTTGCTATGTGTCATTCACGCTAAGGACCAGTTTGAGCCGGTCTTTCTCCAGTCTCTCAGGATGCACCTGCCAGCGCTACATAGCCATTCTACCGACAGTGGACAACGATTCATATGCGATTCCGTTTCTCATGGTATGTGGTATGTATCCCATTCATTTGCATTATCCTCTTAACTCGGGAGTTTCATAAAAAAGATGTAAAAAGATGTTGTAGTCCCAATACCGACTATGATCCGTTAAAAACTGTCCAAGTGTCACCCAAACCATTAATAAGAAAATCAAACACAGATTAAGACACTGGATTAAGGCCATTATAAAGTGCAAGATTGTGGCGGGGCAACAGGACCCAAGAGCAGACAAGATGAGGCAGGCAGTGAGTCCAAGGGTGTTTAATAAACACAAGATATCAAGGATGGTACATAAAAACAAATAATAATAATAATAATAATAATACATTTTATTTATATAGATTCAAATCAAATCAAATTTATTTGTAAGGCCCGACAACACACATTAATGTCCCCATGGGCCGTACACGTCTTCTTTAAACAAGTCAAGAAGAAACATCACAATAAGTCAAGAACAAAACAAGAACACCATAAGAACACCAACACCAGAAAAACTCACTAAAACCTAGCAATAGGAAAAAATGCACCACAGGCATTGTGGAGGAGAGAAACCTTAGAAGGGCCATTCAAGGGGGGATCTCCCTTCTTAGATGTCGGTGATAGTAGTGTTGCAGTAAAAACAGGCGAACAGTTGGTAAGCATGCACTCATGTGTGTAGTGAAACACAGATGAGTGCATGCGATAGCAACTGAACATTTTGAAAAATTAAAGATAGAGCTGCTAGCGATAGCAACTGAACATTTTGAAAGATTAAAGATAGAGCTGATCTATTTGAGGCACAGGGGCGGCGCAAAGAGGGTTGCATCCTCCCGGTCTTAATCATGGGACGTTCAACACTCCGGTCATCACTCCGAGACAGCCGTATGCCCCGTGGGGGCAGGAGAAGTCACTCAGAAGGTTCAGCACTGCAGGCCAGACAAGACGGTATGAAGCTGAAGACGGTATGAAGCTGTTCCATGGGACCGGTTGAGACAGAGACAAAAGAGGTTAAAAGGTTCTCCCATGTCTGCAGAAAAGCAGACATGGGAGCAAATAGACATCCTAACTAAACTAGACAGATTAATCTAAGGGTCAGTCCCCGACCAGGTGAGATCAGGGTAGGTTGAAGGAGAGAGAGAAAAGATGGTTCTTAAGCAGGGATTTAAAAGCTTCGACAGAGCAGGCGCCCCTGACGACAGCAGGTAATTTGTTCCACAGGGGTAGGGAGCGCGGTAGACAAAGGCTCTGTGGCCGGCGGATTTCTTTTTAACCCTAGGAATCGATAGAAGCCCCGCATTTTGTGAGCGCAGAGCACGAGCGGGCGAGTATCGGGAGATGAGATCGGATAGATCGAGGGGTGCAAGCCCATTTAAAATGTTCTTCTCAAGGACCCAAAGTCGCTGACAATAGGCAGAGAAACATAGTAAAACAAGTAAAGTAAGTAAGTAAACTTTATTTGTATAGCACCTTTCTCAGATAAAATCACAAAGTGCTTCACAGAAGTAAAACATAGCAACATAGAGATAAACGCACTACACATAAAACAATTCTGACACATCGTAAAAAAAAATTTAAAATAAACAAAAAAGGAACATAAAGGGGAAACAGGGGAAAGCAGCATGAGATACACAGAAACATAGAGCCACAGTAACAAACATCACACTGGCGTGAGAAGGCCCGATCACCAATGTTTTTAAGTTTGGATGACGGGACAGTGAGGGAGGCAGTGGAGGAGGACCGAAGGGAACGGGTGGGGCAGTAGGGGAGAAGGAGATCAGTCAGGTAGGGGGGGTCCAGGCTATGGAGGGTTTTGAAGGTAAGGAGTAGTGTTTTGAAGTTGATGCGTTCTTTGATCGGGAGCCAGTGGAGAGAGTGGACAGGAGTGATGTGTTCACAGGAACCGGGTGTTTGTGAGGAGGCGGGCGGCTGAGTTTTGGACCATTTGCAGTTTATGGAGGGAGCGGGAGGTAATGCCAGTGAGGAGGGAATTGGAATAGTCAAGGCGGGAGGAGATGAAGGCGTGTATGAGGGATTCAGCAGCAGGGGGGGAGAGGCAGTGATGAATCTTGGCAAAGTTGCGGAGGTGAAAGTATGATGTTTTTATTTTTTTTAATTATGTTTTTGGTCGATTTTTATTTGTTTGTTCTACCGGGCGGTCCGGTAGAGAGAGAGAGAGAGAGAGAGAGAGAGAGAGAGAGAGAGAGAGAGAGAGAGAGAGAGAGAGAGAGATAGAGAGAGAGAGAGAGAGAGAGAGAGAGAGAGAGAGCGAGAGTGGAAGAACGGGAGACAGAGCGGGGGGAAGACATTCGGCAAAGGACGCCCGGTCCGGGAGTCGAACCCGGGTCGGCCGCTTCGCCACGCAGCGCGATACATGGTATGCTACTAGAGCGCCCCGAAAGTATGATGTTTTAACAATGGAGCGGACATTGGGGTCAAATGAGAGGGTGGGGTCGAGGATGACACCGAGGTTGCGGACTAGGGGGGAAGGGGTGATGGTGGAGTCATTGATGGTAAGTGTGATGGGTCCGGATCTGCTGAGGGTGGTTTTTGTGCAGATAATGAAGAGTTCCATCTTGTCACTGTTTAGTTTGAGAAGTTTATGAGTCATACAGGTTTGAAGTTCAGAGATGCAGGGCTCAATGTGACTCAGTGGAGGGTTGTGGGGGGATTGTGTACTGATGTATATTTGGGTGTCATCAGCGTAACAGTGGAAGTTGAGGTTGTGTTTACGAATGATGTGACCAAGGGGGAGAATGTAGCAGATGAAGAGCAGGGGGCCGAGGACTGAGCCTTGGGGGACCCCCTGTGTGACTGGGGAGGGGGAAGAGGTGTGCAACTACTACAACAAAAACTCTCAGTAAATACTGGAAGAGGGGAAAAATGGGAAAGAAAATAGCTATTCCTAAATACAGATGAAGCCTTTAGTTTTCATGGACGCTTTGCCGCGACGCGCGCACGGTGATATCACGTCGTTGAAATTAATTAGGAACCCAGGCTGCTGTTCTATTTTATGCCTCTAGGAGGCGCAAAGTCATTAGACGGACGCTACAACGTCCTACACAGTATATACTGTATAACGATCTGTATATGTTTTGTTGTCTAAAATAAATACCATACCATATGTCTACAGGCGTATATGAATAGGCATTCTAAACCTTTAAATTACAATGACGGCGAATTGCTTAGGAATGCTGAACAATGATCCGCGTTTATGCAGGAATGGAATTTAACTATGGTTACCTGGAACAAAACAACAAGCCGACGTACGTCAAAACGGTAATATAATGGATCTATTTTGTCTGGTACTGTGGTTTAGCGGTTAATGCTCATACCTCTCAAGCGGGCGACCGGGTTTTGAATCCCAGCCATTCGGATATGTTTTTTTAAATTATTTATAAAATGAAATTGCCCGCAACGATGTGCATAATACAATAGTAATAATATATAATAAGAATCCAACCAATAGATCGACATTGTGCAATAAACAAGTAAACAAAGTAGGGCATATCGGTATTTGTACATGAGTTATTCTCGAAGTCAACTTCTTGTCTGTTGTTGCTACGCAACTTCAGCGTGGGGAGAACCTGTTCAGTCTGGTACAGTACATTGTGTACGCTTCATTTAGTGGAGAAACGGATCGTTAAAGCAGCAATTTAAAGACTTTCAAGCGGAATTTTCTTCAGTCCTTCACAATGCCAAAGAGCTGCTGTGTTACGCATTGTACTAATGACAAAAAAAATACCCAAATCTGCAGTTTTATATAATACCCGTTGAGGAATCACGGAGGGAAAAGTGGCTGGCAGCTACAGTATCAAGAGGGCACACGTAGATGCAGACGGGAGAGTCAACCCTGGTCCCCCAAGTCAAATTCTACGTATGTCTGCTCTACCCATTTCATAACAGGTGAGAATAAGGAACAAATATTTATATAGTAAATTAAGTTGTATTGGCTGTGAGGCTGTAAACAGCAGATGTTAGCTGCTAGCTGATTGATTGATTAGCTAGCAGTCTCTAGCTACTTCCCCATAATAGTCCATTCTCAGTGTAGCCTACATGCCTTTTTCATTTTTATATGTTACTAGTATACTATTTATCAATCACATTCAGTGTTGTTGTCCTTGCTCTAAGAGGCTGCTAGCTACTTCCCCATAATAGTCCATTCTCAGTGTAGCCTACATGCCTTTTTCATTTTTATATGTTACTAGTATACTATTTATCAATCACATTCAGTGTTGTCCTTGCTCTAAGGACTTGTTATTGAATAGTCGTATTGCTTGTAATATACATGTCATATGTATATACTCTCTGTCAGGATCTATGGGTAACAGTACTGTATATTTGTATATCATATTAAGTCACAAATGTAACAGTACTATATACGTGTATGTCATGTATGTCCCTATGCCATAAATGTCATGATGTCATGTATGTTGTGTATGTCATAAATGTCACTATGAATTGAAAATGGGGGACCCTGATGTAAACAAGACAAACGTCTTTCTCTGGTCTGCATCCCCTTAACAATTGTGTGTATTGAGCCGTACTGTATTGTACCCATTCTGCAATCTGTTAATAACGTTTTCATTCATCCATTCATTCATTCATCCATTCATTCATTCATTCATTCATTCATTCATTCATTCATTCATTCATTCATTCATTCATTCATTCATTCATTCATTCATTCATTCAGGAGCAAAGGTCAATGACCAAACACACCCAGACTACATACCATCTGTATTCCCTTCAACATCACAGTCTACACCATCTACGTCAACGAACATCAGTCGCCATGAGCGGCGTGCAAAAAGGAGAGGGATGCAGCCAAGGAGGATGGTGACCAACAGAGAACCAAGGTCGAGTCAAGCTCCTTGACCGCTTCATCTGTGGACAGCAACGACACCAAATGCAAGATGATGACAGGTGTTACCTGGCCAGTGCTTCAGCACTTGTTTTCTTTCTTGCACACAGAGAAGACAAGGAGCACCATAATCTCACCCATAGATCAGCTATTTATCACCCTTGTCAAACTGCGTCACGACATGTCCTTTGACCTCATCTCCCACATCAGAGGTGTGTCAAAGGCAACAGTCATCAAAGTGTTCTGGACCTGGATAGACCTGATGTACGTCAAGCTTGACTTCTTGATTAAATGGCAGGACAGGGACCACATATTCTCAACCATCCCCCCAGTATTCAAAACAAAGTTTCCTCGTCTCACATCGATCATAGATTGTTTTGAAATTTTCATCGATGCACCCAGAACTCTTAAAGCTCGTGCTCAGTGCTATTCCTCCTACAAACGCCACGCCACAGTGAAAGTGTTCATATCGTGCAGCCCAGTGGGTCACATTAACTTCGTGTCCCAGGCCTGGGCAGGCAGAGCCTCAGATATCCATATTGTCAGGGAGTGTGGATTTATAAACCCTGCGCTGCACATGCCCGGGGATCAGATCTGTTTGCGGTGCACAACTAATTCTACCCCCATTTACGAGGAACAAGAAGCAGCTGTCTGCAGAGGAGGTGGAGAGAGCCCGTAAAATCTCATCAGTGCGGATCCACATTGAGAGGGTGATTGGACTAGTCAAGAACCGATACACAATACTAAAGGGTCCAGTTCCAATTTGCTGTGTCCAGAGTCTAGCAGGTGAAGCCAATCGTGATCAATACAGCAGCATCGACAAGATCATCCGAGTCTGTGCTGCTTTGGTGAATCTGGGAGACAGCATTGTTCTCAATGATTAGAGAGACATTTGTGATTGACCTGTGATACAGTCCACATTACAGTTCTACTTTTGTTTTGATGTGAAAAGTGATGCTGCATAAGAGGACTGCACTTAGCACTGACTGAGAAAGTACATATTACAGTTATACTTTATAAAATGCTAATTGTAAATATGTTTGACAATGTTAATTAATAGGAGAAGGTCCACATTACAGTTCTACTTTTGTTTTGATGTGAAAAGTGATGCTGCATAAGATGACTGCACTTAGCACTGACTGAGAAAGTACACATTACAGTTCTACTTTATAAAATGCTAATTGTGTTTGTCAATGTTAATAATATGAGAGTCCACATTACAGTTCTACTTTTGTTTTGATGTGAAAAGTGATGCTGCATAGGAGGACTGCACTTAGCACTGACTGAGAAAGTACATATTACAGTTATACTTTGACATTTAAAATGTTGGACCAAAGCATTGCATGTAATTAGAATACAGGCAAATAAAAGTCATTTAGTTTAAAGTACAATCTTGGCTCTCTTTTTCTCTCAACGCTTCAATAGGTAGATATTGCCTTCACCAAAAAAAAGTGATCTTGGGCTTAAAAAGGTTGGTGACCACTGTTCTATGGTTATATGGGTCCCCCATTTTCAATTCATCATATGTCTACATACTGTAGACATACTGTATCATTGTCTCTAAAACACAGACTCCAAAAAAGCTGGTTATTTTTTTTATTATTTTATTTTTCAAACATATTGAAGTACAGTACACATACAGTAACCAGAATCAGAACAGCAGTTATAATGTAGTAGAAAGGGTTGAGGAGAAAAGCATGCGCCATCCTCATCATCATTATCATTCCACTCTGCAGTCAGAGGCGTGAAAAAAAGGGAATAAGAGTTGTGCCCTTCCTGATGACCTGTCGTACAGAACTTGTAAGTCACTTTGGATAAAAGCGTCAGCTAAATGACTAAATGTAAATGTAAAATCAAATTTTAACAGATTGCAGAATGGGTACAGTACAGTACAGCTCAATACATACAATTGTTAAGGGGATACAGACCTGAGAAAGACTTTCGTCTTGTTTACATCAGGGTCCCCCAACATATATGACATACACGACATACAGATATACAGTACTGCTACATTCATACATTTATGACATACCAGATTTGCAAATACAGTACTGTTTGTGATACAAAAAATAGAGTGCAGTTATTAAAAGGAATGGACAGTGGAAATTATTATGCACCAGTGACCATCTTTGAGGACAACCAACCTGTGTGCCTGCTGCGCCAACAATTAGCATTTCAATGGTGTGTGTGGGGGTTGCGCCACATTCCAATGTCACACCTACATATACACAGGCTAGTCACTCTACCCCCCTGTTGGGATGGAGGGAGAGACGAGACAGACTGTTTTCAAGTTTAATGTACATTAGATCTCTTGTTTTCAAGTTCAATGTACATTAGATCTCTTGTTTTCAAGTTTAATGTACATTATATCTCTTGTTTTCAAGTTCAATGTCTGTTGTGTTAATGGATTTTAATCACATTAGATCTCATGTGTTCCAAGTTCAATGTCTGTTGTGTTAATCGATCTTAATCACATTAGATCTCTTGTTTTCAAGTTCAATATCTGTTGTGCTAATAGAGTGTAAGGCAAGACGCTTAACCCCCAATTGCTCCTGATGAGCAGGTTGGCACCTCTGCCGTCTGTGAGTGAATGTGAGGTATAAGTTGTAAAGCACTTTGGATAAAAGTTCTATATAAATGCTGTACTCTGTCGTCTACTCTAAGCCATCCTAGGTTGTCAAAGTGGGCAGGGGTGAGGTGGGTTCTAGGGGTAAGGTCAAGTAGAAGTCTGACCAGTTTGTTTTGTGATGTTTGTAATCTTGTTTTTAGTGCCTTTGAGGTGCTTTGGTATCATGAGGTGCAAGCATAGTCGTAGTACCCTTGAATGAGTGCTCCTGCCAGAGTCTTCAGCCATGTCCTCCAACACACAATATTTAATACGTATTCATCTGACTCTGCTGGCACAGTTGTAGTGCGGGGGACATCCAGGCTAACGTTAGCTACTAACTGTCAGTTAACCAACACTGTCAGTTCGTATTATCTTAGGTTGATGTTAGCTTGCCGTTTACCTAGGTGTAGCAAGCTGGTAAACAAATGTTTAAAACACTCTTAGAATTAGGAGAGCCTCAAGGAACTCTGGGGATACTCAAGGAACCTTGCTTGCTTGGGTGGTTCCAGGAGGAACCTTTAACAGCTCAGAGGTTACTGGAGGAACCGTTCACTCAGAAGGGGTTCCTGGAGGAACCTTCTTTTTAAAGGGTTCCTCACTCTTAGAATTAGGAGAGCCTCAAGGAACTCTGCGGATACTCAAGGAACCTTGCTTGCTTGGGTGGTTCCAGGAGGAACCTTTAACAGCTCAATTTAGAGGAGAGGTTACTGGAGCAACCTTTCACTCAGAAGGGGTTCCTGGAGGAACTATTTTTAAAAGGGTTCCTGAAGGATATTTTTCGAAATTAATTAATGAGGCTACAAGCCTTTCCTTCTGTGAAAATGAAACCGAATATCAGTCATTTTTTAATTGTTGTTTCTCGAAATCATTCTGGAAAGATATAGTACTTTACTGATATTCAAGTGTCTCAGCCCAAAAAAAACATTTAGGTGATTCTTAAATAATTTATTTTGCCTTTTAATAAAAAAATTAACAAAATGTTTACTTATAATTAGATTAGCCTAGCAGCTTTTCATATTTCTTCCAAACATAACTTAAGCAAGGTTCCTCAAACCTAAATCGAATTTATTTCCATATAATACAGTCCTCTTGGTTATATATGCACTGCACTACCAGCCCTTCTCGAGCTCTGTACCAAAGGACAACGTTGGATTGGGGTGTCTATTGTCTCGTGAGCTCTGTGTCAATTATGATAACGTTGGATTGGAGTCAGGTGTCTACTGTCTCGTGAGCTCTGTGCCAATGACAACATTGGATTGGAGTCAGGTGTCTACTGTCTCGTGAGCTCTGTGCCAATGACAACATTGGATTGGAGTCAGGTGTCTACTGTCTCGTGAGCTCTTTGCCAAAAGACAACGAGCTCTTAAGAGGTAAGGTTAAATTATCGATAGCTCATTTAAATATTTATGCATATTCTAGTTATTGAGGTCGACGAAAACTGCAAATTGGAGCTCTAGCAGATAATACCACAGTCCTTAAGTTTCATGTAAGTTATCGATTAGCTAATGTTAACTAAGCTCATCTATCAATATATAGAGTATAATATATTGTCTAGCTAGCTATGGCTTTATTATTTACTATGTAAAGTTGTGGAAAAAAAGTCAGCACAACGTCTGCAGTGTTCCCACGTTTAATATACTTTAACACAATGTTTCGAAACGTTTCTACTCTTTATTATTTACTATACCTTGTATGTTATACAAATAAAACAATATATAAGGTATAGAAAAGAATAAACGTGGAATTTATTTAGGTGATAATAACAGTGACAGGCGCCAGTGAAAGACGGTTCACTTGACCGCAGTGATGTGATGTAACAGAAATAAGCATTTTGTATACAAGTATTCTGTACTTCTGTATGACAATTATTAAAGAAACGTGAGATACTACAGTACATGTGTAAGCGTATGTGTTCTATATTATTGAGGCTGACGTAACGTTATTAGGTGGAGTTGCGCGCCCTTTTGAGGAACAGCTGCGGCGCGCGCCAGGTGTCGTTTGGCACTGCGGTCTTCAAAAGAGCGCGCAACTCCACCTAATAACGTCAGCCTCAATAATATAGAACACATAAGCTTACACATGTACTGTAGTATCTCACGTTTCTTTAATAATTGTCATACAGAAGTACAGAATACTTTTATACAACATGCTTATTTCTGTTACATCACACCAACATCAATGCATAGGACATAGCTGAGAATGAGTCGAGGACAGACGTGGGGGAGATTTGGGTAGCGTTCTGTGTTAGGAAGAATGAGGAGGGGTTTATGCTTCTTTGGGGTTGTTTAATTCCATTGATATTGGTTACATTACATACAGATACAGGTGAATACCTCGCTCGTCATCACACACAGCTACCTGCTTTCACGTATATTCCACGACAACAAACTAACTTCTGGTGCCACCTCCTATCTCTCCCGGGGGGAAACACACCCCCAGCCAACAGTGACACACAAACATTACACTATACATTCTAAATTATTAGTAGAAACTCACAAAAATACGATAGTGTTTAAATTATTTAGTGAGAAGCTGAAAAGAGAGGAGGGTCTGGAGAACAATGCCGGTTGAAAGTAAAAAAATAAATAAAAAATAAAAAACGTCTGCAGTTATCTCAAAGTTCGTGACCTGTTACTGTGTTGCACTCAATATGTTAGTATAAATGTACATAAACAGGCAATGTACATATTTTAAAAATAGAATGAACAGAGCAGTGTTGTTTTGAAACAGTACAGTATGTGTGTTAGTTAGATTTATGCTGCATTTTATATTGATGGTCTTCTAATTTGTGTTTATTTATTTTAAATAACACAGTGAGACTTTTCCTTTTGATAAAAAATCCTTGATCCTTGAAAAATCTTGATAGCCTTTGTTCATAACACCTGGAATTCAAATCAATCATTGTGTGAATCAATAAATGGGTCAATTGACCAATGATAAATGATGATCAATGATCAAATGAATAATTGCTTTTTTTTTTTTTTTTTTTATATAGATTGTCAGTGTGGTCAATAGAAGAAGTGTGTCATTGGCTGGCATCCAACAACCTCAACCAATCCATTGAGAGATTCCAAGGTGGGAAATTAAATGGCTGTTGTCTACAATTGCCCTCTGTGCAATAAGCACACATTTTCTTTGATCAAACAAATTCGCCACATTGGGCTCTACCACGAAAATGATGCCACATTTTCATTTACATGTGGCTTGAATGGATGTGCACAGGTGAACAAGTGCTTCAGTTCATACAGATCACATGTTTACAGAAAGCATAGAGATCTTTTAATAGTCTGTAATGAAAATGGAGGCCAATTGGAACAAATTGAATACTACGACAACGACAATGATAATGTTGATGACAATGATGACAATACCCAAGACAATGTCCCGGTGCACGCCAGAGAATATCGAACAGAGGACCTTGTCAAAGACCTTAAAAGGAACCTTTGTTTGTTTATTCTCAAACTGAGAGAAAAACACTGCATTCCAGCTGTTGTCCACACAGATATTGTAGAAGACTTGAAAGTAATTTTTCTAGAATTCACCAGCCATTTTTCAGAGGCATTGAAATTCCACCTAGAGAAAAACCTACAGATCAACATAGATGAAGATGATGACCTTTGTGAACTCTTGTCTCAAAATTCCATCTTTGAGCAGTGCATTAAAGAGATCAGCAGTGAGTGGATGCTGCAGCAGTACTGCACAGAAGAGCTTGGTTACATATCACCACTGCAGTTGGAGATGAATGGCCAAATTCCTAATGCCCACCTCCAATATATCCCGCTTCTGGCCCTACTGCAAAAATTGGCCAAAAATGAAGATATTTGGGCAATGCTCAACTCTCAACCTGCAGAGAAAAATGAGGACATCCTGGAGAACTACACTGATGGGGAGCAGTGTAAGACTCACCCACTCCTTTGTAATCACAACAACATCCGGCTACACTTCTATGTTGATGAATTTGAGATTGTCAATCCCCTTGGAGCCAAGAGAGGAAAGCACAAGCTCACTGCTGTGTATTTCAAATTAGGAAATCTTCACCATCGCTACACATCAAAAGTCGAGCACATCTACCTGTCTATCTTGGTCAAACACAAATTCATCCATAAAGATGCGAGCAATTATGATGATGTGTTCAGGCCTCTCATGGAAGACATCAGGCGCCTTGAGACAGAGGGAGTGTTAGAATGCAATGGAGAGTCAAAGCAATTTGTTGGCACTATTGCCACTATCTCAGCCGACAACCTGTCAGCTCACGCAGTTGCAGGCCTTTCGAGGAACTTCAGCCATGGGCGTATATGCCGGTTTTGCATGGCAACAAGAGAGGAAGTGCACTCTAAGTTCAGGGAAGAAGAGCATGTGATGAGGGACAGGAACAACTACTCCTACCATCTGAGGGCAGTGGAAGAAGATACAGAGAATGGTTCAGTGTATGGTGTGATGCAACCATGCTGCTTCTCCAGTCTAAACTACGCCCCAGCTGTAATCACACACCTCTTCCCACCTGACGTAATGCATGATGTGCTAGAGGGTGTTATCCCTCTTGTTCTCAAGAACATCTTGAGAGAGATGATAAGGGAGAAGGTGCTTACCCTTGGTCAGTTAAACTATGAAGTTGACAACTTCTCGTATGGGTGGAATGATAAAAGGTCCAAGCCCCAACCCATCTCAGAGAGGACACTGAAGAGTGGTGGTCAGCTGTCTGGGAGTGCCTCTGAGAAGTGGACTCTCTTCCGCCTTCTACCACAGTTGATTGGTCACCTCATCGTGCCAAACAAGTATTGGGACTTGTATCTGTTGCTGCGCGAGGTGGTGGATATTATCATGGCACCAGTTGTGAGAAGATCGTGGATGCCATACTTGGAGGAAAAAACAACAGAGTTCCTGGTAACATTTGACACCCTTTTCAAAGGCATGTCTATCCCAAAAATGCACTATATTGTGCATTATCCACAGCTAATTAAGCTGTATGGACCTCTAGTCCATCTCTCCTGCATGAGATTTGAAGCGAAACACCAATACTTCAAAAAGCTGTCATCCGTGGTTTGCAACTACAAAAACATCAGCAAGACACTGGCAACAAGACACCAACTAAGACAGTGCTGGGAGCAGGCTAATCTGGCAAGTTTAGGGAAAGAAGTAGGCCACACTGGGAGCTGTAGTGAAGTTGGAGGAGGTTTCCTACCAGATATGGCTGCTCGTGCTCTGCAGAGAAGGCTAGATGGTCCCCTGGAAGATGCAGTACTGCAAACTACCAAGTCACTTGTCTACAATGATGTACCGTATCGTGTTGGGGAGTTTAAAGTGATTGAAGTAATTCAAAGTGAAGACATTCCCATTTTCCTGGAGATCAAGGCTGTTTACTGTGCATATGGGCAATGGTTTGTCGTAGGACAAAAGATGATCCCGTCTTCCTTTGAAAGCCATTTCCATTCATTCAAAGTGGAAGAGAGAGGATGGGTTGCTTCAAAAGTGGGAGAGGAGGTGGACCATCATGGGCTGGACATCTATACTAACATGGAGGGAGAACATCATGTAGCCTTGAGATACTGGGTGGTATAACTTCTCAGCTCAATCAACAACTCGGTATGGATCTGAATTTGAGTAGGTTAAATTAAAAGTAATATTATAACATTATTGTCTAATATTATTTGACCATTGTTAAACATTTTTGCTCTTGATCAACAATATTTGTGCTTTCCTTGTTGATAATGAATGTGAACACTGACATTCAATTATTGTATTTTTCTTCCACAGAGAATGACATTGACGGGGAAACCGTGCTATTTCTCACAGACCGCATGGTGGAAAATCTGATTCCAAATATAAAAAAGCAGGTTGCTTTTTTACAGCAATTGGAGATTTTAAAAAAAGGGGATGGAGCTGAAGTCAAGACTTCATTAATTGGGTAAGTACAATTTTCTGTATATGTCCAAGACAATTGTCTTTCCCCTGCCCGTACACACACACTGCACTGTTTTGTTATGTGTGTTTTCTCTCTTTTCCCCTTTTTGTGTCTTTGTTTGTTGTATTTTTGTTCCTTGTTTGTCCAATTATTTATTAAAATACTTAGCACATATAATTATAGGAAGTCTACAATAACATTTCACAAATTACTACATGTATAACACATTTTCATTTTCCTGTCTAGAACCCCAGAACAACAGAAAGGACCGCAGACTTCAAAAAAAGAATGGCCAGTCATTTACAGGCTTCCCAAGTTCCCCACCACCCTCCACCAAAGACTTGACGAGAAAAGCGAGGTCTTCATCTCTTCAGCTTTTAGGAATAAATGGAGTTCCCAAATTGTCCAGGTGCTTTTTGATGACATATGTAGCTACACATGGTAAGTACTTTTCAATCCTAACCGTTGCAGTTGTTGCATTTGACTTTTGAATGAAATCAAATTCACCTAATGTTATAAAACTGAAATCCACACTTTGTGAGGCTTATTTTAGCCAAACAATTATAATTTGGATATACTGACTCTACCTTTAATCTTTTATGCAGGTATCCCTCAAGCAAACACTACAATGACACTTGTTCTGCACTAGTTGCAAAGTATCACTTCCTCCGAGATCGCACAGGGAAAGGCTACGTATGTTACTCATTATTTATACTTTCTTTATACCGTCATACCATTTTTGTATATGGATAAACATTATGGGTTTCTTATTACACAGGAATCATGGCATCAAATGCTAAAAAATACATTTAAAAAGGAGAGAAGACCCCTGGTGTTCATCGCAGAAATCCAACAAAGAAAAGACAAAGCAGGCGTGAGCATGGCAAAGATTCCCACACCAACATCCACTGCCATGATGGTAATGTACTCCAACTTAAATAGGAAAACCACCCAAATTAAGAATTCAAATATGTTATTTCCATGACATAGGAACATTCTATAAGTATATGTGAACATGAGCTACTCTCTCCCAAAGCCAGAAACCAGAGAAGTATGACCAGGAGCAAGTCTGGAGCTGCTCCATAGACAATGAATTTTGTGGACCCACATAATGTTTGTTTTTATACCCAATTGATTCCTTTATTCTATAGTAGTGTTCTCAGTTCTGAAACAGAAAATGTACCTGTATTCACAGAACATTCCCCTGGGTTCTCTCAGTGTCACATTTACCATATTTCCCTATTCATTGTCTGTGGAGCAGCTCCAGACTTTATACCTGATGACATCACAAGTTTGAGTGTTGTTCATATTCACTAAGATCTTTGGACTGTCATGGACTTGTATGAATTCATAAACCATAGTTTTTCTATAACTTAGACATTACATTTCCATTGATGCTCTTCATAAACTTTGAGATTTTGACATTGGCAGACTGGACAGACTGGAGAGGATCACAGTCATGGAGAGGATGCATCCAGCATCAGGTGTCACCAGAACAAGATGCAGGCTGAGTGCCTTAAGAAACACCCCAATCTGTCCATTATTAAAGACAAAATGGTCCGGACAAGGGTAGAGCGGAGAGAGTACTTGGGAAAACATTCCACTTTGGAGGCACTTGAGGAGTATCCTGCACTCCGATTTCCAGTAATAGTAAGTCAGATTATTCCCTTTTTCATTCGCTCGGCTCTAAATTCAAAGGTATCTAACAAAAATGTGCTGATGCATGTGTGTTTTTTGTGTGTTTGTGACTGTGTACGTGCACGTGTGTGTGTGTGTGTGTGTGTGTGTGTGTGTGTGTGTGTGTGTGTGTGTGTTCACAGCTCCTCATAGAATCACAAGATCAGCTTGATGTTGACATCGATCGCAGCATCATGATGGGAATGGGCCAAGTGGCGAAGAAAGTCGTGGAAGAATGTCAGCAGCGAGCAATTGGACTAGACTTCTTCGCCATGTATGAAGAGGCCAAGAATGGATGTGCAGAGGAGTCACACAGAGGTAATATTAATACCTATCAATAATAATAGATGCAATTACATGGGCAATTTCTCGCTACAATATCTGGGTGCCTCTTTTCCATTGCATAGTACCTACTCGACTCTACCCGCTTTAGGTACCTGGTACTTCGTTCCGTTTCCACTTATAGTACTCAGTTTGTCTCCGTGTGGGGAGGCGGGGCCGCTGGCATATAGCCATGAGAGCTCCAGCATAGCTATGTCCGTGAGGGCTTGGAGCAAGCCAGAGTAAAACAGTTTTCAATCAATCAATCAATAACAACATTAACCAGACTCTCATTGTGTCTATTCTGCTAACGTTAACGCTACCTCTCGTGTCTATTCTGCTAATGTTAACATTACCTCTCATTGTGTCTATTCTACAAGCTTTAACGTTAGCACATTAGCACCTAATGGAAAACCGAAAATGCCGAGTAGAGTAGAGTAGAGTAGAGTCAAGTAGGTACCATGCAGTGGAAAAGGGGCATATATATATAATATTATAATTGTGTTTTGATATAATTGATGTAAATCTGGTGTCATTTTTGTTGGCATGTCATTTTTATGTTTACATTTTTATTTATCTTTCCAACACAAGGTCTGCAAGTCATCCTGGCTTCGTTACTCCTCCCCTATTTGTTCAAAGAGGACCCCAACGCCCTCTATGTGATCAACAAGGTATGCCTATAGTTACAATGACACATGGGTTATTGTCAGTTGGCCCGAACACTGTCCAGGTAATTCTCAGCCATGTCATATAACATTTATTTAATGTTGTTTTTTTGTCTGCCCTAGAATCCAGAGGTCCCAACGCCTGTCCTCACAATTTCAGGAAACCCCTTCTTGGAGGCTAGTTTTGGCGTGCAACTGGACAACACAGACGTCCTCACCCATCCGGTTGATGACATCACCATGGGGCTGGGGACCTTTATGTCGATTTATTTTGTTTTTAATATTCAGTACCACAAGAGTGTCAAAAACACTCTTACTTTCATTGAAAAGTACCTAATGGCAAATGTACCTCAAGGAAAGATCTCACCCACTGTCATCAAGATGGCTAACTATTTGTTTCATTAACTCATGACAAAGGCTCGTCCCCCCCCCCCCCCCCCCCCAAGGCAAATGACAAGGACAACACTGGCGGTATGTCCGCGAGTTCGAGTCCGGTGGCTGAAAACGCAAGAAGGGGGAAAAAAGAAGACCTACTTTTGGCCAGTTTTCTTGCCCTCGCCTTGGATCTCATCTTGTCGGCTTGTAGATTCCTCTCGTCCTCGGTGAGCCCAGAAGCAGCACAACACTATCTTCATCTCACAAGCATGGTCAGTTTGGACACCTTCGCACATGCGCACAGGCCATTCAATCTGACACCCTCGTCGGGGCCAAAAAGACTTTCTTCATCATCATCACATTTTTTGTCCTATCGTCTCCCCTTCAGATCACTTATCTCTTCCACCCCTCCTCCTCCTCTTCTCAGAAACATACCCCCCCTCCCCCAACACACACACACACACACACACACACACCCCCACCTCCACTACCACCTTTTTCTCGTATTTACCCCTTTAAGAGCAAGGTTAAGGTTAGTTCTCTTCGACCTGCAGGATCCGGTCTATAGTGGACGGCGAGGTATTTGGGGTCAAGGTCGTATCTCTTGCAATATATGACTGTAATGGAAATATTAATTGAACAGATTATTCAAAATAACAAACAGAAAAAGTTATATGTAGTTTTAGAAACGCTATAATTTGTATTACTATTATTCATTCATATTGTTGTTATTTATTATTAGGCTACTGGTGTTGTTATTAATATTATTATTATTGTTATTATCGTCGTTGTTGTTTTTGTTATATTTACTGGCATTTTTGCCAGTACTGTTGTTGTTGCCATAACATATATGTATGATATTTGGTGTAATCGTACAAAATATTTTGTTATATTTATTATCTGCTATTTTTATAAATGTTGCTTTGTTATTATATGATATTCAGTTACTTGACTTGCGAATTGTATTGATAATATTGTATAAATAAACTTGTTTCAACAATGAATTGTATGCATTATAATTACTCACTATATTCTGGTTAAATAAAATGTCTGAGAAAACATTTGTGCAATGTCAATAATTATATTAATAATAATAACAATATGAATATCAATAATAATACTTTTAATGAGTTCAAAATGGAACCCCAAACCCCACAAAGCGGTTCCTTGAAGAACCTTTCTGAGGGGTTCCTCGAGGAACCTCTTTGAACTGAAAAGGTTCCTCCTGCAGGGGTTCCTTGAGGAACCTCTTTGAACTGAAAAGGTTCCTCCTGCAGGGGTTCCTCGAGGAACCTCTTTGAACTGAAAAGGTTCCTCCTGCAGGGGTTCCTCGAGGAACCTCTTTGAACTGAAAAGGTTCCTCCACAGTGGCAATGGTGAGGAACTCCAAAAGGTTCCTCGAGGCTCTTCTACTTCTAAGAGTGTAGTGTATTACTACTGGACTATTCTCCATATGGTTAACTCAGGTAAACTTAAAATATTATGTTATGGATATTAATACTATTATTAAGAGGAGGCAGCAGGCCCCTCAGTGCAAAACCCCACTCTGTAGCTGAAGGCGATGGAGTGGAAAGTCTCCAGTTTGACAGGTACCTGCAACATAAAAAGAAAATACATTAGAGAAGAGAACTGGGTATGGAAAATGACACAGACTATAAATAGCTAATGCATCTATCTACTTACCTACAGTACATGGTGAATGCTAAGTAAAGACACGGAGAGAGCAGTCTATTTTAGTAAATTTGTTGCGCCTTTGTACTCAAGTTTGCATTTTGTGAAGGGATCCTGGTACCTCATACTGTCTGTGTTGGTGTTGTTGTTACTGTGAAAAAATAAATAAAAAATACATACACTGTAATGCCGCAACAATTACCAATGTGTTTTTACACAAATGGCTTAATAAAGGAATCTGAATCTGAATCTGAATACTCGGCATGTAAGACATGGGAGGGGTCCGAGACTATTCTATTGGCTTGCCTTAGAGTAGTCTGTTCAAACATAGACTGCAGGGATGGGTGACCTTTCACCCCTATGATCTTCCATGCGGTCTGCATCAGACGGACCAGTTTGGACTTTAATTGTACAGACAGGTTACCAAACCAAGCTGTAATACCATATCTGATGAGACTCTCTAATACAGATTGGTAGAAAAGTAACATACATTTTTGATCTACACCATGCACTCTAACGTAACATGGTCGTTGTTGTAGTCTGCTACACAGGCTATCTACATGGGTGTTCCAGGTTAGTGTGTTATCGACAAAAATCCCAAGATATTTATATGAAGAGACCTGTGAGATGGACTGTGTGTGGATGACCACAGGCCTGTGGTCCCCAACACCTCTGGGGTCAAACACCATCTCCTCAGTCTTCTTAACATTTAAAACCAGACAGTTATTGTCGCACCAGTTTACAAGTGCCGTTAACACTGACCCACTGAGAGAAATTGTACAGACAGGGTGGGTGTTCCAGGTTAGTGTGTTATCGACAAAAATCCCAAGATATTTATATGAAGAGACCTGTGAGATGGACAGCACCCGACCGATCCACTTCTGCTGCTCCACGGTGAGAGCTGCACGCCAGGCCTGCGGCAGCAGCTGTAGGCCGACACACACAGTAGAGTTCAAGTTCAAGTTTCTTTATTAGTCGTCATACAGAAGTACAGAATACTTTTATATAAAATGCTTCTTTCTGTTTTGCTCCAGAGATTGTGCTAGATAAAAATAGATAAGTATAAAATAATTATAAAATAGAAGTCAAGTACGTAAACAAAAGTGTTCAATATATATACATATATACAATGTACAATGCAGAGTAGAAAAGTAACTGAGGGAGGTTGAGTTTAGATTCCCTGACTAAAAGTGATATAATCACAGAATTTGCCATATAAAACTCACCTCTGCACTGTCAGCAGGCAATAGGGCCATCACGGGGGCATGGGCCATCACAGGGGCACGGGCCATCACAGGGGCTGGAGGTGGAGGTGGATGGAGCAGGGCGCGGGCCTGGTGGAGCAGGGCGTGGGCCTGTACCAAGACTACATGGGGAAATTAAATAAAAGAAAAAAAGGGGGAAAAGGCAATAGATTTCAATACTTGAAATGGAAACAAACCATGGAAAGACATAAGATTTTGGTTATGCTGGTTATGAGCTCTTGCAAAGCAGCGGGAGTAGGGAAGTGGTTATGAAGACAGCAGACACTACAGTGAAGACAAACAAGCACTAATACACAGTGTTTGGCCGACTTGAATGCCCGGATATAGTGGACCAACTCCATAAAGTCCACATAGGCACTCGAGGAGCGAGTTAAGGCATCCTAAAGACAGATACAATGAGACAGTTCAGTTATTAGACAGTTCAGTTATAGAAGTTTTCTATTTGTACCTACCCCTAGCAGACTGTACAGCATGTATTGTGTTCAATTACACTTGCTTGACTTGCTCACAATAGAAACACACAGTAATACAGTAGATGCTTTGTTTTATCCTATCCTTAAGGGAATTCGTTTTGTGCCATTAATTCACATTACCTGGCATTAGCAATATAATGACAAACAGCAAGTTGCATGTCATGTCAGCATGTATTGTGTTCAATTACACTTGCTTGACTTGCTCACAATATAAACACACAGTAATACAGTAGATGCTTTGTTTTATCAAGCGCGCGCACACGGTGTTATAACCAAATAACGCTCTGATTAACAAATAGTAATATATAGGTTTCTTTAGACTAGAATAAGTTAAATGAACTTACAGTCTCTGAAGAGTTGGTCAGTGTGTCTCTGGAAAGTTTAACGCACGCTGTGTCATTCATCAATAGTAATATATATCGCGCACGCACACACAGTGTTATAACCAAATAACGCTCTGATTAACAAACGCATTCATCAATAGTAATATATAGCGCGCACGCACGCACACACACGACGCACACACACAGTGTTATAACCAAATAATGCTCTGATTAACAAATAGTAATATATAGGTTTCTTTAGACTAGAATAAGTTAAATTAACTTACCGTCTCTGAAAAGTTGCAGCAGGTCAGTGTGTCTCTGGAAAGTTTAACGCTGGTCTGTAACGCTGTGACTGAGCTATAATCCAAATGTTGAAAGAGTGCCAACACAGATCCAAAAACTGTTTAACCTATTGGTAAACAAACGTATTGTTGAAAATATACACTGACTGCTGTTGTGACATTGTTTAAGATAGTATTGACTAGTTTACATTTGAAAAATAAACGCGACTCCAGTTGCAAAACAAAGTCTTCTTCGTCTTCTTCTTCTTCTTCTTCTTCTTCTTCTTCTTCTTCTTCTTCTTCTTCTTCTTCTTCTTCTTCTTCTTCTTCTTCTTCTTCTTCTTCTTCTTCTTCTTCTTCTTCTTCTTCTTCTTCTTCTTCTTCTTCTCCTTCTTCTTCTTCTTCTTCTTCTTCTTCTTCTCCTCCCACCTCTTGCAGAGACAAGTCGCATTTCTTTCCTCTCTCCCAAGGCCTTCAAGGCCGTTCCTACTGCCACCTCTACTGCTCCATGGAGCCCGACGCTGCACTCTTAAAAAAAATTTATTTTTACGGGACTTTCAATGTATTATTTTACAGATTACTTTTGTTTTTCTACTTTAAGTGTAAATCCCATAAAAATACAGGAAATTCCATAAAAATACAGTAAATAACCTTTAATACAAATATTAACCATTAAATAAAGGTTGTAATCTGTAGATTGATTTAATAAGAAAATATCTTTTTTTTACAGGATTATTCCATTGCTTAATTGTCTTGAATGTTAAATTACATGTAAAACACCTAGAATATACATCATTTTACTGTATGTGAAAATAAGGCAACTTTCTGTTTTTTTGCTGTTAAACTTTAAATGTAATGTTAAATAATGTTAAAAAAGAGAATAATATAATAAAAAAACAGTAAAAACCTTCAGTTATTCTACAGGTAATTCTTTTTAAATACATGTATTTGCTTAATTGTGTTGAATGTTAAATTACATTGAATTGTATGTAAAAACACATAAGATACTCATAATTTTACTGAATGTGAAAATAAGGCAACTTTCAGTATTTAAAAAAAATACGATCAAACTCCTTCAATAAAGTGACAGCACTTAAAGTTCAGCAGTGAAACACTGTTATTTCACAGGTTTTTCCTACATTTATGATGAAACACCTTCAATTAAGTGACATAACTAAAAGTTCAGCAGTGAAATACTGTCATTTGACAGTATTTTCCGAAATTATTACGATCAAACTCCTTCAATTAAGTGACAGAACTTAAAGTTCAGCAGTGAAACACTGTTATTTCACAGGTTTTTCCTACATTTACGATGAAACACCTTCAATTAAGTGACATAACTTAAGTTCAGCAGTGAAACACTGTTATTTTACAGGTTTCCCCATAATTATTACAATCAAACTCCTTCAATTAAGTGACAGAACTTCGTTCAGCAGTGAAACGCTGTTATTTGGCAGGTTTTTCCTACATTTATGATGAAACACCTTCAATTAAGTGACATAACTAAAAGTTCAGCAGTGAAATACTGTCATTTGACAGTATTTTCCTAAATTATTACGATCAAACTCCTTCAATTAAGTGACAGAACTTAAAGTTCAGCAGTGAAACACTGTTATTTCACAGGTTTTTCCTACATTTACGATGAAACACCTTCAATTAAGTGACATAACTTAAGTTCAGCAGTGAAACACTGTTATTTTACAGGTTTCCCCATAATTATTACAATCAAACTCCTTCAATTAAGTGACAGAACTTCGTTCAGCAGTGAAACGCTGTTATTTGGCAGGTTTTTCCTACATTTATGATGAAACACCTTCAATTAAGTGACATAACTAAAAGTTCAGCAGTGAAATACTGTCATTTGACAGTATTTTCCTAAATTATTACGATCAAACTCCTTCAATTAAGTGACAGAACTTAAAGTTCAGCAGTGAAACACTGTTATTTCACAGGTTTTTCCTACATTTACGATGAAACACCTTCAATTAAGTGACATAACTTAAGTTCAGCAGTGAAACACTGTTATTTTACAGGTTTCCCCATAATTATTACAATCAAACTCCTTCAATTAAGTGACAGAACTTCGTTCAGCAGTGAATTGCTGTTATTTGGCAGGTTTTTCCTACATTTATGATGAAACACCTTCAATTAAGTGACATAACTAAAAGTTCAGCAGTGAAATACTGTCATTTGACAGTATTTTCCTAAATTATTACGATCAAACTCCTTCAATTAAGTGACAGAACTTAAAGTTCAGCAGTGAAACACTGTTATTTCACAGGTTTTTCCTACATTTACGATGAAACACCTTCAATTAAGTGACATAACTTAAGTTCAGCAGTGAAACACTGTTATTTTACAGGTTTCCCCATAATTATTACAATCAAACTCCTTCAATTAAGTGACAGAACTTCGTTCAGCAGTGAAACGCTGTTATTTGGCAGGTTTTTCCTACATTTATGATGAAACACCTTCAATTAAGTGACATAACTAAAAGTTCAGCAGTGAAATACTGTCTTTTGACAGTATTTTCCTAAATTATTACGATCAAACACCTTCAATTAAGTGACATAACTTAAGTTCAGCAGTGAAACACTGTTATTTTACAGGTTTCCCCATAATTATTACAATCAAACTCATTCAATTAAGTGACAGAACTTCGTTCAGCAGTGAAACACTGTTATTCTACAGGTTTTTCCAAAATGATTACAATCAAACTCCTTCAATTAAGTGACAGAACTTAAAGTTCAGCAGTGAAACACTGTTATTTCACAGGTTTTTCCTACATTTACGATGAAACACCTTCAATTAAGTGACATAACTTAAGTTCAGCAGTGAAACACTGTTATTTTACAGGTTTCCCCATAATTATTACAATCAAACTCATTCAATTAAGTGACAGAACTTCGTTCAGCAGTGAAACACTGTTATTCTACAGGTTTTTCCAAAATGATTACAATCAAACTCCTTCAATTAAGTGACAGAACACAAAGTTCAGCAGTGAATTATTTTTTACAGATATTTGCTATATATTCTCTGTATTTTTACAGCCCAACTGCTGTATACAAATTCAAAATTACATTCAAATTACCTATTATTTGAAATCCCTTTAAAAGTATCTGGACAAGAAATTTTTCTTTTTTAAATGTCAATGCACATTAGGGAAAATGAATGATGTTCAAATAAAAGCCCAAGTTCTAATCTATCGGTTTTCATTTCATGTTTCAATCTGCTCCAGAGGCTGATATAAAAGGTTTTATTAACTGACAATTCTGAAAATCTTTCCAAAAAACCCTAATTGCATAGGTTTTAATAGGAGTTTTTAGCAGGCGTTTTATGTCTAAATGGGTTAAGTATTCATTTTGCATGGTCTCAGCTGCACTCCAGTTCAACAACCCACAAGCAAGCACTCTTCTCAGTATATTTGGAGTACATACAGTTGATATATACAGTTGATATACCTTGTAAAAGTCAGTACAGTTAATGTGTCAAAAGTAGAAATAAGCATTTAAAAGCTCTATTCTCCAATGTGGATGATAATCTGCCAATGGTGAAAAGGAAACGACTATATCTAGCATAATATTGTATAGTGCTGAGAGATGAGTCGGCGGTGGTGTCTCGAAGGAGAGCGGTATTTATTAGCACAACATTTTATATGGAAATCACAACATTTATATGGAATGTCACTGTAAACCAGTGTTCATTTTGGCAGCTATTTTCATTTTAGTTTTAGTCTTAGTAATGTGTCAAGTGCTCCTTTTTCGTTTATCATATTTAGTAATTTTCATTATTTTTTTTCGTTTAGTCAGTTTTAGTCAACTAAAATGTCTGAGCATTTTAGTAAACGGATGACATTTTTGTCTATTTTTAGTCAATGGAAAAAAACTTGGCAGAAGTCAGAAATAGTCAACATGGAACATATTCTGATTTAAATTGCGTATTTATTTTTTAACCTATAGGGGAATCTGAGTCGGCGGCACAAGTAATAAACAGGAAGGGTGCAGCACTCACTGTCGATCTGTGAATGGAGAAATAACTTAATAAGACAGTCACATTATGTCTGGCCTTGCTCACCTGGCAGCGATTTATTTGAAAATATTAAATAACAGTAACAGCAGCCAGTGTAACAGTGTCAACAACACTAACAGGATACTGTGTTTTGTAAACAAACAAACAAACACAGTAGTAGTTGAACTTGAGTAGATAATAGTACAGTACAATAGTGTATAGTACACACAGTAGCAATCTGATTGCAATCTGCTTGCATAAACATAAAATGATAAATCACATTTTGAGGTTGTTGTGTAAAGTGCCACATGGTGATGGAAGGTCTGGTTAGGGGTTAGATTTAGAGGTGGTCTAGGTTTGGTTAGGGGTTAGAGTTAGAGATGGTCTAGAGGTCTGGTTATGGCCTCTATTAACCAGACCTAGACCACCTCTGACTCTAACCCCTAACCAGACCAAGACCACCTCTCTGACTCTAACCCCTAACCAGACCTAGACCACCTAGGCTCTTACTCTAACCCCCAAGTTAAGCTTGGTGATGGTCATTGGTCAGTGCTGGGCTGCTGCTGGCAGCGGTTTATTCTATAACAACATGATACTGTAAACTAAACACAGTAGTACACACTGATTGTAATCTGCTTGCATAAAAACATACATTCTGAGGTCAGTGTACTGTTAAAGTGCCACATGGAAGAGGTCTGGTTAGTGGTTAGAGTTAGAGGTGGTCTAGGTCTGGTTAGGGGTTAGAGTTAGAGGTGGTCTAGGTCTGGTTATGGCCTCTATTAACCAGACCTAGACCACCTCTGACTCTAACCCCTAACCAGACCTAGACCACCTAGGCTCTGACTCTAACACCTAAGTTAAGTTTGGTGATGGTCATTGGTCAGTGCTGGGCTGCTGCTGGCAGCGGTTTATTCTATAACAACATGATACTGTAAACTAAATACAGTAGTACTAGTAGTACACACTGATTGCAATCTGCTTGCATAAAAATATACATTCTGAGGTCAGTGTACTGTTAAAGTGCCACATGGAAGAGGTCTGGTTAGTGGTTAGAGTTAGAGGTGGTCTAGGTCTGGTTAGGGGTTAGAGTTAGAGGTGGTCTAGGTCTGGTTATGGCCTCTATTAACCAGACCTAGACCACCTCTGACTCTAACCCCTAACCAGACCTAGACCACCTCTAACTCTAACCCCTAAGTTACGGTTGGTGATGGTCAGTGCTGTATTCTATAACAGTGTAAACGTCCGTGCGGAACCAAAGTGCTCAACCATAATATACTATAATGTGTATATGTACTGTATATCACTTTATATACATGCCAACACTAATGTATTAATCATATTGTAAATAAGCTGTGTATACCAACTATGGGGTGCTCTTTGCCATGTGTGTATGGATATATATATATATATATATATATATATATATATATATATATATATATATATATATATATATATATATACATACACACACATACATATCCATGGCAAAGAGCACCCCAGTTGGTGTACAGCTTATTATTTATAATATGATACAGTATTTATGGGATAAATATATATGCGTGTGTGTATATGTGTATGTATACAGTATATACAGAACAATGCTATAAACATCATGTATGAATATGTATCATGTATGAATATGTGCAGGTATATATGTGTATAAAAAATGGGAGTCTTCAGGCGTAGGCCCGGCAAGCTATATAGTGCTTCTCCCTAGCCCTTTTCGGACAATGCTGCAACAGCAGCTGGTAAAACTTGCGATTTATGACCATTGTCATGTGTCCAATATAAAAATTAACTGAACTGAAAACAAGAATGTTATTCATCCTCTTTCTTCCAGTGCTGCTGTATCTTGTTTCGCTTCATTTTAGTCCTGATGGCTCTGGATTCTCTGTAATACACACAAACAGAAATACTATTTCAATCAACCTCATGGAGAAATAAAGAAGAAATTGCATCAGATTGATGTCCAAATCTTCAGAATTTGGACATGAGACCATTCTGATCTTGTGAGCTCACGTTTCACTGCCCACATCATTCTGGCAAATCTCCATAGAGAGAAGTTTGTAATCTACGAGAAGAGGTGGTTTAGGTGTGACAACAGTGAGAAGCAACTGTTCATTTCAAAACACCAATGGCGGAGGTTAGCGTAGATGCTGCTATTAACATTAGTTATATCTGAAATTAAATGAGTTTCTTAATTGGAAGAGCAAAGAACAGCACTGAAGGTTTTTTTTCCTGTGGAAACTGTATTCGCTTTACTCCCGACCTTGTGGTGGAAAGAATTAGATTTACCTGAATAGAGGTTGATCCGATCACCTGCCAAATAGTTTTGAAAAAAGGGACATGAAATAAATCACAAGTAATCAAATGAATTAACAGCAAACTCACCAGTCATTCCAGCCAGTCATGCTCTGATATCTTCGATATGAGTGACAGGACCTTGGGATTGACTGCGAGACACTTCTTATTGCCTTGTTTGTGGACTTTTGAGCCCTTGTCCGGATTTATCTTGAACATGCATCTGTAGAGGAGTGGTACATAAAAGGATTGACATCGTTATCAAATGGTGTACATTTACACAATTCCGTTCATTCTCACATTGGTGGGCCTTGGCTGCATACCGTGATACTGCTATAGCCTATGTGTGTGCTGCTCTCAATGAATGTTTGAAAGAATGGGCTCTGTCACTCATGCCCTGCCTTCTGCACTGCATTGATTCACTCTCAAACTGCTACAAGGACTTTATGATTAAAAGTTCATTATGCTGCGGTTAGGTGGCCGAGCGGAGATTGTGTTCGTCACCAACCCCGGAGCTGTGAGCTGGATTCGCCTGTTCGAATCCAGCTCACAGCTCCGGGGTTGTCACCAGCTTGGCTGGCCGTCTGCACTAATACAATTGGCTGTATTAGAGGGTGGGAGAAGCTGGCGGGGTGGGTCCGGGTCGTTGTAAACAGCGACTCCTACAGTTCGGTCGGGGCGCCTGCTAAGCGCGGATAGGACTTGAGGGGGATAGTGTGATCCTCCCACACGCTACGCCCTCTTGATGAGAATCCGCGCTGCCAGGTGAAAAGAAGCGGTGATTGGCTGGACGTGTGTCGGAGGAAGCACGTGGTAGCCTCCACTCTCCCAGATGATCTGACTGTGGGGGGTAAGTGCGCAGCGACCAGGAAGGGACTGGGAATTGGCATACGACAAACATTGGGATGGGAGAAAATCGGAGGAAAATGGAGGGGGAAAAAGATAAAAAAAAAAAAAAAAAAAAAAATCATTATGCTGGTAAATGAATAAAAAGATGAAAAAAATATACAATTACCTTTGAAGAAACTCCATTGTTGCACCCAGCTCTACAGGATAGTCGATGTTGAGGGCATAATAGATCATGAACATGGCATTGACTGCTTCAGTGAACGTTGAGACTCCATCATTGACCACCACCTGGTCCACTGCTACCATGAAGACAGATGCAGTCAGTGGGCTTTGTCCTGTGAAGGTATGACAGACACACGCGCACACACACACACAGAAAAATAGACAAAACTGAGCTGACAAGTTTTAACATTAGCCAAAATGCGGGCGGCTAGGTGGCGCAGTGGGCAAGGCGTTCGCCACCAATGCAGGAGATGCTGGGTTCGAGCCCAGCTCTCGGCGTTGCTACCAGCTTGGCTGGTTGTTCATACTAATACAATTGGCAGTATTAGGGGGTGGGAAGCTGGTGGGTGGGGATTGGACGTTGTGGACAGCGACTCCTACAGGTCGGTTGGTGCGCCTGCGCAGTAGAATCAGGAAGCAACGAGGGCGGCGTGTCTATCCCACGCAGACCCTCGCCGCTGAGAGATCACGCTGTGCAGGTGAAAAGATGCGACGGCTGCCTCCTTGAGTACCGGAGGGGACACGTGATGCAAGGCTTCGTCCACATTGCAGCCGGCTTGTGGGAGGCATGGCCTAACAGCGTTCGAGACAGGGGAGGGTAGGGGGAAGGGTAGGGTAATTGGACAATACGAAATTGGGGACGGGAAAAAAATAGAAAAATGGGGAGAAAAAGTAGATAAAAAAAAACATTTATTTTTCGATAATTCACCGCTGTCATGGGCAACGCGCAATAATGACCGCTGTCAGGGGCAACAGAGCGCTATTGACCAATCACAATCAAGCATTTTGATCGCAGTCACGAAAGCTAAGCATTACCATTATGCACAACTGCACTACATCAGTGCAATCAAGTCCACACACCTGCCGGGTGCCGGCGATGACAGAGGAGCCACAGAACAACTGAGTCTGCATTTGATCTCATCTTGTCGATGGTGTAAAATGAATTAGGTATATTGTTAGTAAGTTAGCCATGTAATAAGCGGGATAATGTATAGCTATACTCTGTCAATGTCGCAAAATAATTGACCTTCACTGGGTTTAGAACACCTCGGCTGTGCCTCGGTGTTCCAGAACGCAGTGTCTGTCAATTATTTTGCGACAATGACAGAGTATAGCTATACATTATCCTTTACTTAACTTACCACACAGCAATATGCATGGGGTTGTGGGAAGATCCTGAGAGTTCACATCTGCTGCAAGATCGGTATCGTCAACATTTATGAGCATCTTGTTTTGGTCTTCTTTGAAGTGAGCTAAAAGCAGTAACACAGTCCCAACGGAGTCATCACAACCCGCAGCCTGGATTTGAGGTTGGAGTTTTCCTGCAACACTATCTCTTTCTGGGCGCAGACACTTGAAAAATCCCAGGACTCTTTTGTATTTTACATTCATGGCCTCTTGGAATTCTTCATTTATCTGGACCCCAGTCAGTTCATTGAAATGAGCCTTCAAGCCAGTTGTGTTGAAAAGATAGGGCCATTCTTTTTTCAAAGTCCGTGTGTCTTTCTCATCTAGGACATCTCTTCTCTGGGAGGCAAACGTGTTAGTCATCAATGCTTCTATTTTCTTCTCATCTTTCTCATTTTCCTCAAACATTTTATGTAGGTCCTCTTTCATCTTCCTCTGTGATTCGTCATTTGCAGCACGCAGTTGAGGTTCTGGGTTCACACATCCAAAAGACATTTTCCTTCGTGTCTTTCCCTTGTCAACACTGCTGGGAGTCATCGTTGGTGGACCTATCCTTTTGTGGTTGTCCACTCTGCATTGTAGTTGTTTTGCTAGAGCATCGTAGCCACTACCTATGACTTGATCCTCAATCACATCCTTGAATGACTTAGGATACTCTTGTACCATCTTGCGGGCAATTTCATTCAAATGTTTCTTTTGAGGATGTTTGCAGACAACCAGGATTTCTGCGGAAATCAACCTGACTATTTCTCTTCTATCCCTCGCCGTTGGCCGCTCTTTATTCTCCAATATTTTTTGTATATTCAACGGCATGATGTTCCACTGTATCTTGAAACTGAAGTGCCAGTTATTGTCCAGTGCTGCTGTTCCCTTCTCACGGCTGATGGAGCACTCATTGGTGGAGGACAATGAGGACATCGGCAGACCTGGAATACAGTAAGCCATAATTAGCACAGATATGAGAGATTGGTTGTTTTGCCTCTGAGACAATATCATTTATATTTTAAATGAAACAATGAACTATGAGGTAAAAGTTCAGAATGTCTGCTTTCAATTCATGTGTTGTTTTTTAACATACATTGAACCATTTTAGAATAGTGCCATTCTGTATGACAGGTGTTTATTTTTTTTTAAACACATTTACATAGTCAGTAAGAACAGTTTTGGGCCGACCATTTACCAATTGAATTCAACATCCCCAACAGTATACATGGTAAATGTACGCACATTTTTTTGTGATGGGGCATAGTCTTGGCGTGAACGGAGGTGACAAGGAGCTTGTAGGCGAGCAGGAGTCAAACAGCGCATCCGCATTTCTGTCTGGAGTGTTGTTGGGAAAGTCTGTAGAGGGGTCCAAAATGGTAGTGAATGATAACGTTATTTTCAAAACAGGCACAGAGGAGTATTATCATATTGTTTGGACCACCACCTCTGCAAGTACACTACTCAGTGCGACCATGGTTGGATGTTAACAGTGAAGATGGCAACAAATTGAGCCCACAATATGAAACTCAAATTTGAAGCTTAAATCAGTGTATTTAAGGGGGGTAGGCTCCCAGATTTCTATGTACTTTTTATTATAATCTCTGCATTTGTCATAATGTCTCGATGGTAATCAATAGATTATGATGATAGGTGCATTCTGGTTCGGCTTCTGACGCACAACTAGGCCGTCCAATTAAACCTGCTGGTTTGAGTTTTGATTGGGTGGAGGTAAATCTTCCCCTGACCCCTTATCCATTATGGATTTTGATTTGACATCATAATTTATTGATTACCATCGAGACATGACAAATGCAGAGGTTATAACAAAAAAAAAAGTACACAGTACATTTCACAGAGTAAATTCTACTCAAACTGAGTACATTTGACTCAAACTGAGTAAGATTTTACCCAAACCAGTTTGAGTAAAATGTACTCAGTTTGAGTACAATTTACTCAGTTTGAGTAAAATTTACTCTGTGAAATGTACTGTGTATATCTGGGAGCCTACCCCCCCCCCCCCCTTAATAGGAGAACCCATTAGAACCCTAATACTTGAACTCATTCCATGTGTACCTTATTAAGGCAGCAGCTAATTATGTAATGAGCACAGTGCAATCTCCTTTCTGGTCGTAACAGACCTCTCAAGTATTGTCATTTGAAAGGAAAGTGTGCACAATGGTTTTACTTACTGCCGCTAGAAGAAAAAATGCCTGAACTGGCAGGAAAGGCTGTAGACGGGCTACTGGAATCTTCTTCCGATTCTCTGCGGTTGTAACCTAAAGATAGATACTTTATTAATCCCATTTTGTTAAACAAAAGTCAGTTTGACATACACTCTACTATATAAAAATGAAGACATGCTCAAATAGAGTGACAGTCAATGTTTCACTTACGCTTGGCATGAGCAAGTAACTTTCTGGATTCCACCGGCTTCAGTACACCTTCAAGTTCATGCGGTTGCAAAAACTGTAGATCGTCCACACTAGTCACTCCGAGGCCGTCAAGTAAATCCAGTAGTAAAGGTTGTAGTCCAGAGCCTGGAAGCACGGCATTTATGTAACTGGCCAGGTCACCCATGACTACAAAGAAAGATAAACACAGCTTGAGCCCAGATTTAGCTAAAAGCTAGCATGAATCGAATCATTACTCCCAAGAATCAAGATCAAATATAACTGAGATTCCCATCCCCTCCCCAACTAATCAGCCACCCCATATATCGTCAGTAGCGAATTCAGTAAGCTACTGATCCAGAACACTGTGTTTAAGGGACAGGACTGTCATTCCACATAGACTATATGCAGCTAGTGGATAAAAGTCCAAACACTGTTCAGCATTGATGCAAACCATTTGTCTAGCTGCTTCTCCAAGGTTATAGAGGCCATACTCTGCCAGATAGGATGACGAGTGTGGTATCACCAGGAAGTACACACACTTGTTTTCCTTCATCAGAATGAGCTCAATTTGTCCAAATTCCACTGACTCTTCATTCTTAATGCATATAAAATAGCCTTTCCTATACAGGGTACCCTTCCACTGCACTTCTGTGGACACCAACTCAGGATGTGGGAGCGAGCTTGCTTTAACCGCATCACGCACTTGGTCACTGTACAAGTCAGTGTGGTAAGGAAACATGTTTTTTACTTGCAAAGTTGCAGGAAAGAAAGAGCTGGAGTTCAGATATGACTGAAGCAGCTGATGATTGTTTGCAAGTGTCTTACACACATTTTTGAAGTTCTGTGTCCTCCTTATGCATCTTTTGAAGTATGAGTGTTTGCTCTCAAACCTCATCGTCCACAACCGTATGAGCGGACCAAGTTTCACGATCAAAGAGGGATAGTGGACGAGGTAGTGATGTTTTGGTTTGAGTTTCTCTGTGGGAAATAGTTGTTTCCTTGTTTCAAGATAATCTTGAATCTGAACATTGAGGAAACAGATTTGAGGTACAGATATCTTGGGGGCACAGACCAACTCACAAAGCTCTTTCAGCAAGATCAGTAACTGCCACACTGGATCCTTAGTATCCGACATCTTATCCCCAATAATCAAGTTCAAGTTCTTTAATAGTTGTCATACAGAAGTACAGAATACTTTCATACAAAATGCTTCTTACTGTTACGCTCCAGAGACTGTGCTAGACAAGATAGTATCAAATAACATAATAACATAATATAGCATGAATTTAGAAGAAGAAAATGAGGTCACAGTGTTCGGTATAGACATATGTACAATGTTCTGAGTTACCATATAATATACAATACACAATACTATGCAGTGTACTAATGTACAGTACTATCTAGTGCAAAGCAGAAATGGGATGAGGTACAATTTTAGGTACAATTTACAGTAAGGTGTACGAGTTGTAGTGCAATCCTTCATCCATAAATATAAAGTGTGGGGAGTGGGTGCTACAGTGTGTTTGTTTAAAGTGGGTGTGTGCTATAAGTGTGTGGAGTGGGTGCTACAGTGTGTTTGTTTAAAGTGAGTGTGTGCGTGTGGATGTGTGTGCTATGTGCGTTTGGTGGTTGTTGTTGTGTAGTGTTCATTCATTGTTCGTTTAGCAGCCTGATGGCCTGGGGATAGAAGCTTCTTCTGAGTCTTTCTGTGCTCGCCTTGAGACTCCTGTATCGCTTGCCTGACCGCAGCAGTTCAAAGAGGCAGTTGTTCGGGTGACTGGAGTCTTTAATGATTCTCTTAGCCTTGCCCTTGCAACGCTTGTAGTAAATGTTCTGGAGGGTGGGGAGCCCCCCTCCAATTGTGCGTTCGGCTGAACGTGTCACTCTTTGTAGTCTGCTTTGGTCTTGTGCAGTGCTATTCCCAAACCAGGAGGTGATGTTGCCGGTCAAGATGCTCTCTATTGTACATGAGTAGAAGTTCTTAAGGATCTTCTGGCTGACTTGGAACTTCCTTAGGCGCCTGAGGAAGTAGAGGCGTTGTCGTGCATTCTTCACAACACTGTTAATGTGTGTGGTCCATGTCAAGTCCTCGGATATGTAGGCTCCGAGGTACTTAAAGCTGTTGACTCTCTCAACCGGTGCCCCGTCGATGCTGAGGGGGCTGTAGTCCTTGACCCCCGACCTCCTGAAGTCCACAATCATCTCCTTTGTTTTGCTGACGTTCAGGGAGAGGCTGTTTTCCTGGCACCATCCCGCCAGGACCTTGACCTCTTCCAGGTAGGCCCTCTCGTCGTTGGCAGAGATCAGGCCCACCACCACTGTGTCGTCAGCAAATTTGACGATTGTATTGCTACTCCGCTGAGCCACACAGTCGTGTGTGTACAGGGAGTAGAGGAGGGGACTCAGAACACAGCCCTGGGGGGCCCCTATGTTGAGGGTGATGGATGAGGAGGTGCAGTTGCCTGCTCTCACCACCTGGGGTCTGCCAGTCAGGAAGTCCAAGACCCACTGGCAGAGGTCATAGCCCAAGCCCAGGTCCCTGAGCTTGGCTATGAGTATGGAGGGGACTATGGTATTGAATGCCGAGCTGTAGTCGATGAATAGCATTCTCACATAGTTCCCCTGCCTCTTGTCCAGGTGTGATGCTGCTGCGTGCAGCACATGGGATATGGCGTCCTCCGTGGACCTGTTGGGGCGGTATGCAAATTGCAGGGGTCCATGTTGATGGGGAGGGAGGAGCAGATGTAGCCCTTTACTAGCTTCTCGAAGCACTTCATGGCTATGGAGGTGAGAGCTACAGGGCGGTAGTCGTTGAGGCAAGCAGGCTTGGATTTTTTGGGTACAGGGATAATAGTGGACTTCTTCAGGCAGGTGGGGATGACAGCCTGTTCTAAGGACAGGTTAAATATGTCAGTGAATACTGGGGCCAGTTGGTCGGCACAGACTTTTAGGACGCGGCCGGGGATGCTGTCTGGACCTGCTGCCTTCCTGATATTCACTTTTTTAAAGGTCCGCCTCACCTCATGCTCTGTTACCCTGAACACTGCGCCTCCATCAGCAGCCGACCCCCCCCCCCCCATTGCCGAGGCTTGTGAGCTGGTGTTGTTATTACCAGCATCAAACCTCGCATAGAAGGTATTGAGGTCATTTGCTAAGGAGATGTCACTGTTCAGTTTGAGGGAGGCGCCTTTGTAGTCTGTCATCGTTTTGAGCCCCTGCCACATAGCTCTAGAGTCAGCTTGTTCAAACTGGAGTTCAATTTTATCCCTGTAGCGTCGTTTGGCCTCTGACACAGTCCTCCTTACGTTGTATCGCGCCACCTTGTGGTCATTCATGTTGCCTGCCTCTAGGCCGTCGTTGTATGCTTTGGTGCGCTCTCTCAGAGCTTCACGGACGGATTTGTCTACCCAGGGTTTTTGATTTGGGTAAACTTTCATTTTGGTAGTGGGGATTGTTTCTTTCACCCTAGTACAAACACAGTCCAGCACTGTCTCCGTGTAGGCATTAATGTTATCTGTGTCGCGGAACACATTCCAGTCTGTGTTGTGAAACACTGACCGGATCGTATCCTCTGACGTCACATCCCATTTCTGCACCTCTCGCGAGACTACGGGAGTACTTTTAATTCTCTGTCTGTACTTTGGTGAAAGAAAAATTTATGCGTGATCTGACTTACCGAAGCCACTATCAGAATGAGCCTTGTAGCCACCTTTAAATTGCGTGTAACAGTGATCTAGGATGTTACCGCCTCTGGTGTTGCAAGTCACATGCTGATAGAAGTCGGGCAATACCTTTCTCAGATTGGCGCTATTGAAATCTCCCAGAACTAAAATGGCGGCGTTAACATTCGCCTCTTGGATTCTATTTACCTCGTCGTGTAGTCTGGAGAGCGCAACCTTGTTGCTGGCTTGCGGTGGAATATACACTCCGACCAGGACGATCGCCGTTAACTCCCTCGGGAGGAAGAAAGGACGACACTTGATGGTTATATATTCCAGTTCTGGGGAGCAGTGGTTGGATAATTCCTTCACGTTAGTTGGGTCACTCCAATTTTTGTTCAACATGAAGGCAATACCTCCTCCACGTTGTTTACCGGATTCTGCTGTTCTATCCTTGCGGTGAATGAAGAAATGATCGGCCGGTTGGATGGCGTGGTCTGGGACTTCTGGCGCCAGCCACGTCTCGATGAAGCAGAGAACGTTACAGTCCCTAACGTCTCTCTGGAATTGAATCCTTGCTCGGATGTCGTCTAGTTTATTGTCTATTGATTGTACATTGGCTAGCAATATACTGGGTAGTGGTGTCCTGTGCCGCCTGGTTCTCAGCCTGTTACGGACTCCAGCTCTCTTTCCTCGCCGTCTGGGTCCTTTGTCCCTGGGGGCGAGATCCGGTCCTGATGTCCTCAAGATCTCAACGGGCCATTGTTGCGGTTCAGAGAGCTGATCCAGAGAGTAATCCAGTCGGTAAGTTTCCCGTAATCCAATGTCTATAAGTGACTGACGGTCATACACATTAAATGCACCTACTGTTGGTACAGACAAAACTCTTAAAACTATAAATATTAACAAAAGTATGCACAGTCTCGACGGAGCGCACAGACAGGCAGCCGGTCATAGCGGCGCCATCTTTTCTAATCACTGGTAGAAGTCTCAAAAGACACCAATTCTCAGCCGCCTGACCACCAATCTTCATACCACTTATACTTACTTCACAAGGAGCAGAACCAGCATCAGAACCCACATATTTGAACTGTGCGATTCGTCGGTTCAGCTGTGTGTATGTGAACCATTTCTTCACCTTTACAAAATACCTCAAGTAAAGGGTAAGGTCATAGGCTACTACGCCTTCAAACAAGTCATGGCCTATGCATGGTGGGAGCCCTGGCTGGCATACATGGAAATACTTAAGAGAGTTGAAAACAGAGTCAAACTTGAGTCCCTTTACATGTGTTGCCTCAGAGTCCTGTAGTTGTCGCAGTGCTTCCTTGTAGGTCTCAACTGTTCTTACCGGAAACCGGTCTGTCGGGTTGTCCATTTTATTTGTAGGGACTAAGCAATACCTGCAGCAGTGACTTGCAGTACTGAAATTCTCAGTAAAGCCACCGATCGAGTGAGAGCCTAAATTGTCCCCCAGAATACATACGACTGTTGCCCGCACCACCTGGCCAGATGAAGTGACCAGTCCATGCCTCTCAAGTTCTCTAATATCTGACAGCATCCGTGCAAACAACTTTTCATGTGCAAAGTACTTAAAGTACCTCTCAGGACACAGAAACAAAAGCTGCAAGTTGTCAACACTAGAACGATAGATGGCCTCGAAGTTGGCAAGTGTAAAGTAAACTCCTACAATTTTGTGCTTCTTCTTTGATGATCCAAGAGGGTTCACTACCTCAAATGCATCCTGGTACAAGATAAGCTTTAAGCTTATACCTGGCTCCATGAATAAGTCGTTGGACTTGAAAACAGATCCATCGCAAATATCAGTGAACACATTAGTAGAAGCAGCATTATTTTGTGGCTTCACACACTGTTGCCACACAACTGGGTCTTTTAACATGGATCATAAAGTATCCTGAAGTGGGATATATTGTGCATAGCACTCCCTTCTATTCTCGTCTGTGCCAAGATAAATAGCCTGTGGGTGCACATATGAAAAGTTCTTTTGGAAGAACATCTTTCTTCTGTGCCCAGTGGAAAGGTGAGAGCTGCACAGCGAATGCAAATCTGCTTCTCCCAAAATACTCAAAACACTGTCAATATCAGTCTCAGACAAGTTTGTTTTAGCTTCCATTAACTTTTTGAATTCCTTCTTAGTGTACCGATGACACGCATCATTCAAACTGTCAATTTCTTCAACAATAATCTGTATTGTTGATGATGGAATGAGGCATTTAGCCTGCAGACGCATGTAAAAAAGGCATCGATTTTTTTGATACAGGGCTCTCATTTCAGTGTCATCTGGCATGTCGTCAGATGAACTTGCTACATGACTTTCATCTAAATCCCTTTGCACCTCAGCGGAATCCTGAGTAGACTGCGATTGTGTAGGGCCAGGGGTTACAAACAACTCTGTTTGCTTAATATGCAACCGTGCGATATGGCTAGTGAATGATGATTTTACTTTATAGGTTTTGTCACAATTTGCAAATGGACATTTTACTGTCTCTTTTTTCAATATATGCAATTTCAGATGTGCAATGACATCCCTGAGATTAGTATATTGCTCCTGACAACTTGCGGCCTCGCATTTGAATGAACATCCTATATAATTTCTTTGTGAAGCAGAGATGGTCCTGTGGTCACGGTACATATGTTTTTTCAAAGTAGTATACTTCAGAAACTGATGTTTGCAGTCAGCCACACCACAAGGGAATTGCTTGTTTGCTTCATGTCTATGAAGTAACTGATGGTCAACATAACGTTTAAGCGATTTGAATGACAGGCCACAGGACTTACATTTACATGTATGACCAGGCATTTTTCAGAAGTTAAGTATTCCCTCAAATCTCATGTTACATCTAACAATTCCAGGAAGTTCTGTGTGTGTGCATGTGTATATAACCTGTCCTAAATCTGCAGATAGGCTAAATGTTGCAACTGATGAAGCGGAACTGCAATCCAAACTGTTGAGACAAAATAAGTGGAAGTGAAGCACAAATAAACTTCAAAAAAGGTTATTTCTAGTGCCGTCAGGCAATTAAAAAAATTAATCTAATTAATCGCATTTTAACCGCATAACCATTTTAGGCCTGATATTTTATATTCTATAATCATATTTCAAATTGCATGCGTCCGGATGGCAGAATTCAGTACTGTATCTACAAAACCTTCTGTTGTATTTTTGTTCAATAAACAATGTGGACTAGGCCAACAGTGACTTTCATGAAGAATGGGGAAAAAAAGTATTGAAATTTACCCAGTTTTAGCGTTTTTATCAAACATTTTGTCTGCCCAACACAATCACCGCACGTGCATATTTTAATCAATGGTTCATATGTAATCGAAATGATCGTCACAACAGGTGCAGGGCACCAGGGGGCGCTGAGAGTCACACACAGCTAGTGGCATGGCACTGATATATGCTTGCTACTACTAGCCGAATGAAAATGTATCTGTTTCACCTAACACTATTGCTCCGTGATTATAGCCACCCATCTCTAAAGCCACAACCACGTTACCATATTTGTAATAATGTAAATCATTGTGTCGTTGTACACATATTGTGTTTATAACGTTAGTAGCTAACATAGCTTAGCTTGGTAGCTATTGTGCTAACAAAATATCCCGACATCCGGCTCGCTGGCCGGCATGAACGGCCGACCCAAAATGGTTCTCTCCTCTCTGTACACCCCGTCCCCACGGGTACCCTGCCGGGGGGCCATGGACGCGACAACGGCGACAATGGTGGCAGCCTGTAGGGCATAGATATCTATAATAGAATATAGATGTCTATGCTGTAGGGTGCTCTAGCCCGTAAAGGCTAGTGGTTCACGATAGCTATGAGCTAACAACGGCCGCCGCTGTTGTCGCGTCCACAAGCTCCTCCGCAGGACACCCGCGAGGACGGGGGCACACAAAGAGGAGAGAACCATAGGCTAACGTCAGTGTAGTGGTCCTGACTGTAGGCAGCAGGGACGGCGGAGCTATATACTATATAGGCTAACTGTGATGCACCTAGTGGGCCACCATTGAACTAGTACTATGACCCGGACGGGCAAGGCATTTCCTGAAGTGACGTCACGGCCGTGCTAGCTTTTAGATTCGGCTCATTAATATGCACCTGGCTGTAGTGACGTCGGCGTTTGATAAGCTTTTTTGATTCGCACGTGCATGTTATTCGTGCGTGGACCTTTTTAACTCTTTCAGAGTGGCATTTCCGGTGTCAAATGGAAAAAAATAAATAATGAAATTATATACCAATGATGTAAACTACCCATAATTGATCAGTAGGGTTTAACCTGGAGGTTGGGCTTTAATCATCTTTAGGATAGAGGGGGGTATCATGCACCCCCCGGAAATATACTTCTAACCAGTGTTTCTAGATTTGAAAGTTGTCAGAGTGTCCCATGTATCATTTATATGCAAATTAAGGACATGATTATCAAAAAACCGCAAACAAATCTGTTTAATATATCTCAGCCAATATTGCAGATAACTGAACCAATTTGGACAAGTCAATCAGGGCAAGCTTATTTGACGCATATCTCGCCTAGAAAGGCTTTCGAAATAGTGAAATGCCATTTGATGGTAGAAATTCGTTTGTTTTCACTCATAAGATGGCGGCGGTCATAAGATGGCGGCGGTCTCGTAACAATAACCTGCAAACCATCCACGTGGTACATACATGTACATAGTCGCCGCTATACTATAGGTGGCAGTGAGATCCTGCTGTAACAACCTCTGTGGAAATATTATCACATTTAAAAAAAGATAAAATCTCCTAAGTTTTAACCTTAACCTAAACAAACGTATTGCTGAAAATATACACTCTATGACTGCTGTCATATACTGCAGAGAACTCTTTCATGGCAAATAAGTAATCTGGTCTTTCCAAAGACATGCAGGACACGTGTGCACGAATACACCTTAAATGATTTTCGAATATAATGCAAAGTTTTGTTCATATTGATTCTACCAAGTGTATACTTTTTATTTCTGAATTTCCCATTCTTAATTCTTACATGTGTGCATGAACACATTCATTGCTTTAGCTGCTTTGCACGAACAAACATGTACGCTAGCATATTGTTACGGTAAAATACGTGGAAATGTACATTTTAAGACAAGACGACAGTCGCAGATTTCTATTATATAATGACTATTTGAAAACAATGACTTAATATAAATGTCTTACTGGGTCGGGTCTTGCTGCTGTTCCTGTCTTTCAGGGCGGAAAAAGTTTTTTTTTTTGTGTAATGACGATTTATATAAGAACCTCCCATGCGCAGAACAGCTTGCATAGGTATCTGTGTCTTTTGCCGGTAGCTAAATGACAATGTAATTATAATGTGATTGGGCAGGGGGGGGGGGGGGGACAACTGGGTTAGGAAATGTTTCAACTCATTCAGAACGCAGCGGCCCGCCTGATCTCAAACCTACCGAAGTCGGCCCATGTCACCCCACTTCTTAGGGACCTGCACTGGCTCCCCATTGCTGCACGAATCCGCTTCAAGGCCCTCGACCTAGCATACCGTGCGGCAAAGGGAACCGCTCCCGCCTACCTCCGGTCAATGGTTTCTAACTACACACCCTCAAGACCCCTACGCTCTGCATCTTCTGGCCGCCTCAGACCTACTCCTATCCAAGCTCCGGGAGGGTCATCAAAGAGAAGTCGCCTATTCTCAGTCCTTGCCCCACAATGGTGGAATGAACTATACCCACCCCAGTTAGGACAGCCGAAACACGTCCAATCTTTCGCCGTCGACTAAAGACGCACTTCTTCAACCATTATCTGAATTAAAAAAAAAAAATCTAACCCTAACTAACCGTACTGTCATGCACTTGTCCTAATAAACTAACCAGCACTCAACACTTTGATGAACATTGTTGCTCAGCTTGTGCCCTTCCTGATGGCTTGTCGTACAGAACATGTAAGTCGCTTTGGATAAAAGCGTCAGCTAAATGACTAAATGTAAATGTAAATGTAAATTTGTAGGGGCCATGTTTCGAATTGCAGTATCCCGTATAGGTGTTCTTTGAGGGTGTTTTTGAAAGTGGGTAGTGATTCACATTCCTTTACAGCTTTGGGTAGGGCGTTCCACATTGATGTGGCATAATTGCGAAACGTGTTTAGTTCATTGTTTGAGCCGAATCTGGGTTTAACATGATTTGTTGAGCTTCCTCTAGTGGTTGTGGTATTCACTGACCTTTGGGAAGTATTTTGACATGTACATGGGTACCTTAGTCGTATAGTGTATCTTGTAGACCAGGCCCATTGCAAGTTGCTGTACTCTGTCGTCTACTCTAAGCCATCCTAGGTTGTCAAAGTGGGCAGGGGTGAGGTGGGTTCTGGGGTTAAGGTCAAGTAGTAGTCTGACCAGTTTGTTTTGTGATGTTTGTAATTTAGATTTAAGCGCCTATGAGGTGCTTTGGTACCATGAGGTGCACGCATAGTCGTAGTATATTGAATGAGGGCTCCTGCCAGAGTCTTCAGGGTATTCTTGTTTCTTGAGAGGAGATCCGGTACAAGAATCTAGTTCGTTGGTTGACTTTTTTTATTACATTGGATGCCATTTTGTCACAGGAAAGATTTGCCTCTAGGATGGAACCCAGGTAGGTAATTTCGTCTTTCCTTGTGACAATATTGTCACCCATGCACTGCAACTGAGAAGCAGTCGGTCTTGCTGAGTTTGTTATTTGAACCGAAGAGAATGGACTCTGTTTTGCCCATGTGTAATGATAGTTTGTTATCAGCGAGCCATATGCAGATTTTGCCTATATAGTTCCGAGCTGAGGGTTTTTTCAACCTGCAACTTGTTCTTGTCAGAGACCAGCATGGCTGAGTCGTCCGCAAACAGGAACAAGTTGCAGTCACAGGCTGACGACATGTCATTTGCATAAATTAGGAAGAGTAGCGGTCCTAGTATGCTTCCTTGTGGAACACCACAGCTCACTGTGAGGGGGGGGGATAGAGTATACCGTTTACCTCTACCATCTGTTCTCTCCCCTCCAGGTAGGATTGCATCCAGCTCACTGATAAGCTATCAAAATCAATTGCTTTTAGCTTGTCAATCAGAATGGAGTGATTGACAGTATCGAAGGCCTTTTGTAGGTCCAGCATGACCATGCCGCAGTATTTGCCCGCGTCCACCTCTTGTTTGATGTGGTCGTTCAAATAGAGGAGGCATGTGTCAGGGAGCAGCTAGATATATAGCTTAGCACAAGGGCTGGAAGCAGTAGGGAGCAGCTAGCTATATAGCTTAGCACAAGGGCTGGAAGCAGTATAGGGACCAGCTAGCCTGCTTAGCACAAGGGCTGGAAGCAGTAGGGAGCAGCTAGCTATAGCTTAGCACAAGGGCTGGAAGCAGTATAGGGACCAGCTAGCATATAGCTTAGCATAAGGGCTGGAAGCAGTAGGGAGCAGCTAGCTATAGCTTAGCACAAGGGCTGGAAGCAGTATAGGGACCAGCTAGCCTATAGCTTAGCACAAGGGCTGGAAGCAGTAGGGAGCAGCTAGCTATAGCTTAGCACAAGGGCTGGAAGCAGTATAGGGACCAGCTAGCTATAGCTTAGCACAAGGGCTGGAAGCAGTATAGGGACCAGCTAGCCTGCTTAGCACAAGGGCTGGAAGCAGTAGGGAGCAGCTAGCTATAGCTTAGCACAAGGGCTGGAAGCAGTATAGGGACCAGCTAGCATATAGCTTAGCACAAGGGCTGGAAGCAGTAGGGAGCAGCTAGCTATAGCTTAGCACAAGGGCTGGAAGCAGTATAGGGACCAGCTAGCTATAGCTTAGCACAAGGGCTGGAAGCAGTAAAGGGACCAGCTAGCCTATAGCTTAGCACAAGGGCTGGAAGCAGTAGGGAGCAGCTAGCTATAGCTTAGCACAAGGGCTGTAAGCAGTATAGGGACCAGCTAGCCTATAGCTTAGCACAAGGGCTGGAAGCAGTAGGGAGCAGCTAGCTATATAGCTTAGCACAAGGGCTGGAAGCAGTAGGGAGCAGCTAGCTATAGCTTAGCACAAGGGCTGGAAGCAAGCAACTATAGCCTATAGTTTAGCACAAGGACTGGAAGTAGGGAGCAGCTAGCGCTCTGTAAAAAAATTAACTCTGACGCACAGAGATGAAATTGATGAAATTGAATTGGGTGATGGTGTTGGAGGTCTGACCCCCCACCCTGACCGCCTGGGGTCTTTCACTCAGAAAGTCCAGTACCCAGGCGCTCAGGGCGGAGCTCAGACCCAGCTCGATCAGCTTGTCCACCAGTCTGGTGATGGGGACTATGGTGTTGAACGCTGAGCTGTATGAACAGTCTCACATAGCCCCCCTTCTGACGGTCAAGGTGAGAGAGGGTGCTGTGCAGTACCTGGGAGACCGCGTCGTCAGTGGACCTGTTTGTCCTGTATGCAAATTACATAGGGTCCATATCACTGGGGAGGGAGGCACAAATGTGGTCCTTGACCAGCCTCTCGAAACATTTCATGACCACAGAGGTGAGTGCCACCGGTCTGTAGTAATAACTGTGAATTGAACTTGCATTGCTGCACTATAGTCCATCCGTTGCAAGTCAACGCCCCCCCCCCCCCCCCCCCTCCATCCATTAACTCAACTGGACTGTCACTGTAATATTCATGTACAGTTGTACAGTGTCCCCCACCCACCCCTCCTACCCAACCCCCCCACCCACCCAACCACCTCCAATGTACAGTCAGATTGGTTATTTTTGGTTGAGGTTGAAAAAGCTATGTTGATTCAATATTTAATTACAGATACCATTTCAACATTTGAAAAACTGTCGTTGAATCAATTTAGTAGATTCCCCCTCCCCTCCTCCCCCTCCCCTCCCCTTCGAGAGGGTATAGTCCTAAGCAACTCGCGAGACCTAGAAGATCTCACGGGACTTGAGGTATTCAAACACTTTGGCGCGATGGATGGTGTCTTCACTGACTGCTTGACAAATAGTCTGAGCCAAACTCCTTGGTAAGTCATTGACAATATTATGTATTATGCCATTCACATACCATAATCTTGCTGTCATCGTTTGACTACATGCTACTTTGTGAATTATTACCGTGGTGGCAACTAGTAGGCTAGAACGAAGCTTGTTAGCATTATTAGCTAACATGCTAGATGGTACTTAACTGGTAAGTGAGTTCTTATGGGAATAGTATGATTCCGTTCAGATACCATCACCGGGCTGTTATCGTTTGACTAAATGTTATCTCTGTGCCGTGGCAAATAGTTTGGAGCTTGTTTGAGCAAATAGTGATGCATATTATTATAGCTACTAACGTTAGCTAGCTAGCATGCTAGCTAACGTTATTCTGCCATTTTGTTTCGTGATTAAAATGTACGTTTTTAATAGTTACATAAGCATTGTTGTAACTAGTGTTAACAAATACTTTATTATAGTTCAATTGTGTTAAACTTGGGACACAGCCATGGCTCTATTTTATTTCATTTTGTATGTGAGGCATTTTAGCTTGCAGTTGTTGTGTTGCATCGTGGGTCTTCAGCACAAAGTAATCCCTTGCTGAGGGTAAGATGGTTTTCTGTCTGCTCAGACTCAGAATACTTAATTAACATGATCTGTGCTTCATAAAAAAACAGATATTATTTATCTGGTTTTGGTTATTTTGCACAGTAAATACTTATTCAGGCCTACCTGCAATTCAGAATTTAATCCAGCAGGGCGGCAGTGATGTTCATTCTGCCTTTTGTTATATATAAAAAATGGGGCTTTGAAAGACTGACATATTTGAACTTCTAGCTCCTGCTACTCTAAACATATATATATATATAATATACACAGTCTTGATAAATTGCATACAAGGTTTTTTGAATATTTTGATCGTCTTCTTTTTAGAATTCGCTGGCAATCATCGCCGCTATCAAGGTGAGTTAACTAACACATTCTCAAATCATGTTTTGTTTCTACCACCAGACATGCGCTAGGTATATGGAGCTAGGTACACTTGCTACTGTAGGTTATATGGTGCTCATTGATAACTACTTTGATGGTGCTTATTTTTTCCTTATTTTGTTAATTATGTTGCTCTTTCTCTAGGAATGCCAATGTATAACTCCAGCCCCTATTACCACACTGCCATTGATTCAGGTCAGTAAGTATTATCTTTCAATTCAATATTGTCTGTCTCTCTCACCCCACTTCAAACTTCACACCTTTATCTGTGTTTTCATCTCTGTCTTTCTGTCTCTCTCACCTCGACCCCCTCCACTTCACACAACACCTACATTGCCAAAGCCTTTGTCATTTGATGACACAGCAGTGCTATGTCTGTCTCTCCCTCTATCTCCGTCTCCCTCTCTCACTGGCATAACATTTTTATTGTCGTATTCAATATTTCAGAGATTCTTCGCCAGAGGAACTTGAAGCCATTCCTGAATTACCACCAGAGACCAGCAGTTGCACGCAGGCAGAGACTGCCTGTAGCGTGAGTTGAATTTTATACACAAGTTCACTGGTGTTTATTCTTATATAAAACGTCTCTAAAGACGTATGTTTACCTTTGCATTGATTGGCGGATTTTTGACTGAAGACATTGGATCTTTCCTGCTCTCCCATCCAAGTCCCAGGTTGTAATGACGTAATCATGACACTTAGTTGATTTTGAGTAGACAATTACTCGTTGCATCTGGGCTCATAGTCATAGCCATATAGGAATGACCACTACACGCGCCAATAGCGGCCGAGGGAGGGAGAGTTAAGCGATTTCTTTGTCATTCAGACAGATTCTCCTATCTGCACCTATCTGACACGTATAGCCACTGATGGTGGAGAAGTGCTGTCCAATTAGCCATTTTGGGGAAATTCAGGCATAAAATAATATTCTGTTGTGTGTCACTGTCAAACAATCCAATATTTCAGAGATTCTTCGCCAGTTGCGGGAAGTATGTCACCACCTGAAGACGCAGACCACCACCTGAAGCCCATGTAGAATTGTGAGTTGAATTTTATACATGATAGATCAGTGGTTCTCAAACTTTTTACACCAAGTACCACCTGAGAATGTAGCTGGCTCTCCATGTACCACCATATGACCGGTGTTAAAATACAGTCTATTCAGCTATGCACAGTTCACGCAGGAGGCAAATGTATTCCTAATACCATTATTTATTGTTAACTTTTGTCAGACACAGCCACAATGTACAAAGGGATAGCACTAGAACTAGCAAACGCGTCCACACAACTCATACAATGCAAGGGCATTGAGAACATAATAACTAACATTCTCACATAGCAAGTGAGAAAATTAAGAACAACTGTATTTCAGCAAATGTACTTAATCTCTATCTCTCTCTCTCTCTCTCTCTCTCTCTCTCACACAGCAAGCAATTGTCCATCATTCTCTCTCTCTCTCTCTCTCTCACACACACACACACACACACACACGCACACACACACACACACAATTATTTTGTTACAAAAACTTAATTTCCTGCATTCTGGTGCAGGACTTTTTGAAATTTTACCCTTTAAATGCCAGTTTGTGTGATGGCATCACAAATTATTGTTAAAATAAACACACAAAGTAAAATATGTTCAATAGGATAGGAGCCCCGCATTTAGTGATCTAGGAGGCAAGTATTTTGTAATAAGATCAGATAGATAGAGCAATCACAAAATAAAGAAATGAGGCTCATCGTGCTCGCAAGCCACTGTCTAAAGTCTAATTGTGTTCTCAGAGGGATGACACTGGTGATCTACACCTCTACCAGAGGCCAGCAGCCAGAGGGGGACCCTGCTGACCACAAGGCCATCTGAATCATCCTATGCTGAATTGACATGGATGGCATCTCCCTTAAGCTGATGTGAGTATAACTTCCATGTACAAACACAAACACACCCACTCTATCTATATCTCTCTTCTAGGACATGTCATCATCATCAAACCTTTATTTTTTTTTTCACTTTTTTGTTTATTATACTTTTTTGAGGACATAGACATTATAAGTATATGTCTGTATATATACATTGTTGTATTGTCATTGTCCACATAGAACAGATAACAACATTAAACAGAAGAAAATAAAATAAAAAAATAAAAAACAAGAAAAAATAAAACAGAGTTCAAAAGTAAATATTAATACAAACAAACACTGACTTGGTCGCTCGACAGTCGTCTCAAACGTATATACATAGTATATCAAATATATAGCACATGTTTAGGTACCCAAATATGCTTCTCCAATGTATATCCGGTATATCAAATAACTCACGTTGAATTAACGTTCACACAGATGAATACCAACAAGCAGCATACAAATTGTTATTCTGGAATAGTATGGAACTGTACATCATCCACAAGTACAAGGAATGAACCCCACGTTTTCTTGAACATAGATGAAGAACCTCTCAGAGTGCATCTTATCTTTTCAAGTTTGATAAAGTATAGTATGTCTCTAATCCAGTGAAGGTGAGTGGGGGGAGCAGCGGACTTCCATTTAAACAGAATCAGCCGTAGGTGGGGAGTATCCAAAAAGCGCTGTCAATACATTTGGTTCAAGATTTGTCTCAATACTTCCCGAGATGGTTTCAAAAATATTTGTCCAATACCTGTGCAAGGAGGGGCATGTCCAAAACATGTGAGTATATGTGGCTGGGGCCGAATGACATCTATCACATATAGGATCGATATCTTCATACATTTTGGCTAATCTGACTTTCGTCAGGTGTACTCGATGAACAATTTTGCATTGTATCAGCCCGTGTCTTGCACAAATAGAAGAAGAATGAACAAGACGTAGAATGTCAACCCAAATGTCATCCGAGATCTCCTCCTCTAAATCCTCCTCCCATTTACTTTTAATATTGTGTATTGTGGTTGGACATAAGGAGAGAATGAGATTGTACATAGTCGATATCATGCCCTTGATGGAAGACATCGGGGTTAAAAAGGAGTCGATGGGTGTTACCTCTGGAAGGTTGGGAAATATAGGGTTAATGCTACAGACATAGCTACGAATCTGTAGATACCGAAAGAAATGTCGGCTATGGATTGAATATTTCTCTGATAATTGCTGAAAGGAGGCAAAAACATTATCTATATATAGGTCACCTAGTGTTTTAATACCGAGTGAGGCCCATAAGGAGAATGCTCCATCCATCAATGAGGGGTGAAATAAAGGGTTAGCTGCTATCGGGGCCAAGTGGGATAGAGTTTTAAACCCAAAGTGGCGTCTGAATTGATTCCAAATTCTGAATGTAGTTTTAACGATTATATTTTTGAAGTAGGGGGCCAATGGAGAACTAATGGGGGCATGTATAAGACCGGTTAGTGAAGCAGGTTTGACAGATGAGGCTTCGATGTCAACCCACATAGGGCACACCAGAGGTTTGTCTGACTGTAGCCATTGCTGTATGATTCTGAGATTGGCTGCCCAATAGTAGGCTCTGAAGTTAGGTAGAGCCATGCCACCCAGAGATCTACTCCTTTGTAATAGAGCTTTACTAATTCTGGGAACTTTGTTATTCCAAATAAATTTGGACACTAGGCTGTCAATTTTTTGAAAGAATGAGTGGGGAAGAAAGATAGGCAGGCACTGGACAAGATAAGAAAACCTTGGGAGAGAGTTCATCTTAACGCAATTGATACGTGCAGCAAGAGAGAGAGGTAATAATGACCAACGTTCAAAATCTTCCTGAAATCGAGTCAGTAGAGAGCCAAAATTAAATTTGAATAGGTCCCCAAATGTATCCCTAATTTGGATACCGAGATATTTGAAGCCATGGGGGGAAATTTTCAATGGGAAGTTATGCAGTGGATAACTTCGAGCTTCTGCATTCAATGGAAGAAGTTCACTTTTGTCTAAATTTAGTTTATACCCTGAAATACGGCCAAATCGGGTGAATATGTCAAGTGCAGCTGGAATAGATGTGGAGATGTCAGACACGTATAGAAGCAGGTCATCTGCATATAGGGAGGTCCTCTGTTCAACACCCCCTCTGATTATACCTTTTATACGAAGGTCTGATCGAAGTGCGATGGCCAACGGTTCAATGGCAACATCGAACAGGAGTGGGCTCAAATTGCAACCCTGTCTCGTGGAGCGGTGTAGATGGAACTGTGCTGAACGTGTGTTGTTAGTCCTTACTGAGGCAGTGGGAGAGGTGTAAAGTAATTTCACCCAAGCTACAAAGTTATCCCCCAGTCCAAACTTTTTCAATGTGTCGAAAAGATATCCCCACTCCACACGGTCAAAAGCTTTGGCCGCATCTAGTGAGATGACAGCCTCCGGGCTAGTTGTGGAGGAAGGGCTATATATGACATTAAAGAGACGTCTAATGTTGGAAAATGAATATCTATTCTGGATAAAACCTGTTTGGTCTGGAGATATGATAGTGGGAAGGACAGGTTCTAAGCGCATAGCTAAGAGCTTTGATAGAAGCTTTAAATCTACCGTCAACTGACTGACAGGACGATAACTTCCACAGGATAGGGGGTCTTTATCTTTTTTTAGCAACAGAGAAATCGAGGCTTGAGTAAGGGATGGGGGTAACTTAAGTGACCTAAATGAATCTGCATACATGTCAATTAAAATGGGTGCCAGTTTATCAAAGAATTTCCTGTAGAACTCTATAGGGTAACCATCTAGCCCCGGACACTTCCCTGTTTGCATAGAGTAGGCGGCCTCTCTGAGCTCATCTATCGTGACTGGTCCCTCCAGCCCTGTGGCAGCCTCCGGGTTTATCTGTGGTATATCCAATGAATTAAAAAAATTATCATAGGCAGAAGGGTCAGAGGTTTGTTCAGATGTATATAAGGAGGAATAAAAGTTTTTAAATTCTTCATTAATTAGCTTGGGATCCGTAGTTAAACCATTGGTTGTCTGGATTTGAGGGATCTGATGTGAGGCAGAGGCCTGTCGTAACTTATGGGCCAATAATTTATTAGACTTGTCTCCATGCTCATAGTACGTCTGTCTGGATTTAATCATTAGATCCTCCACGTAAGCAGAGGAGAGGACATCAAATTTAGCTTGGAGGGAGAGACGTTCTTTATAGACATCCGGGGATGGTTGAGTAGCATGTATGTTATCTAATTGACTAATCTGCTTAGTCAAGTCACTCATCTGTCTTTTTCTATCCTTCCTTTCATAGGCGCTATATGAGATTATCTCACCCCTCAGATATGCCTTCAATGTCTCCCATAGTAAAGATGCTGAAATCTCAGGGGTCTTATTGGTCGATATAAAAAAATCGATTTGGTTGTGTATGAAATTAACGAAATTCTCATTTGACAATAAACGGCAATTTAGGCGCCAGGGAGGTGGCGAGTTGTTATATTCCTGGAAGCACAACTCCAGAAGCACTGGAGCATGATCCGACAATACGATCGCTTCATAAGAGCAGGAGTGTAGTGATGGGATGAGTCGATTATCAATCAGAAAAAAGTCAATACGAGAATAAGTTTGATGAACATGTGAAAAGAAAGAATATTGTCTTCCTTGTGGGTTTAAAAATCGCCAGGGGTCAGAGACCTTGAATTCATTCATAAAGGCATGAATGATTTTGGCAGATCTTGAAGGTACACTATTCCTGGGTGATGAGCGATCTAATCTAGGATTAATCCAGACATTGTGGTCTCCACCCTGAATCAGATAATGTGTTGACATATCAGGTATCCTGGCAAACAGTGTTTGAAAAAAGTTCTCATTGTCCCAATTGGGGCCGTATACATTAGCCAGAATTACTGGTACATCATACAGCCGTCCTATAACTATCACAAATCTCCCGCCAGGATCCGAGATAATATCGGAGTAAACAAAGTTGACAGATTTATGGATTAGAATGGCTACCCCTCTGGATTTCCCTTGAAATGACGAATGATAAACCTGACCCACCCATCTCCTCTTTAATTTGATATGATCCGTTCCCTTTAAGTGGGTCTCTTGAAGGAAAGCAATGTTAGCGCCAAGATGTTGAAGATGATGTATCACCTTACTACATTTGATCGGTTGATTTAGGCCTCTGCAATTCCAGCTGCAAAACCTAAGTACACCTCCCGACCGCTGTGCTGATCTAGGTTGGGTCATAATACCGGCAAGATAATGAATAGATGTGCTGGGTACACCGCAAATGAGAAACACTGAAAACAATAAAATAAAACTGCAATAGGGCGACCAAGCCAAGTACACAAAAATAAAAAAGAACTGATACAGACAACATTACTCCCCCTTCCCTCCTCCCCCCTCCCTCCTCCCCCCTCCCCCATCCCCCCTCACGCCGAAGCATCTCCCGCTGAGATACGCGTGTGGTGTGGTGCCCGGAGCTCCTGCCCTCTCCCGAGTTTCGTGGTCTCTGTCCAGCAGAGAGATTTTTACAACTTTTTGAACTAAACCTATAAACTGAAGCTATGGCATCAGATATGGCCACAAGTAAATGTCTCACATTTAGCAGATGGACTTTATATGAACTAATAACTGCAATAAAGTGCATATACGTATTGCACGTGTGCCTGCGTTAATGCTGCACTTACACACCTGAAATGGGCTTTGAGTGAAAATAATAAGTGTGTGCGTGCACCTGCTGCCCATGCATAATGAGAAAAAAAAAAGAAGCTTTAGATGAAATAGTAAATGTAGTATTCATACCAACGCAGTGAATGGGCTTTAAGCGAGATCATATTAAATGCATGCGTATATGTGCTGCACCTATCTGTGCAGTAAGTAGGCTTTTTAGGAGAAATAATAATAAATGCATACGTACTGTGTGTTCGCACATACACACACACACACACACCAGGGGCGGAGCTAGGGGGTGGCTACCTGGGCTCAAGCCCCGGATGTATTCTGAAAAGCCCCGAATCTATTTAAAAAAAAATAAAAAAAAATAAAAAAAAAATAAAAAAAAATGATTTTTTTATTTTTTATTTTTTTTATACAATTCATCATTGTTACATGAAAATATGTTTGCACCAGATTTAGCAGAAGCTAATTTCCATCTGTGGTCTATCCAGCTGCTAACTGTATTTGAGTGAGTTAAGTCTTGGTGTTATGGTAGACTCAGACCTAAGCTTTAAATCACAATCAACAAGTTGACAAAAACTTAATTCTTCCACCTTAGAAACATAGCTAAAGTACGGCCATTTATAAATCAAAAGGACGCTGAAAACCAGATCCATGCCTTTATCTCAAGCCAACTCGACTACTGTAATGCACTCCTTACCGGCCTCCCGAAAAAATACGATGATAACTATTTTATTGCAATGCACTATTGCATTATTTTATTCTATTTGACTAACTATTTTATTGCACTGCACTATTTTACTTTGTATCAGTGAATCATAGACGTCTGGCCATAAGAGCATTCGGAGCATCTCTGCTCTCCCACTATTGAACTTGGGGGAGCAAAGGTATGATCTTGCTCCACCACTTTTTGATTATATGAAAAATATGATATATCCCCCCCCAATATATAAATCTAACCATAACTACGTTATGGTTAACTGAGTTTTATAGTGAAAAGAGCAGCTTTATTGGTCAAGATTGAAGGCTCTATATTGCAGGAAATTGCACGTACAGGTTCATTAAATTCAAAAAAAATCTGTCGTGGAGGGGATTGTGCCGGACCCCCTCCGAACCACCCCTTGCCTACCCAAAAAAAAAAAAAAAATTACAAAAAAAAAAAAATATATAAATAAAAATTAAAAAAAAAAAAAAAAAAAAAAAAAAGGGGGGCCCATCTGGGCTAAGCCCCGGATCTCCTACAATCCTAAATCCGCCCCTGACACACACATGCCTGTCCAGGAATGTATGTGTACTCACACACATTCATATAGCCATGTGCATGCAAACAAGCCTATAGTACCACACTAATTGTCAAAAATTCATGTTCTTGGAGAGCTAACGAAAAAAAAAAAAAAAGCGAACAAGCTGCAATAATAATAATAATAATAATAATAATATACAGTAGTGAAGATGGTCGTGATAATAATAATGACAATAATAATAACACTAAGCAAAACACGTTACATTAAAGTATGTTGCGTGACTCACTTGAAAGAGTTTGCATACTTTGATTAAGTGTCTCGAAAAAAAGCGAATAACAAGCTGCAATAATAATAATAAAAGAAGAAAAAAAAGGACAGTAGTGAAGATGATCATGATAATGGAAATAATAATAATGACAATAATAACACTAAACAAAACCTGCTATATTAAAGTATGGCAAGAGGCTTGACGAGCGAAACTAAACCAATACAGCTGCACTGTGTTAATCAACAAGCTACTGTACAGCATAACCAAATTGACTGCACTAATTCAACACAGTAGATCATTAATTAAATATATTAATATAAATATTCAGTAGGCTCCTATGCAGTTCTTTAGTGATCGATTATCCTCCAATAATAGTAGGCATAGCATTGGTGAAATAATAATGAAGTAAATAGAAAAGACAGTTCAAATGTTCAGAGATACATAACCAATTGACTGCTCTAATTCAACACCGTAGATCATTAATTAGATATAAATATGGCTATGGGCAAATGTCTATGGGTGGAAAAAAAAATTAAGTAAAGAGATAGAAGTTCAAATGTTCATAGAACAGTCACTTATCTTGATCCGTTGGTTGTCATCTTAGTGTTCAACAGTTGCTGGGCCGCTTTTATTAGTTTTCTGATGAAGATTGTTCTGCTTGAGAAACACATCAGCGTCCTCTTTTGAATGACACATCACCTGCTTCCCTTTGAAGTCGATCTGTAATGATGTGGGCCAACGCATTCTATAGACAATGCCATTGTCTTGTAGGGCTATTTTGGCCTCGAGAAACATCTCCTTTCTCATCTTTTGAATGGCCGGTGGGATGTCCTGAAAGATTTGGATTTTGGCACCTTCAAATGTGAGGGACCGCTTTTCCCTAGCCAGTTGTTGAATTTTATTCTTCTCTTGGAGACGGAGAAAGCGAACCCAAACATTACGAGGCGGGCGGCCTGCAGGTGGACGTGTGTTCGGGGCCCGGTGCGCTGTTTGTAGCTCGATGCGCCTCGGGAGCGCGTCAGGGCCGAACAGGTTCGAGAAGAACGTCTCGAAAAATGCGGTTGGGTCGGGACCTTCTCTCCCCTCGGGAAGGCCGTGGATTTTAAGGTTAAACCTTCTGCTGCGATTTTCCAGGTCGATATTCCTCTCCGTCAGGTATGATATTTATTTTTCTAATTTGAGGAGTCGGCTGTCAGCTTGTTGGGTGTGGTCCTCCACGTCGCTGACGCGCTGTTCCATAGTATCGACTCTTGTTGTCAAACCTGTCAGCTTTCCATCCATGGCTGTCAATGCAGATTGGATTTGATCCACTTGTTTGGCGATTTTGTTAGAGACATCAGTCCCGTCTTTAATAGCCTTCATTAGGTCACCTAGATTTAATTCCGCTGAGTCTGTCATGACTGTTGGCGGCGTGTGACGTATGCGTCGTCTTGGCTGTATGTCTACAAGCGTGTCGGGAGGGCCTTGGCTCCGTAGTCCTTTACTCATTTAATAAATGACATTTAAATTAAATCCGACCATAAACGAAATGTCTAAGCAGACAGGGTGGTTTCAGTGTAAAAGTGGCATTCGTCAATTCTTTAGGCAAGCATTAAGTTGCTATAATAAGATTGGCATCGGGAGCACAGGGAGCGTGCGACTACTCTAGCACTGCATCTCGCCACTCCTTTATTTAATTCTTGGGAGAACAGTAGGGTTGTAAAAAAAAGTGTAAACATCTTCAAATCATTATTAACACATCCACGCTGTAAAGGGTTATTGCCCGCCATGCTTTGACCGCCAGATCTCACGAGTAGGGTCGAGCTGCAGACTCAGAGCCTCGGTCCAGATTGGAACTTCCGCTCGGAGCCTCGGTCCAGATTGGAACTTCCGCCCTGCCACAGGACTATTACTCCTGTGACAGGGCAATGCGCTGATTGGCGGAAAGTACGGAAGTATCTCGAAGTACGTCTGACGTATCTCGAATTACGTCTGACGTTTCTCTATGTTAGCGAACATTAAACGTTGTATTCATAAAATAATATAAATTCAGCAGCATGGGGAGGGCCGGGGGCAGGGGAGGTACAGGTAGTAGAAGACATAGAGGTACAGGTCACATAATTATAGTACAGTGGAGAAGTAAAAATAGAATAAAAAGGCAGTGGAAACAATATACAATATTATTAACTCTAATAATAACACGCCTCGCGGGCTCATTATAATACGAGAGCCGTGGGTCTGCATTGTATAGAGCGGATCCCCCGGCCGTATTCAAGCGCTGGAGCGCTTTGCGATGGATCAAACTGTATTAATATAGTAGTAATAATAGTAGTTGGCTAGTTGCGCGCTTCTGGCCACCTCCCGCAGTGCGCGCATACACACATACTGTCTGTAGCCTATACAGTACGTGCAAAATTAGTTGTCAAGAGCCAATCGCACAGGTTGCCTCATCTCATCTGGCTCTGCAAATAGATCTAGAGTCTGAATATCATATATAGCCTGCTGATGATATCTCTCTCTCTCTCTCTCTCTTTCTCGTCTCAAATCCATTCTGAGAACGGAATGCAGTGCCCGCGACGAGGGTCTTGATTGATTGATTGATTGATTGATTGATTGATTGATTGAAAATTGTATTAACAGATCATGCTGGACCTACAAAACAGTACAGTACTGTTTCTCATTCCTGTACTGTTGTTTATACTCTGCTCCTGTGTTGTAACCCAACCCCCTCCAATGTACAGTAAATGACCAAGTATGGTTTTGTCAATATTCCAATGTACAGTTTTGCTTGTACAGTTGTACAGTGTCCCCCACCCACCCACCCCTCCTACCCGACCCCCCCGCCCCAAGGCGAAAGTCTTTCTCTGGTCTGCATCCCCTTAACAATTGTGTGTATTGAGCTGTACTGTACTGTACCCATTCTGCAATCTGTTAATAAAATGTTCAATCAAGAATGGAGTGATTGACAGTGTCAAAGGCCTTTTGTAGGTCCAGCATGATCTGTTAATACAATTTTCAATCAATCAATCAATCAATCAATCAAGACCCGCGTCGCAGGCACTGCATTCCGTTCTCAGAATGGATTTGAGAGAGATCATCAGCAGGCTATATATGATATTCAGACTCTAGATCTATTTGCAGAGCCAGATGAGATGAGGCAACCTGTGCGATTGGCTCTTGACAACTAATTTTGCACGTACTGTATAGGCTACAGACAGTATGTGTGTATGCGCGCACTGCGGGAGGTGGCCAGAAGCGCGCAACTAGCCAACTACTATTATTACTACTATATTAATACAGTTTTATCCATGGCAAAGCGCTCCAGCGCTTGAATACGGCCGGGGGATCCGCTCTATACAATGCAGACCCACGGCTCTCGTATTATAATGAGCCTGCGAGGCGTGTTATTATTAGAGTTAATAATATTGTATATTGTTTCCACTGCCTTTTTATTCTATTTTTACTTCTCCACTGTACTATAATTATGTGACCTGTACCTCTATGTCTTCTACTACCTGTACCTCCCCTCCCCCCGGCCCTCCCCATGTTGCTGAATTTATATTATTTTATGAATACAACGTTTAATGTTCGCTAACGTAGAGAAACGTCAGACGTAATTCGAGATACGTCAGACGTACTTCGAGATACTTCCGTACTTTCCGCCAATCAGCGCATTGCCCTGTCACAGGAGTAATAGTCCTGTGGCAGGGCGGAAGTTCCAATCTGGACCGAGGCTCCGAGTCTGCAGCTGGACCCTATTGGATCTCGCTGTACAGCGTTATTGAGATCAATATTGAATTTTTTCATATATACACCCATGGCCGCCTAGTTATAGTTGAAAGTGGGGGTGCAAGATTCTTTTTTATTCTTTTTTCTTTATTTAATTTTTTTTACATTTAATGAACACCTGTATGTGCAATTTCCTGCAATATAGAGCCTTCAATCTTGACCAAAATAAAGCTGCTCTTTTCACTATAAAACTCAGTTTATATTGCAGTATGATAGCTATAATAATAATAACTTCACTGCGAGGGCTCTTTTAGCTAACGCTAGCTAGGCACGTATGATAGCCAATTACTATTATAATAATAATAATAATAACTTTCCCATCCTCCCAAAGCCCCTCCGGCCCCGTTCACATCCGCAGCGGCAGTACCAACAACAACAACAATTAATTGACGCTATCAATAGCCCCAGTGAGCGCGGCGGCTGGCTGAATGAATGAATGAAAACTTTATTTAACAGATTGCAGAATGGGTACAATACAGTACGGCTCAATACACACAATTGTTAAGGTGATGCAGACCAGAGAAAGACGTTTGTCTTGTTTACATCAGGGTCCATACTAGCCCCTTTCGTGACTGTGCTGCACCGAGTGAATCCACAGTCACTTGCTCCTCAATGGGAAACCAACCTAGATTTACCCTGAAGGGCTGGTTCTGGCCGAACCGTTCGTTATACAAGTATCACAGAGACATTACAAATGTGCTCACAGTTGCACGAGGGTTTCGGACAGAGATACGGGATGGTGCGCAGGCGCTGTGATCACCCAACGGCGGAAATAATGCCGCTTTGAGCAGTTTATAAAAAAATATTAAAAATATTTATTAGCAACGCCGAGCTTTCAAACCATCCCGTATCTCTGTCCGAACATATACAGAAATAAATACAGTAAAAACATACATGACATCATGACATTTATGGCATAGGGACATACATGACATACAGGTATATACTGTAGTACTGTTACATTTGTGACATATACGATATGCAAATAATATACAGTACTGTTACCCAGAGATCCTAACAGAAAATATTATATATATATGATGGGGATGAGACTGTACATTAGGAGGAGGGGGGGGGGTGGACATTTACGGTGGCCAGTTTCGAATTGCAGTCTCCCGTAGGTGCTCTTTAAGAGCGGTTTTGAATGTGGGCAGGGGTAAAGTGGGTTTTAGGAGTGAGGTTAAGCAGTAGTCTGACCAGTTTGTTTTGTGATGTTTGTAATCTTGTTTTTAGTGCCTTTGAGGTGCTTTGGTACCATGAGGTGCAGGCATAGTCGTAGTACCCTTGAATGAGTACTGAGAGTACCCATGATTTTTGCCATTTTGTTATCGTGAAATTGGTATTAAATTTAATTCTGATTGGCATTAAAAAGTCTTAAAGCCTTAAATCTGACTGGGCTAAACCCTGGTTATTTTCAGCCCAATTTATTCATTTCACTGCAAACCATCTGATCAATATATCACCCATACTACATAAAGCATTTACTGACGATCACGTAATTATAAACGCCGCCCCCCCCCCCTTTCCTCCGTGCATGATGACGCATAACGTATACGATCATATACAGTTGAATTTTTTAATATAGCGTGTCTAGGGAATAAATGGCAATCGATGCATTTAGGTCTATAACTCACGTTCTAGGAATTACTACAGGAAATGATAAAACATACTTATATTCTAGAAGGTATTTTTGTATTTTTGTATGAATGAAAAAGTATAACGTTCCTACATCCTGAACAATAGATAATCGATGTTGAATGCAGGCATTAAAGTGTTCCGTCTCAAGACGGATTTCCGTCAATTTGATTGGGGAGATCCGTCAATTTGATTCGCAGTCTAACGGAATTGACTACCTGGTATAATATGATTTGTAGATGCATACAGATTGAAACAAAATTGAGCCAATCAGAGGCGCCAAATATCATGAAAAGGGAATTTTTTCTACCGAGGCGGCGCCAAGCAGTCATCACTCAGGGACTCGAGTGGTTGCAGCTGGAGGCTATTGGGCGAGTGACATTTGCGAGGTCTGTCCGCCACATGGCAGGGTAACAAAATAGTTGTGTCCCCTGCTGTGGTTGTGAGTATAGTATACGTTTATTAGCTTAACTCCGTAGCAACATCACACAGGTGTATCTGTAGACAGTCTCCTCCCCACCGTATATATCTTTTTTCCTACCACCCACCCCCTCCTAATGTACAGTCCCGGACTTTCCAGTGAATCATAGTGTCCTTTTTTTTCATTTTCCCAGATGCACCATGCACCAAGGATCCAGCTGATTACTGCCAATCTGGAGGATTGTTCCTTATCTGCTCTTCACTTGTGCCACTGATTCATTGACCTTTTGTGGTGTGGTATGTTTTGATTTTTACTTAGTAATACACTGTATAGTTGGGATTCTGAATTAAACAGTATAATGTTCACATATATTATGGAGCCCCCAGGGGTCGGGAGAATATTGTGGAAAACAATATAAAACTGAAATGGTAAAGCTAAAAAACTGTAGACCTGACCACAACCCCCTCGGTTCAACAGCACAATATGTTGCTTTCTCCGCTTTTAAAAGTTGAAATCATCTGATGACATTGAAGGGATAGTTCAGAATTGTGGACATAAAGTTTAATTTACTACTTGGCCATTATGTTATGTTCAATGGACTGCACTTATATAGCAATAGCGCTTTTATCCAAAGCGCGTATGGCCTCTCATTCACCTATTCACACACATTCACACACCAATGGTGGCAGCTGCCATGCATATTGATCCATAAATAGTGTTTAGATTGTACTTCTATAGGTTTTTAACTTTACCTACTGTATTTAAACATTATATTTGAACAAACACTGCAAGCTAAAGTTTTAAATCATTTGAATCTGTTTTATACAGCACACTTGCTTCCAAAATAAAGCAGTTTTACAATCCTGATCGTTTGTTAACACTTGAAGCTTTTTGTTTCTAACAATCTGTACAATAAAAGTGTTTCTCTGCTGAACTTTGAGTTCTGTCACTTTATTGAAGGAGTTTGATTGTAATAATTGAGGAAAAACCTGTGAAATAACAGTGTTTCACTGCTGAACTTTAAGTTCTGTCACTTAATTGAAGGAGTTTGATTGTAATAATTATGGGAAAACCTGTAAAATAACAGTGTTTCACTGCTGAACTTTAAGTTCTGTCACTTTATTGAAGGAGTTTGATTGTAATAATTGAGGAAAAACCTGTGAAATAACAGTGTTTCACTGCTGAACTTTAAGTTCTGTCACTTTATTGAAGGAGTTTGATCGTAATAATTTAGGAAAAACCTGTGAAATAACAGTCTTTCACTGCTGAACTTTGAGTTCTGTCACTTAATTGAAGGAGTTTGATTGTAATAATTATGGGAAAACCTGTAAAATAACAGTGTTTCACTGCTGAACTTTAAGTTCTGTCACTTTATTGAAGGAGTTTGATCGTAATAATTGAGGAAAAACCTGTGAAATAACAGTGTTTCACTGCTGAACTTTGAGTTCTGTCACTTAATTGAAGGAGTTTGATTGTAATAATTATGGGAAAACATGTAAAATAACAGTGTTTCACTGCTGAACTTTGAGTTCTGTCACTTAATTGAAGGAGTTTGATTGTAATAATTATGGGAAAACATGTAGAATAACAGTGTTTCACTGCTGAACTTTGAGTTCTGTCACTTAATTGAAGGAGTTTGATTGTAATAATTATGGGAAAACATGTAAAATAACAGTGTTTCACTGCTGAACTTTGAGTTATGTCACTTTATTGAAGGAGTTTGATCGTAATAATTTAGGAAAAACCTGTGAAATAACAGTCTTTCACTGCTGAACTTTGAGTTCTGTCACTTAATTGAAGGAGTTTGATTGTAATAATTATGGGAAAACCTGTAAAATAACAGTGTTTCACTGCTGAACTTTAAGTTCTGTCACTTTATTGAAGGAGTTTGATCGTAATAATTGAGGAAAAACCTGTGAAATAACAGTGTTTCACTGCTGAACTTTGAGTTCTGTCACTTAATTGAAGGAGTTTGATTGTAATAATTATGGGAAAACATGTAAAATAACAGTGTTTCACTGCTGAACTTTGAGTTCTTTCACTTAATTGAAGGAGTTTGATTGTAATAATTATGGGAAAACATGTAGAATAACAGTGTTTCACTGCTGAACTTTGAGTTCTGTCACTTAATTGAAGGAGTTTGATTGTAATAATTATGGGAAAACATGTAAAATAACAGTGTTTCACTGCTGAACTTTGAGTTATGTCACTTAATTGAAGGAGTTTGATTGTAATAATTCTGGGAAAACATGTAAAATAACAGTGTTTCACTGCTGAACTTTGAGTTCTGTCACTTAATTGAAGGAGTTTGATTGTAATAATTCTGGGAAAACATGTAAAATAACAGTGTTTCACTGCTGAACTTTAAGTTCTGTCACTTTATTGAAGGAGTTTGATTGTAATAATTCTGGGAAAACATGTAAAATAACAGTGTTTCACTGCTGAACTTTAAGTTCTGTCACTTTATTGAAGGAGTTTGATCATAATAATTTAGGAAAAACCTGTGAAATAACAGTGTTTCACTGCTGAACTTTAAGTTATGTCACTTTATTGAAGGAGTTTGATCGTAATAATTTAGGAAAGACCTGTGAAATAACAGTGTTTCACTGCTGAACTTTGAGTTATGTCACTTAATTGAGGGAGTTTCATCGTAAATGTAGGGAAAACTTGTGAAATAACAGTGTTTCACTGCTGAACTTTAAGTTCTGTCACTTTATTGAAGGTGTTTGATCATAATAATGTAGGAAAAAACCTGTAAAATAACAGTGTTTCACTGCTGAACCTAACCTGTCAATTAACAGTGATTCTCTGTTCTCGGGTTCTCAAATAATAAACAGAATTATCTGTAAATTTATTGCTTTTCCACTTTATTTTAATTAGGGTATTTCAATGTAAATTTTACACTAATTCAATGTCCCCAAACTGCCAGACTTTTACCGTTTTTCTACCGATTTCTTTTTTACAGTGCTATGCCCTGCTTCGTGCCGGTGGCCGGACTATACTCAAATCAACTCTAAATGGATCTAATCAGTGGATTGCATATTTTCGTCAAGAAGCAGAATAAGGCTAACCGTCTCTGCCTATTGGGACATCATAATCGGGTTACCAACTTGAAGACGTGGTCATTTTTGGATTATCGAAGCTTTTGGACTGCAATAAGAAGATTTTGGATCTGTTTACCGCGCACAGGATCTACCAAAATGAACTGATAAGACACTTGGACACTTGGACTAATAATGCATTCAGTCATTTGGACGGAGTTGTTAAAACTCACTCCACTCAAATCAATAGAGTTATATTCCACTCTATTCAAATCAAATTTAAAGGGACGTGGCTGGGATAAATTGTCAGTCAGCCAAAACAAATTCCTGGACCAAGGTCGAACCGAGAGCTCTGGAGTCGAAGGCCCTCTGGGAGATAAGAGTGGCGAGCGGCTTCCCCACCCGCAATCCCTAGTCCCACCCCCCCCCCCCTTCCTCTGCATTGGCGCTGCACTGTCGGCTGCCTCGTGTGAGGGAGACCTCCCCCACCCAGGACTTGGCTTGTGCACTCCCCCCCACCTCCCCCCCCCCCTCCCACTTCCCCCCCCCCCCCCTACAGCCCTGTAACAACCCCAACCCACTCCCCCCCCTCCTTCCGTAAATGGCGCTGCCTATGACGGCTGCCAGTCTGTTTGCGGTGGTGAATATGCATATGTTTGTCTCAAGGCTCTGTACCATTATTATTATCTAAAATGTAATAATTGTGGAATATTACTGTAATGAGCTGTATGTGTATGATCCAAGCGTCCTATGATCCTCATAGGAGCATAACAGAAAAAAGCATTCCATGTGGAGGTATTCTGTATCTTTGCATGTCAACTAATAAAGAAACTTGAAACTTAAATGTGGATACAGCAGCGCAGCATCCACAAACTCACAACAGCGCCACTATATGGCCAAAATAATACATGGTTTAACAAATGGTGGTTTAAATGCATTAACAAAAAGCCGGCGCGTCGGGGAGATGTCACCAGCTGTGTGAGAGCGCCCCCGCTGGTCATTGTTACCATTAACCATGCAAACGGCCCCCAAACGGCCCCCTAACAGTGGTTCCAGGACTAATCCTGGCTGTATCTGTACTAACAAGAACATAAAACACGGGGAACACTTACATGGAACATGGACCGACACAGAGAAGAGGAAACAAGGAACTCAAATACACAGGAACAAATGACAAACAAGAAACACCTGGGATGATTACAACTGAAGACACCTGGGAGGGGAAACAGACTGAACTACAACTATGGCAGACAAGACAACCAACACCAGACACTGGGACAAAACAAGCAGACTACAAACACTAAACACTAAACCTAATACAACAGTAACTCTAGACTAACAGGGGGACATGAAGAAGAGAGAGAGAAAGGGAGAGAGAGAGCAAGAGAGAGAAGAGAAAGAACAGTAAGATACAGAGAGACACGGAGTGAGGCCTTTCACCATGTTGGAAGAAACAACGGTTGCTATGTGTGTTAATACATTTTTCATTCAATCAATCAATCTGCACGGTGATTGATTGAATGCAAATTTTATTAACAGATTGCAGAATGGGTACAATACAGTACGGCTCAATACACACAATTGTTAAGGTGATGCAGACCAGAGAAATACTTTCGTCTTGTTTACATCAGGGTCCCCCATTTTCAATTCATAATTAATTGTAAGTAAGGGTGCAACTTGCTCCGTGCAATCCATTCTTTTTGGATCTAGCCCATATGTGTTGATATATTTCTCAAATTGTAACATTTGGTGTCTTATTACTGAATCTTGTAAACAACTCAGGCCCGAATCCACAAAGCGCGCTATCCACTAAGGACATTGCGTGGATGAGATACTAGTGCAGACACGCCCGAATGTGTGCAATTTGCTCCTGATCTGCTCCAGCGCAGTTTGCTCGCGGAGCAGCCAGTCTGCACCTGACAGCGCTGTTGGCAGATATCAGGAAGGGGAAAAATAAACCCGAAATGAGGCATAGACATAACAGTATTTTTCACCATTAGTATTCCGTTCATTATATATTGTATTTTGTTTACTTCGTAATGTATAGAGCTTGCTTAATTAGTATTTTCATGACACATTGCGTCCTTTGTTTTTGTCACTATCTTTCATCATTGCATGTTTGTCATGTCCTATTCCAATTCTATATATTTTTTTATTATAATTGTACTATATTCTATTGTGCTATATTTCATTTAGTTGATATCCCATTTAATTTTATTCAATCTCTTCATTAAGTTGTACAGCCCTGGCCTATATTTTATTTCATAATTCTATTCTATTCTATTGTGCTATATTTCATTTAGTTGATATCCCATTTACTTTTATTCAATCTCTTTACTTAAGTAGGATATCCCAACTGCGCTCACAGACTGGGATAGGAGATGCCAAATGTGTTGCTTGGCTGCAGGTGTCGTGTTCTTGTTCAGTTGGGCAAGATGTGTTTGGACCTCATCCGTCAGGACAGGGGCGTAGCTGGGAGGGGGGTAGCTTAGGATGATCCCAAGGGCCCAGCACTGCCCCCCCCCCCCCCCCCCCCCCCCGCCCCCCCCCCCCCCCCCCCCCCCCCAAAAAAAAAAAATTTACTAGACATCACTCGGGTGTATTATTGATGCTCTCATTGATACTATGTTTGTTTCTGAAGTGTGTGTGTGTGTGTGTGAGATATATAGAGAGAGGGGGGGCTTTGGTAGACTATTGCATTGGTCCATTCATTGAAGATGAACGCAATGCGACATCCTTTACTAGGCTCACCCACCAACAGTGCAGGTGCTGAACTGCTGATCCGAATGTATAGGTAAAAACCATATTATGCGTTTTCATCAATAAAAAAATTGCCATAAAAAATTCCGCTTGCACGCTTACGCGTGCTCGCATTCACTGGGGGCCTACAAATACATTCTTTCATGGGGCCCAGAATCTGGAGCTACACCCCTGCGTCAGGACCTCCAAGTCACGATCCAGATGCCAAATGTGTTTATTTTGTTTATTCCGTATTGTATTTTGTTTATTTCGTCATTGCATTTGTTTGTCATCCACAAATAAAATATTTTGAGCAGACCTGTCCATAGTGCAGAATCTTTATACCGAATTTAGGCACTGTGCCAGTGAAGATATTTTATAAGTAACAAATATTTTGAGTGAGCAAGTTGTATTTATTTTTTAGTTAGGATAATAGAACCTGTACTATATACATATCATATACTCCAAAATACACTTTTCATTGGCCGTGTTTCCAGATCCTCATGGACCCGACGAAACGTTATAATTTAAAAGTGTATTCTGGAGCATATGAGTGTGCCGTGGTACAATCGGTTTCGCTCTGTGGTACAATTGTAATCTGAGTGCATTCAATCATTATAATAATAATAATAATAAACCTTATTTATATAGAACCTTTCATACAAGGATTGCAGTTCAAAGTTCTTTATATAATGAATACATAATAAAACAAGCAGCAAGAGCAATGCATAACACAAATAATGCAAAATGCATGATGCAAAATCAAAATCTTGTTTCAAGATCAATCAATCAATAACGCAGACAACATTGGGAAAGGCGACAACGTTAAATAACAATATTTAAATAATAAATACGATTGCATGGGATCTCTGGGTGGCTGATGCCACTTTATAGATGGCTTAGGGCTTTGCGCTTAGATACCACCAGGTCTGTGAAGACGGTATAGGTGCGTTAACTGCTTGGTGCAATTTGCACCGGGCTTTGTGGATTGGGAGCGTTTTTGGAGGGGCTCATTTGCATAGAAAGGGGAACATGTGCGGCTAAGTGGCGCAGTGGGCAAGGCGCTCGCCACTAGTGCAGGATATGCTGGGTTCGAGCCCAGCTCTCGGCATTGCTACCAGCTTGGCTGGTCGTTCATACTAACACAATTGGCAGTGTTAGGGGTGGGAAAGCTGGTGGGTGGGTCCTGGTCATTGTAAACAGCGACTCCTACAGTTCGGTCGGGGCGCCTGCTCAGCGAGGAAAGGATCTAAGGGGGGTAGTGTGATCCTTCCACACGTTACACCCTCTCAGTGAGAGTCCGTGCTGCCAGGTGAAAAGAAGCGGTTGATTGGTTACACATATGTGTCGGAGGAAGCATGTGATAGCCTCCACTCTCCCAGGAAGGGGATTGGGAATTGGCATAACGACTAACATTGGGATGGGAGAAAAACTGAGGAAAAAGGAGGGGACAAAATATCAAAAGAAATAAATAAAGGAAGGGGAACATGTTCCGCCCATATTACCTCATTTAAATATGCGCTAATTGCACAGGACGCAATGCTGATGGAATGCAGTAACCACCTCATTTCACCTGTTGCGCCTCCTCTGTGTATAGCAAACTGTGTTTCAGCGCTATTTGCACCGGCTTAGCATTGGAAAAAGCCACGCAAACCGTTTGTGGATTCGGCCCTCACTGTTGAACAGTAATAGCATGCGTTTCCAGTAGGGGTGTAAAGGTACACGTCTCCGTACCGAACCGTTTCAGTGTGTACCGTACCGTACCGTACCGAACGAATACAACGGTATGTTAACCTCTAACGACAGCCCACTGGGGGCTGTTTTTTTCACAATCAAATTATAATTATATATTTTTTTTTTCAAGTCGATTATTAATTTCAATATAGAATATTCGTTGACAGCCCTAAAAGTACAATTAGTTACTGCACACTACATCACCCCTGAGTGGAACATGGAAAGCCAAACTTTCCCCCACTGTACCGAAAACTTGTACCGAACCTCGACTTCAAAACCGAGGTACGTACCGTACCGTGGTTTTTGTGTACCGTTACAGTTTCCAGTGTTATACCTACACTACCACTGCACAGAAATTTGACATTTTCTTTTGAAAGCGGTTACCAATGTTGTCATGTTGGAAGAGAAAACTACACAAGCAAGGCCTCTATTGTTTAATGGAACTATACACTGCACACCCACCACAAGGACAAACAAATAAAGGTTGCCCTGAGTCACTCTGTAACACATGATCAAAGTGTTACCAACAAAATGTATTTATTAATGAGATATATAGATTAGGAAAGTCCAGACATTTATCGAAATATTTCAAAACCACTAAAACAGCCAACATCAATATTTTGATGAAAAATGTATAAATAAATAATTGTGGAAATGAATCGTTCTAACCTCTGACTCAAACAAAAGAATGCATCACACATTGTCTGAATATTCTAATTCCAGTTAAGTTGTTCATAGATTGCATCAAAACCCATCAACTGAGTCAAGAAAAAAAGGAAACGAAGCTAGACTGTAACATACGGTAATACCATTAGACTTAAACTCCTGAATGGTAATGAACAGCATGTCCAGTGACGCAAGGGAGAAATACTTCTTGTGTCAGTTATTATTTACTTTGGAAGAGGTTTTAGAGCAAGCACTCCAATGGATGTTCCTGTTCCTGTATGCAATTTAAGAATTATAGCCATTATAATTTATTTTTTCTTCCAATTGTACAGTCTGCTTATGCTCATTAAACATTTTCCATGAGAATTCTTGACAACTTTACTCAGCAGTGGTTACAAGCCTGCATTGTAATTGCAGGCAGTGTTTTTGTAGAAGATGTGAGGCCAGGCAAACAGCTCAAGAATGACCTAATGTGTACATTTAAAATGTAACCATGAATCTCACTCACTCACTCACTCACTCACTCACTCACTCACATTCCCTCTCTCTCACACATTCACTCATTCACACACAAAGACTGAGTACATTTAATTTACATACTATATGCATTGTTGTTGATTTCATACAAAGCTGGTACCATTTTTGCATTTTACAACTCACTAAATGCAAATATTGCCAGACCAACTACAGTGTGACAAAAGCTAGGCACCTCACATCAAACTTCACCTAGGGAGACTACTAATTGAGCCCACCAACACACCATCAGCAGGGAGAACTCAATAAAAGCAAACAATGTTGTCTGGAGTGCACTGAGCAGCTTTCATGTTTATCACTGGAATGCACCACCAAACATGTTGCATAGCAACAAATGTTCCTCTGAAAATAATAAGGGAGAAAAAAGACTAAATAAATACATTTATTTAAAAAAGAAAAAACATTTTGTGGACGTGAGCCCAAAAGCTGTTATCGGGCCCCAGTTTTCACACACTTAAGCTCCAGTCGGCCTGGCCCCGTCACTCGCCGTCTTGTCCTGAGTGCTGAGAGGCCCGTGCTTCTGGTTTCCAAAATAAGTCATCAAGGGCCCTCTCTGTGGGACGAGACAAAGGGAGGCTGCTACGGGCCCAGAGCTCTCACATTATGGCCTCCAAACAGCTGAAGACAACCGCGACAGGCTGAGGCTCTGCCGGACTATAGCGCTTGAATGGGGATATTGGACTCTTAACGCGTTGCCAAGCATGAAAAGGTCTGTAGAAAGCTCTTAAGCACCAAGCACCAGGCCAAAGCAAGTACAGTACATTTTGTTCCCAAAACCCCACCCCGTACCCCATTCCTTCTTCCCATGTCATTATATGTGAGATATACTGGTATTACACCACAACCAGTGCCCCATCTTCAGTCAATAAACTGGTATTACACCACAACCAGTGCCCCATCTTCATGTCAATAAACTGGAATTACACCACAACCAGTGCCCCATCTTCATGTCAATAAACTGGTATTACACCACAACCAGTGCCCCATCTCCAGGTCAATAAACTGGTATTACACCACAACCAGTGCCCCATCTCCAGGTCAATAAACTGGTATTACACCACAACCAGTGCCCCATCTTCAGATCAATAAACTGGTATTACACCACAACCAGTGCCCCATCTGTAGGTCACTCTTTTTTTTAAGTGTCAACGTTTGCTATGGTGTGGAAGAGCTAAACAAATGCATTATGTTGCATGAGGAAGGGAGGAAGATCGAAAACTATCATCGAATCTCTCTTTCCTGACATGTTAAAGAGAGACATAGTGGATAATTTGGTAAATGGTGAAAGAAAGGAAAAAAGCACTCTGCTTGAAAAACATCACTTGTTTTTTTTGATACAGCAATAAAATAACTGAAAAAGAGTAGTCAGTGTGTGTAGGTTTTTTCGACCACCTGATTCAAACATTGGGGCCAACACACATGTGTAGAACTACTCTTCTGGATGTGTGCGTTGGGGCCAGCACACATGTGTAGAACTGCTCTTCTGGATGTGTACGTTGGGGCCAGCACACATGTGTAGAACTGCTCTTCTGGATGTGTGCGTTTGGGCCAACACACATGAGTAGAACTCATGGATGTGTGTGTGTTACTACTCTGCTCAAGTTGATAAATGACATTGGAAAACATTGGTTCTCTTATTCCGTGCTCCCTGCGGTTGGTCTTATATGCTCGACAGGATCACAGACGCTCATCACCGAGTACATCAAATGGGCCGAGAAGGGGGGATGATGACGCTTTGATGAAATCTAATTCTATCAGCCGCTCCCATCGCCAGGCCAGAGTGACGCCATGGTTCAAACCCACACAAAATTACCAATCGCTTACGAATAAAAACAATCACTATTTCCCACCCATGAGTGCAAATCTATCAAAGAGACCATGTCAAACTTAAATTATTGTTTTCTCACATCTGTCACACTCAAAGAAGGATTTGAGCTGATTACATGCTTTGGAGACGGAATCTGAATCACAGTTTCAGAATAATCTCTCTACCAGCATTGTTATTGTCAGTAGCAAACAACAACCCAGAAAGGCTAAACATTTAGACAGGGTGGAGGGTCTTATGAGGATTGTTAGCATATATTAATTATTAATTGTTAGAATATATAATGTAGGTTGGAGGGATAAGATAAGCATTGGTGGCCAGCAGGTTAGTTAAAATTAGCATGTTCTCCTCCTAGGAGAAGATGGAATGAAATGTACTTAAGTAGTTATATGGGAGGTGGTGGTTGAGTATTGAGAAACACACACAATAACTTTGACTGAGTTGGAAGGAGACAGAGACAATCCGAAAAGGAAAAGGACCTGTCAGGAATCAGAGTAAACGTCCCTCGGAGTATTCAAGATAAAGAGTGAATAAAATAGAGGGGGAAATATGTGTGGCAAGCGGAAGGTGGAGAGTGTCTGGAAGGCCCTGTGCTGCCGGTACAAACCCCTGCTGCCGGTACAACCCCCCCCCCCCCCCCCCCCCCCCCCCCACACACACACAGGGGAAAGAGCTTTTCCTCACCTCGTCCCGGGCCTTGGAATCCTGATCCACTTTTCCAGATGGCCTCGATGGCAGCAACAGTGAGCACAGGTCCCGCTTCCAGCTTCCGCTCGGTCACCCCTGCCCCATTTGTCTGACTGGATCGACAACGCCAGCCACCAGCTGTGACTGCCAGGGACTAGGAACCCAATTCCAGGTCCTCTCACTCTGAGACCAATTTTTTAGGTGGCTTGATGGAAATCCTGGGCCCATTAACCCTCCCCCCTTTGCCCAGTAAAATGTTCATTCAATCAATCAATCTGCACGGTGATTGATTGAATGAAAATTGTATTAACAGATTGCAGAATGGGTACAATACGGTACGGCTCAATATACACAATTGTTAAGGGGATGCAGACCAGAGAAAGTCTTGTTTACATCAGTGTCCCCCATTTTCAATTCATAATAAATTGTAAGTAAGGGTGCAACTTGCTCCGTGCAATCCATTCTTTGTGGATCTAGCCCTAAGTGTTTTATGGTGGACTGTGGGGAATGAGGAAGGTGGGAAGGGCAGGAAGGAGGAAGGTGAAAAGAGCAGAAAGGAGAGGAACAAAATGTCATATTTCCCACCTCTCAATCGGCTGGGGTGTTGATAGAGGGACTGTGCCAGCTGTGTGTGTGTTTTAGCAACAATTCCTATGAACCAATTTGTAGTATATATGCTATGACAAATTGCACACCAATTACTTACACAGCTTCTCTGACTTTTACAGTTAATGTAATGTTATGGTTGGGTTAGGTTAGTTTAAGATTAGGGTTATGGTTCAGGTTAGTGTAGGATTAGGGTTATGGTTATCTATCTATCTATCTATCTATCTTCATATTCTTTACATACCTGTTTCTTGGGTTATGTCCACACCCTAATAACAGCTACTTATGATAAGTGTAATCTGGAATTACATTTCCTACTGTTGGTGCAAAAGAAAATATCTGACATTTAAGCTTCATTGATAAAGGAATATGATTTGTCACAAACTGGGACCGTCTTGAGATATTGGAAGCAGCATTTTATTTTTCGTAAGTATGTGTTAGCATCATTCATCTAGCATGCTAGTGGAAGTCAATATTGAATGCCTAGCATGATGCTACAATGGAAGCATCACATAGGACACGACACCAGCACCGCTGTGCTCTGAAACATATTATTTTCAATGGCTTGAGCCACGCCACGACCGCATTTCGATGCGCCATGGAAAGTGTGGGAGAGAGACATGCCGGGCTAGAAACAACATGCCAAAGTGTTCATGGCTAATAAATGTAAAATTACGCTGTTGGAATGATTGATGGAAATGCTGCCCTCCTTGCTTCTGTTCTCACCAACTGATCCACCTGGCCTTGTCGACACAAGCCAGGACCCTGCTTGAGTGTGATTGCTTGATACTGAAGGATATCACTGGTTTTCATATGGTTATAACAACATGTATGTAAAGTAAATATCTATATAGATATTAGTGTTAAAATTTAGAGACACATTCATCTGTAGCAGAGAGTGTATAGTGGTTGCTATAGTGACGAGATAAGAGCCAGAGAGCCAAGGCCACCCCCAGAGTTAGGAAGAACAACACCATTCCGTTAAGAGATAGCCAGTATGTAGCAGCATCTGTTTGGGTGAGAAGTGACGAGCGGCTTCCGTCGCTTAGTAACGAGATTCAAGAGAAACATCGCGAGAGAGAGAGGGAGACAGATGAGACGTTAAGCTGTGAGTTTTTCAGTATAACGCAGACGAGTTTTGACAGTGAGACGGACCACACCGAGAGCTGAGCTCCCAGCTTTCTGAACGAGGGTTGGGAGGGGGAGGGGAAAGACCACACGGTAGAAAGATGGCTAACAGACAGGCTTTGGCTAGCAGGACAGGAACAGAACCGCCAAAGCGATCGACAGATAATCTATTACAGTAATCTAGTTTCTGATACCATCAAAGACTTTTATTCTGTACGAGATGCTATGTTTATGGAAAATAAACATCCTTTAATGATAAAGAGACAACGTTTCCAGTACCTTCTTTTGTCCGGATGCATTAACGGGGTGAAACAGTGATTACAGCCAGTATGGGGGAGGACCGACTTCCAACGAATGATTGCCTTACATCAACAAATAACACAATGCAGAAGACTTCACAGAAGGGCAGATGGAGGCTGATAAAGGCCAAAGACACCATTTTCTAACAATAACAATAATAATAATAATAATTCATTTATTTTGTATAGCGCTTTTCAAGGACCCAAAGTCGCTGACAATAGGCAAAAAAAGAAAACAAAGAAAACAAAGAAACAAAACCAGAGGGAAACGGAGGACAATAAGAATACACAGGAAACATAAAACCACGAGTAACGGATAACAAATGCGGGAGTGAGTAGGGGAGACAGTCGGGAGGAGAGTAAGAGAAAACCAAGGGGGGTGGGGGGGGGGGGCAGGAGAGGAGAGAACGGGGGAAATGGTGGCGAGTTGGAGGAGGGTGGTTATGGGTAAGGAAGGTTGAATGCTTGGGAGAACAGGTAGGTTTTGAGTCTGGATTTGAAGGTGGAGAGTGAGGGAGAGTCTCTGATGGTCTGAGGGAGGGAGTTCCAGAGTCGGGGTGCAGCTCGTGAGAATGCCCGGTCACAGAAACTTTTGAGTTTGGATGACGGGACAGTGAGGGAAAGAGTGGAAGAGGACCGGAGGGAACGGGTGGGGCGGTACGGGAGAAGGAGGTCAGTCAGGTAGGGGGGGGGCAGGCTATGGAGGGCTTTGAAGGTGAGGAGTAATGTTTTGAAGTTAATGCGTTCCTTGATCGGGAGCCAGTGGAGGGAGTGGAGGACAGGGGTGATGTGTTCGCGGGACCGGGTGTTAGGGAGGAGGCGAGCGGCTGAGTTTTGGACCATCTGCAGTTTATGGAGGGAGCGGGAGGTGATGCCAGTGAGGAGGGAGTTACAGTAGTCCAGGCGGAAGGAGATGAAGGCGTGTATGAGGGGTTCAGCAGCAGGGTGGGAGAGGCAGTGGCGGATTTTGGCAATGTTGCGGAGATGAAAATATGAAGTTTTGACAATGGAGCGGACATGGGGGTCAAATGAGAGGGTGGGGTCGAGGATGACACCGAGGTTGCGGACTAGAGGGGAGGGGGTGATGGTGGAGTCATTGATGGTGAGTGTGATGGGTCCGGATCTGGTGAGGGTGGTGTTGGTGCCGATGATGAAGAGTTCCGTCTTGTCGCTATTTAATTTGAGGAGGTTATGGGTCATCCAGGTTTGTAGTTCAGTGATGCAGGATTCAATGTGACTGAGGGGAGGGCTGTGGGGGGATTGTGTAGTGATGTAAATTTGGGTGTCATCAGCATAGCAGTGGAAGTTGAAGTTGTATTTGCGAATTATGTGACCGAGGGGGAGAATGTAGCAGATGAAGAGCAGGGGGCCTAGGACTGAGCCTTGGGGGACCCCCTGTGTGACTGGGGAAGGGGAAGAACAGTTCCCCCAAAAGGACCAACCCTTTCCTTTCCCCCTCACCCTGCCTTCCTTTAGTTTTGCTTATCAGGCCCTTCTTTCCATTGATGTGGTGAACAAATGCTAAATCCAAGGCTCTTCTGCAGCCGTCCGACCTAACTAATAAACCTAGTTGAGTGACGTGCCAAATAAGGCAGCATATATCACAAATGCATAATTGAGCAGGGACATCTGAACCTGTTTATTGGGCTAAAATAGCTCTAGGCTCCCATCCCACCATTCTGAAAAGGCTTTTCCAGTAGGATGGCATCAGGCTGGAGAACACCGCCTGGTCTCTGCCAAGTTTTGGGCCAAAATTGCCCCAGCTACTTCCCACCAGACCTCATTTACAGACACAGGTGTTCAAGCAAGATTTGAAACCCAAATCCAGTAGCATTAGTTCTTCCAAAGGAGAGCCCTCCACAACCCCCCCAATCCTATATCTTATCTGACTGGTGCAGACAAAGCAGTCATTAGGTGCACAACCTTGCTGATCTGCTTTTGGAGAGAGAGCTGCAGAGTACAGTGTTGAGAGAGAGAGAGAGAGAGAGAGAGAGAGAGAGAGAGAGAGAGAGAGAGAGAGAGAGAGAGAGAGAGAGAGAGAGAGAGAGAGAGAGAGAGAGAGAGAGAGAGAGGGAGAGATTAATAAAAAGAAAACTACTCCAATTACTCTGAATATGCACATACAGTAACCATCACTGGCAAAAGTAGGGAAAGTGTTATACAATTGTTAAGGGGATGCAGACCAGAGAAAGACTTTCGTCTTGTTTTCATCAGGGTCCCCCCTGTGTTGTGTATGAGAAGGGAAGTATCAACTAAAACCCCATATTGAGCTGGAAATAAAGCACCATACAGAAAAGGAAACTCTCCACTTTCTTCCCTACATTACTGCATGACGGATCGCTACATTATGTTGATCCACCACAATAGAACACATTAAATAGCTTACATAAGTCTAACCAGCTAGCACTAACGTTAGCTTTTTTAGCTCACACCAACTTATGAGGCTGTAACTGAGTGGCGAGACTAAACAAAAATGACTAAATCGAAACTAAACAAAAAAGACTAAAACGAAAATGCTCAGACCTGTAGTTGACTAAAACTTGACTAAAGGAAAAATATATAAAGGTGACTAAATATGATGAAAATGAACAAGAGCATTTGAGACATGACTAAGGCGAAAACGAACATTTTAAATAACTGACGGAATTAACCTCTTCCGCCTATGCGGTCCGTTGGCGGACCGCAAATGACATCTGTTCATAAATCAATATTTCCAGACTGTTCTATAAAACTAGCGATTTTTATTTCAAACGTATTCAAGTATAAACATCATAAACATGTCACAACAGCATATAGAATGTACTGTATATTATCATCAATACGTTAGTTTAGGAATAGGTTAAAGTGTTATATAGATAGATTTTCCTCTTCGAAATGTCTGTATATTCCACGAGAGGCGACCATTTTGTAAAACCGGGGGAATGGGAATTGTAGTTTTTTTGCGGCCACTGTCAAAGAGGCAAAGAAAAATCATAATTCATATTCTCCTTTGTTTCATCACAATTTAAGCAAGCCTAGTAATAGACACAATATTTCTGACACTGGGAATACATTCACTGATGTCCATAGATGTCCCTAGATACCAAGAATATGCAAATAGCTTGTAGAAGTGGAGCAATATTCCATTTACTTTTCCATTTATTTTAGGCGGATTTTCAGAAAATAGGCTCCGGGTGAAATAAAGCACCATACAGAAAAGGAAACTCTCCTCTTTCTTCCCTACATTACTGCATGACGGATCGCTACATTATGTTGATCGACCACAATAGAACACATTAAATAGCTTACATAAGTCTAACCAGCTAGCACTAATGTTAGCTTTTTTAGCTCACGCCAACTTATGAGGCTGTAACTCAGTGGCGAGACTAAACAAAAAAGACTAAATCGAAACTAAACAAAAAAGACTAAAACGAAAATGCTCAGACCTGTAGTTGACTAAAACTTGACTAAAGGAAAAATATATAAAGGTGACTAAATATGATGAAAACAAAAAAGAGCATTTGAGACTAAGGCGGAAACGAACATTTTAAATAGTGTGATAAAATATGATGTCAGTAAAAAGAAGAATCCATTATATGAAAACATGCATGGAATAAATCATGTTTATCCTGAAAAATATAAATGAAACAAGATGAAGGCAGACAGTAAAGGTACACAGAGAACCTTTTTATTGAATTTTTACCATATTTACTTGTTTTCACATACAATTTCCACTTTCACACTACGCATGTAATATACAGTACATATGTAGGGATTGCACTCAATGAAAATGTGTTATTTGACATGTTCTTCACAGAAAATGAGCCAAGACCAATGAGTCTCAGGTTAAAACAAATTATTGTATCTTTTCCCACACCCCCGAACACCACACATGGGTTAAACGGATGCTTTTCGAAATATAATACAATGGTTTGCTGCTCCCATTTCATCGTGTAGGGTGACCAAATGCCAGACAGCCAGTGATGCCACAGATTACTTGTAAAAGTAATCCGATTACTGATTACTGATTACTCCTTTAAAAAGTAATCCAAGTTACTTTACTGATTACTTGATTATCAGAGTAACTTAGTTACTTTAAAAGTAACTAGGTTACGAAGTCGTCGTCGTTCCCCCAACAGTTTTTTTAAAACGCTTTATTGAAAGTGCATACATTGTTTTTAACTTGTTTCTCTGCACATAACGTAAATTGTTAAACTAGTGCTTCAGCTTCTGTACCATCAAGTATGGTAAAGCAACAGTCTATGATGCTCACAGCATTAGAGCAGCCAGCCAGTGGTTTTACAAAACCAGTGTATCCATTCACATCTAACAAATGCAGGCTGAACTATTCAATTATATCAACTGTAACTATTAAATTGTTTTTATAAATGTCTCTCTATAAACATACAATCAGTCTCTCTTTAACATGTAAATTAACTGTAAATCTGGCAAATAAGAGCTTTTGCTCTGCCACCATCAAATATACATTAATCAATAGGGAAAGAAACAATCTCTCTCTTTTGCTGTTTGGCTGGCCTCCGAGTCCTCCTGTACCTAGTCGAAGCGTCGGCTAGTGTTGTGATTCCAGATGCTTTCAATGCAATTGGATGTGCTGTTTTTAGCGGTAGACAGTATTTACGTTTAGGTCGCTTTCACATATAGTTTTGGTGGACTCGGTGCGGTTCTGGGGGTGAAGTTGCAACATTGTTGCATTCTTCATTTGGTTCGCCTGCTTTCACACAGAGGCGAATGGGGGACCCTGATGTAAACAAGACGAAAGTCTTTCTCTGGTCTGCATCCCCTTAACAATTGTATGTATTGAGCTGTACTGTACTGTACCCATTCTGCAATCTGTTAATAAACTTTTCAATCAATCAATCAGGCGGACCGAGACCTTCTGAACAATGTCACGCGGTCGAAAAGGGCGCTTGTCTATTGGACAGTGGAAATGTGTGTGTGGCTGCTGCGATCCCGTGTGTGCGCGCGCGCGTGTGTGTGTGTGTCTGTGTGTGTACTGCGGAGCCTTCAGATCAGCGGAGCGAGTTTTGACATGGCATTGATCCATTGTTCTATTGAAGCACATTACCACCATCCTCTCGCTAAACAACTTGTAGACCACGGTGTTTTTATGAGTGCCCACAAGTAGCTGTTTTAATAATATAATAAGCCGCGCGCCTCGGTAATAATAATAAGCCGCGTTTTTTCTTCCTGTAAGCGTTTTGGGGTGGAATTCTCAGACGAATGCAACGGAGCCCTGCTGTCACACGATTGGCGCATATGTCACATGACGTGCTGTGAAGACCCGCCCTACTCTGCCTCTGATTCGCAGACTGTGGATGGGGAATGTGATTGGGCCAAAGCAGAGTCACTCACAGACAGAGGGTCCAGTCACGCCGTCGCCGCGGGACACATTCTTGTGTAACCCTTTCACTGCCACACCACGTCACTCCCAAATAAGAAAAACAGCTCAAAAATGTATTTTTGACTGTCGAAAATGAAATAAAATACTGCATTCCGCCTGCATTATGAATTTATGATGAGATAGTAACGAAATAGTAATGCACAGCCACTTGGACAAGTAACTGCAATCAGATTACTGGCTTTTAAAGATTAACGCGTTAGATTACTATTTTCGGGGAAAAGTAATCAGATTACAATAACGCGTTACTTAGTAACACGTTACCGGCATCACTGCAGACAGCATACCGATTTTGCGGGACGGTAAAGTAATACTGAATACAATATATACATGTAAGTATAAGGTTGTATAATGCATTTGATCTAAATATAAACATTTTGATTAATTAACTAATTTCTTAAAAGCACAGTAGGCAGAGTCAAATAGGCCAAATGGCTGAGCAGCAGAAACACTACAGAGCAAACCAGAGATTGTAGGCTGATGTCTTCATACATGTTACTGGTTGTTACGTATGGAGGATGTTTATGAAATGCTATGCCAGGGAGAAATTCGCTTTGACTTGAATCTTACCCTTCTCGAGATCTACTGCACACTGCATCAATTTGTTTGATCCGTTCACGGGCCGGTCATCAGGGAGAGCGGCCTCTCCAGCTGTAGTGCAAAAGCTAACGTGCAGGGCTGTAGTTAGTGCGCGTAACAACACAGCTTGTGTAACCCAGGTTTCTGATTCATAACTAACGGATAAAGCATAAATAGTTAATGCTATTGTGTTAAAAACATAAATAGTTAAAGCTATTTGGCTATATATATATATATATTCATGTGAGGTCAACAACGTTTTGACAAATCCCTTTGGGGTTGCCCTCACTGCCCCTTTAAATCGTCTCAGAGCGGAAGCAGACAAACGTATTCGCGCCGTTCGTCTCAGAGCGGAAGCAGAAAAACATTGACGGAGATACTCACAGACATGACATAGCAAGCATCTTGATAATAACTATCAAACTGTCATAAAAGATCCCCCCATCTACAAAACCGAAGTTGGTGTTGCTGTTAAAGACATACCACTTCCCAAGATGGTTTTGGTGAGTTACATCAAACGTTAGCTCCCCACAAGCATGTTAGCAAGTGTGGTATATTCTTACTCAATATCTAAGGTTATTTTACAGTACAATGCGATTGCTATCTGGAAGGAGGAAAGGTCATCAATGATTCAAATGATCTCCTCACCTGACTTAGTCAGATGAGAAATAAGCTTGGCAAGCCAGACAAAAGAGGAACTATGGTTCAAACTCATTTATTTGCCTCTGTGGCTCAGAGTGAATTAGAAGTTGCTTTTCACATACAAGGATTATCAGAGTACATTAAATACATGTTTGTACAAAGGATCAACAGGGTTTGCATCTCAAACCCCAACATGTACATACACAGTCATGTTAACCTCAATGAAAATAGAGAATCTACTATAAGCATTTTACACATGAGTAAGCCTGGTTTCTAAGATAAGCATCTAAATCTATATATCACAACCAGTGACTACTCCATCCAGCTTACTCACATGAAAAATCAGCAGACAGCCTTCTCTGGATGGGTCGGGGAGCGGCAGACCTGGGGGTGTCTGGGCTCCTGACTTAACACTCTGTTTAGTCTTAAATACTATAATTTCCCACCAATAGTAGCACATTTTAATAATATGTTTGGTCCAATCCGGTTGGTTCTAGTGTGGGGGCTGTCCCCAAATCGATCTCCTGTGTGGGTGTTGGCCTGTTCCTGCATCAGAGGGGGGGCTCATGTCCCCCGTCGGTGTGGCCTTCTTGATGAGCACAGAGGCATGTTCCAATAAACATTTTACAAGATGTATCCCGTGTATCTGAATTTACACACTTCTAATATTATCACAGTTTTACTCTTCGCTTACATTTTGATCCTAAACAGTTGATTAATAGATAACTTGTTTGTGAATTAGTTTCCATGAACTCTTAGCAAAAGCAAGTTTGGTCTGTGTTTCTCTGCCTGTATTCTGTTAGGCGCTGGGTGTGACTTATATTTACATACAGTCTTTGTTCTCCACTGATTACATCTGTTAGAGTGGGGGTTGGTTTGGAATGTCTCTCTCTTGTAACTCCAATAATATCACCTTTGGCTGAGGCCTGCTTTTACATTATGATTATCTAATTATTCACACATATTAGTTATGAAATACAGTCAATGTTTACCACATTCCTCACTTTGACAATTCACATTGTCATAAACAGTACATTGACTTGATTTCTATACATACTAACCATACAATATTTTTTCGTTTTTAAAATTAAAATCATACATTTTTTCCAATTTAATTTTTTCTCGATTTTCTCATTATTCTTTGGTACATATTATCAATGAGCTTTTGCTCCTCAAGGCTCATAGCCAGAGGCCCACCTTCTAAACAATAACTTTGGATTTGTTGAAAACAATTAAAACAATTTTTAATTTAAAAATCACAAATTAAAATATAATAAATCACAAATTTGAAACCCAATTTTCTTAATCTACAGGAAGTTTGTTCCCACACTCTTTTATATGATCTGGTTGAGAGAAAACATACATTAGTATGACAATACTCATTTTACATAAATTTTTTCTTCCTGCTAATTCTTTCTTAAACAATATTTCAACCACATTTTGCATAATTCATCAACTGGCTCTCCCATCTATCCTCCCCCCCCCTTTATTAGAAGTGTGTAAATTCATATACACAGGATACATCTTGTAAAATGTTTATTGGAACATGCCACTGTGCTCATCAAGAAGGCCACACTGACGGGGGCCATGAGCCCCCCCTCTGATGCAGGAACAGGCCGACACCCACACAGGAGATCGATTTGGGGACAGCCCCCACAGAAGAACCAACCGGATTGGACCAAACGTATTATTAAAATGTGCTACTATTGGTGGGAAATGATATTAGGTTGTCAGGTCTACGCTTTTCACCTTCAATGTGCATGCCTTCTGTCACTGCTTGCAGTTTCATTAAATTCTCGTAATTATAATGACCCATAATCTTGTGCCATGTCTGAATATCGTGACTGACCGTCACGCTAAACATATCATTATTATCATTACACTTGTCGTTGTCATTACACTCTGTCAAACCGTGTACCGTCAGGCTCTACAGCAGGGGTCTCAAACTCGTGGCCCGCTGGCCAATTGCGGCCCGCAGGATGATATTTTGCGGCCCCCTACTTGACATCAAAGTTTAGTGTTAATACGGCCCGCGCGCAACTTGTTGCCGAGTCGTTGCTCGAGTTCGAAGTTTTATTTATTTTATCACTTGCGCAGGCTCATGACAGCAACGTTACGTTAGTGACTTGGTTGAAATGTGATTCCGGCCACTCTCTGTGTCTGTGTACGGGTCTGGTCCAATCACATTCAGCGTCCCGTCAGAGTTTCCCCCCCCCCACCCACAGTCTGCGAATCAGAGGCAGAGTTGGGGAGTAGGGTGGGTCTTCACGGAATGCGTGTCGTCTCTTTCAGTCTGAGTCAGATCAGAGAGTTGACACCGCATCTACACTAGCCTTGCTCCCAGTTTTATCTCCGTGAGATAAATGTAGCTAGTTTCGCCAGCAGGCAGGCAGCAGAAAAATATGGGATCTTCAAAGATGGCCAGTAAAAGAAAAGTCGACTGCAATTCAAAGGTGAATGGACTGAAAAATATGCGTTCATCCTGAGTCCAGCACCAAACCAATGTGACTAATATGCCAAGAAACGGTAGCTCTTGTGAAGAGTGGCAATATGAAACGCCACTACGAAACAAAACACAGTTATTTTGATGCAACCTTCCCTCAAAATTCAGTGCTAAGAACCACACAAATAAATGGAATGAAATCATCATATCAAGCTGCAAGCAGAATTATTGTTAAATCTATGTCACAACGAGAAAAAGCAACCATGGGTGGCATGGGTGTTTGCTAAACACAAGAAGCCATTCTCTCTCTCTGATGCATACATAATAAAATAATGTATGACTGAAGTGATGGAGACCATGTTTGAAGGCAAACAAAAGCAAATCCCCCTCAGATCGCACAGCAACCAGAATAACTGAAATACTGGCTGGTGATTTGATTAAACAGCTTTGTGATAGAATTAAAAAGAACTGTTCATGTTCTGAAATGTAATTGCTAAATATTGAGAAGATTGGATCAGTTGTACTTTTTTTTTTGAATACTTAAAACCCTTTTTTGTGGAATATTTGATGCGGCCCAGCCTCACCCAGACTCTACCTCCAGCAGCCCCCAGGTAAATTGAGTTTGAGACCCCTGCTCTACAAGAAAATGTTTACCTTTATCGAAGAATACCTTGGCACCGCTTGCAGTAGCAGCTATTAGAGGAGAATAGTCCTTGTGGGAACGATGGTTCGTAGAGAGCGTTCTTTAACGTTACTGTACGCCGGCGCCCCCCACTGTCCGTGAGGCATACCTGTGCGTCTCCTCTCTCTTGCGCCAACCCGTAGGTGTGCTTCCCGTCTGCCAGCTCCATGCTGTGCCTGTCCGGGTGGAAAGTGTTGTCAAAGTTGTTGAACCGACTCCTGCCGTTGATGACATGGGACGACGCACCTGTGTCCACGATCAGTCCCTTCCTCTGGGCCTGCTGCAGCTGCGCCGGCCTGGCGATGCACTCTGTCCGCGCCCCGAAAGCGAAGTATTCTTGTCCCGTTATTCTCCGGGCGTCGTCTCGATCCGTCTCATGTCGACCGTTGCCGCCATCTTGTCCACAGCCGCCATCTTGTCCGTAGCTGCCGTCTCGTCCATGTCCATGCGCGTATCGCGCGCTCTGGTCGTGTTTCTTCATGCATGCTCTGTCTGTGTGCCCCGTGGATTTGCAGAAGCTACACCAGACAGTCTTTGTGCAGTCGCCTCTCCGATGGCCTTTCTCTCCGCATCGCCAACACGCCAGGTCCGCCGTGGTCCTGGTCCTCTCCCTTGGCGTCGCTCGGGCCTTCAGCACCCTCTCTCCCGCCTCCGAGGTGGCTGGGTGGGTATCTTCTGAGGCCTCAAAGTTTCTCGACTTGGCCTTGAACTGTCCCAGCGTCATGTCCGCTGAACCGTGTGTTACCAGGAGTGTGAACGGTTTGTACAGCTCCGGTAGTCCTCTCATCACCATCACCATCATTAGCCCATCGCTTGGTGCTTCTCCTGCACTCTTCAATGCCGTCATGGACTGCTCAGCTCTGATGACGTATTCGGTCACCGTCTCGGTGTGCCCCTTCCGCAGTCTCGTTAGTGTTATGTAGAGGGCCACGACTCAGGGTCTTCCTCACCCGATGTAATGCTCTCTCAACACCCCCAGGCTTTCTCTGCCTTTGTCTTTAGTGTCGCGGAATATCAGCCCCAAGCTTGTGTCGTCGAGCAGTGGCGCTAACTCACAGTACGCGTCTGCGTTACGCTGGTTGTCCAGGGCTTGCTCTTCCGCCGTCAGTGGTCTTGTGGGGGCTGTCAGGATCGTCGCCTTCAGTCCCGCACCGTGCAGGCAGCATAACATGCGCTCTTCCCAGAGCTTGTAGTCCTCTGCTTTTTCATTGAATGAGGGCCACTTGCTCCTTCCCTTGGTCGCCATCCTCTTCGTTGATGGTAGGCGTAGCTTTAGCTCTTGTTGGCCTAGCGTCTAGCCACGCGGTGCTCCCGGTGCTAACCTAGCCTATACTTTAGCTAAGCTTGCTACCCTTATTATTTCACCCCGGCGTGATCTGGGCCCATAACCTGTTGACAGAATCTGGCTATGGGGCGACAATAATGTGGTCAAGAGGCATGGTTTCTATCTTTAGCCTTTGGCGTGGTTTATTCATTCACATGGTAGGGCAGCAGTTCTAGAGTTCTCCTCTCACTGAGAGGCTGGTGGAGAAAGAGGTAGAGGGGGAGGAGACATCTCGTTTTATACTCGCCACCTGGTGGTATCGTGAGTGGCTCCGCCTAGAGCGCCCTCTAGTGGAAACAGTTATATATATGCAGTTAGACAGTTACTAGCAATCCTACATAGAACCTCTAACTTCAACACTTCCTAGTTTACGAACTGATTGAACTTGATTCACAAGGACTTCCAAAGACCTTTATATCTTTTGTATTTTGTTTATTTTGATTGATGTACATTGTTGATATTGATATTGATTGTGGGTGAACTTCATTGGCGGTTTGCTTGGTGTTTCACCTGCAAAAAATGGGTAAGTGGTTAAAGGGCCATTTCACCTAAAATGGTACTTGTGCACACTTAAAGGATTTTAAGTAAAAATACTTAAATAACCGTTAAACCAATATAATATTTACCGATCTGCACCTGCAAAACAAAAGATAATAAGGAGTTAACTCAAAAAGGATACAGCTAATATATACAACTTTAAATCTAGCTATTGGCTAGTGATTCTTATCAGACGTCTGAACAAAATAAGTTGATTCAATCAACCTATAAATCAGGTACCAAACAAAACTTTCCTAAGTCAGGAAATGGTTAATTAAAGGGGAACTATCTTATAAATGGCCCTTTTGAGTGTTTAGCATTGTTTCCTAGCTATGTGAACTTATATTAATATGATCTATGTCTCAAAATTCTCATATTGGCGCATTCTTCCAATTCTCCTCTCACAATATTCACCCTCACTGAACTGAGTCGTTTGAAAATGTGCCTATATGTGATGTCATATAGTCACTGCTGCATGTTAATGTTCAGGCGAAGACGACGCTCCGCAGTGGTTTAGGAGCCCAGGCTCAAAACAGCTCGAGATCTTGAGGTAGAAAAATGCTGTTTTTGAGGACTTGATTAGAAATACAAAACAATGAATAAAAAAAATATATATATTACAGAGGTGTTCCATAGACTCACAGGAATTGTGTAAAAGTGCCCAAATAGTGAAAGAAATAGTAAAATAGTTCCCCTTTAAGGAACTAAAGGCATACCTTACAGGACTTACCTGTTTTATGTTGTTTGTCTTGTCTCATCAACGCTGTGTTTCAAACCGGTTATTGTTCTAACTCTGTCTCTGGTCTACTACTCCTTTTACATATCACTCCTCCCTCGAGCCTAGAACTGGTCCGTGGCGTCAAGCTGTTACTGTTAGTGACACAGGTGCTACACTTGCATTAGCCAGCAGTTCTGTCTCTCTGTCCCAGCAGGAGGAGGCACTGGCAAGCAGGGAGATGCTGGTGTCAATTTTGAGAAATACATGTATTTACTTCAATGCAAGAATGAACGATAGTCTATTATAGACAACCAGAAGGGGGGATAAATCGTATCTCCACCGGTGATAAAAATGAACAACCAGAGATGTAGGTACATGAAGAGCAGAGGTAGGGAACCCCCCCCACATACCCCCGGCAAATCACACCCTCATCATGAGCATAATCGGTTTGTAGGCAATGAGAGCCATAAAGTAAATCATTTCAAATAAATGTATGAATTCATATGGGGTTTTGACAATAGTTAGCCACTGGAGAATGTCTAACGTGTAATTAATTCAGTATACCCCCCCCCCTTACAAAAAATGATCATGGTATTTCCATATTTTGGTCACTGCGATGATGAAGTAATCAAATAAATCTGTATCATGGTTTAAATTGGATTATACCATGGCCTATTTAAGTATAGGAAGTGTTACCATGGTGATACATATATTTTACCATGGTAGTAACAGTACCATGGTAAATTATTTATACAATGACCAGTACCATGGTAAAACTGAAATTACCATCATCATACTACCATGACACTTTTTCATAAGGGTGTTAAGAAAAAAGTGACGTCTGCACATCAAAGACCCTCCCCCTGCTTTCAAGCTAGCTCAGAAAGAACACGGGACACAAAAAAAGAATGAACCAAAGACAGACAGACAACGAGAGAAAACATGCCCGTTCTCCGCATGAGCTATTTTTGTGTCGCCATGCTTGTGTTTGTGATTATCAAATGCCTCATGTGTTCCATTTGGAATAGTTGTGGTGCAGCGTGACTGCTTCGGGGCCTACTACTAACGGTAATAGAACTAATATGTGTGTGTGTGTGTGTGTGTGTGTGTGTGTGTGTGTGTGTGTGTGTGTGTGTGTGTGTGTGTGTGTGTGTGTGTGTGTGTGTGTGTGTGTGTGTGTGTGTGTGTGTGTGTGTGTGTGTGTGTGTGTGTGTGTGTGTGTGTGTGTGTGTGTGTGTGCGCGCGCGTGCATGTGTGTGTGTGTGCGTGCATGTTAAGAGGGGTATTAAAGTAATGAGAAAAGTTCATGTAAAGTCCAACCTCCCCGATTCCATCTTCAGTCTGCATCACAAAGCCGGGCAGAGTTCACGAGCAGTCGCGGAGGAGAAAGACGAGGTAACAGGTTCAAGAGTTCACGCACCGCTTAGACTCACTTCTCATGCCACAAACCATTCGGCACACCCTGATACTTCTGGGGATGTCAGGGGGAAACCTCATTACCTCGTCCCTGAATCGGAACCCTGGGAGAGAACCAGTGAGTGGCTCTCCGGGGGAATACCAAACGAGACGTGAAGCCTATGCGGAGGCTGCCTGTCCCTTGCCGCGTTTTCCCTTGATCAATTTGTAAAAGCAGATCTGTGACATCTTGCCAAGGACAGTCTGTGACATGGGCCCCCTTTTCAAACCCGCCACCCCCCCCCCCCCACCCCCCCAACTTCTAATCTGAGAATGGTTGTTATCGTCACAGGAGATACCGTGAAATCAATTCCCTCACCTGTGAACCCTGAATGCTACGGGGTATTCAAGTGTCACATTAGGGGAATAAAGGAGAATGTCCGTACTCCTGCTCGCGCAGCAGGAATAAGCTCTCTCATGAGGTGGGAATAAGACGATTTCCACAAAGGTTGGATCCATTCACTGTCCCTGCTGTCTTTGAAAACCCACAGAGTCTCAAACCAGTCCTGGGAAACATGTCACTCTTCAGTCCATCATTTTGCTATTTTTGAAACATGGCATGCTGCATGTTCATGTTTATTTTGTTGTATTTTCAATAAATAGATATTCTAATTGTCTTACTTCATTTAAATGTTTGTCTTAAATGGGACACGTAAGCAGGATCAAAATGTCCTTCACCATCAGTATAGAAGAGCAGTGGCATCCAAGCTGTCTAATTTAGTATCTGTGACCATGCCACTGACTATCCCTGTTCTGTTGTTAAATAATGTGTTTTAGAATCTGTGACCATGCCAGTGACTATCCCTGTCCTGTTGTTAAATATTCTGTCTTAGTATCTGTGACAATGCCAGTGAGTATCCCTGTCCTGTTGTTAAATAATCTGTTTTAGTAGCTGTGACCATGCCAGTGACTATCCCTGTCCTGTTGTTAAATAATCTGTCAGAGCACCAAGCTTAAAATGCATTGTACTAGGTGGTCGAGGTGGGAATCAATCAATACAGCAATACATGGCAATATTTTGCATGCCAATATTATATTGATACACTGACACACTTAGTATCGTATACAATTTTTTTTTTAATTCTTGACAATCCCATTTGCTATTGGAGTGAGGTGAACAGACTGAAAACATTATCTTATTAGATAAAACAGCTAGTATATTTATAGCCTATTATTATTGCAGTTGACAAAGTCTTCCATTGGGATCATTTGCAGTTGAAAGAAAATTCACAATATACATTTACTTTTACATTTAGTAATTTAGCTGACGCTTTTATCCAAAGCAACTTACAAGTTCTGTACGACAAGTCATCAGGAAGGGTACAACTCTATCAGCTTAGTAACAACGTTCATCAAAGTGTTGCGTGTTACAGTGTAGGCTAGTTTATTAGGACAAGTGCATGACAGTAAGGTTAGTTAGGGTTAGGGTAAAAAGATGATAGCGCTGTGATGGAAGCCTCCTCACTCCCTCACCACCAGACACTGACTCATCAGGTGCTTCCTTTTCCTTTGTATTTAACTTATTTTTACATTTGGTTCCTTGTGATATATGTATTTTATTTTATATGTAACTTATATTTGCAATTAGTTGTAATACTTTTTTTTATTCATTATTTATTTTCTGAGTTACCTTCTGTTATCGTTAAAAATGTGCGTTCACGGCGGTTAGGTGACCGAGCGGAGATTGCGTTCGTCACCAGCCCCGGAGCTGTGAGCTCGATTCGCCTGTTCGAATCCAGCTCACAGCTCCGGGGTTGTCACCAGCTTGGCTGGCCGTCTGCACTGATACAATTGGCTGTATCAGAGGGTGGGAGAAGCTGGCGGGGTGGGTCCGGGTCGTTGTAAACAGCGACTCCTACAGTTCGGTCGGGGCGCCTGCTAAGCGCGGATTGGACGTGAGGGGGATAGTGTGGTCCTCCCACACGCTACGCCCTCTCAATGAGAATCCGCGCTGCCAGGTGAAAAGAAGCGGTGATTGGCTGGACGTGTGTCGGAGGAAGCACGTGGTAGCCTCCACTCTCCCAGATGATCTGACTGTGGGGGGTAAGTGCGCAGCGATCAGGAAGGGACTGGGAATTGGCATACGACTAACATTGGGATGGGAGAAAATCGGAGGAAAATGGAGGGGGAAAAAGACCAAAAAAAAAAAAAAAAAAAAATGTGCGTTCAAAATAAGTTGGGCTTTTTGTTGTAGACTTCATGTATACATCTCAATAAACATTTGATCACAAAAAAGTTATAATATGGGGGAGCATGGGGGAAAGGAGGTGTGTCTTTTAATGTGTGCATGTGAACATCATAATCTGTGTATGAGTGAGAAGTGTGTGAAAGGGGAAAACAAAACGAGAGAGACAGAGTGAACAGAAAGGGAGCAGCCAGGGGTTTGTATCCTAGGCTGGAAGGCCCTGCCACGTCATGGCGTTGTGGGACCCTTGCTCCCTCCTCAGCCCCTGTGCTCCCTGGCTCTCTGCCCACCACTTCACTTCCAATTATCTCCAAAGTCAATCACACTTATCTCCAAAGTCAATCACACTCTGAGGCAAAGCACAGGAGCTCAGCTGGGCCCCCTTGTATACGAATCTGATGGAGGTTTTAACCCCTGCAACCCTCCATTATTCTCACCTTCATCTTTCATACGAGTTACACAAAACCTTTTTTATTTTCCCACGCCTTGAGCTGTCATGGGCTATGCATGGCAAACTGTGGCAACTCACTCACTCACTCACTCACTCACTCACTCACTCACTCACTCACTCACTCACTCACTCACTCACTCACTCACTCACTCACTCACTCACTCACTCACTCGCGCGCGCGCGCACGCATGCGCGCGCACACACACACACACACACACACACACACACACACACACACACACACACACACACACACACACACACATTATTTTGTTACAAAAACTTTATTTCCTGCATTCTGGTGCAGGAATCTTTGAATTTATACCCTTTAAATGTCAGTTTGTGTGATGGCATCACAAATTATTGTTAAAAAACAATCAAATGCAAAGTAAATTTTTCTGGGGGGGATTATTACAGGCTATGTGTCAATGATTAGCAACAACACAGATTTGGATGGATTTTTTGTAATGTCAGATTTAACACCAACTCTTTTCAGAAAAGTGTGAGTATTTCATTTTTTATCTGACATTACAAAAAAATCTAAAAAAAATAAATGGTTATGATCAGGGCTGAAGTTGAATTAAAGATTCATGACTGTTTAGACTGCATTACTCTCTGTCACAGTGATCTCCTGGTTGTTGTTAGGTTATCTAACTATCGCGCCGCCGCAACCAGAAACACTGGCCTGGCCTGCTTCTAAATTCAGTCGCATACCACAGTTTGAGAACCACTGAGCTAGATTATAAGTTGTGCATGTTATGACTTTGAACGTCTGCCATTTCCACCGCAAAAGGCATATAAGTAACAACAATATGATGCGTCGATCATGAATATGCAAATCGACTAAATGTATTCGTCGATTACGTCGACGTGGTCGACGAATCGTGACAGCCCTATGTGGCACTAGTGAAAATCAAACCAAATTATCAAAACATATATTTATATTATTCATATATATTTCAAGGATGTAAAAGGTATGTTTACATTTGCAGTGTTTGTATACCTAGATTTAGAAAATTCCATTTGTATGGTGCCATCTGGAATACCATCATTCTAGAATGTATGTTTCTCAAGTTTTCTCAAAACAAATCCCATGTGAGCCTCCAAACCATTACCAGAATGTGTACTGAAGTCTGATTGCACTTATTTACAAATACATCTGCGTCAAAGGCCATAAGATCGCTAGCCAAATAAATCCCTTAAGTAATGACATACATTGTGTTACGCAAGGTGCCTGCAGTAGAGCAGCAATGTTTTGCAATGTCATCTTATCCAATCAGGCACAAGGGTAGAAGTGAACTTATTTGGCAAAAGAGAAGAGAAGAATGAGGGTAAATCCACAATGCCGTTGCTCGCACCCTATTGGCTAACCAGGTTATAGATACTCAAAAACCACTCTGCTCTGAAGCACCCCCCCCCCCCCCCCCCCACCTCGCCCTTTAGAAGTGCACAAGTTTGCACCTTTTTGGCAACCATCAACCATTTCTTGTCAGGACATGTTTCAAATGCTAAAGAAAAACACATTGTTAATAATACTCCATGCTTTCTAGTTGACAGTGCTGAAGCCTGAGAAAACAACACTATTTTAAGTGCTCTGGTATGCGGTTGAAGGGCCAATTTGGTTGTGCGTATTGCATGCTGAAATTGAGCAGCTGCAAAATTACAGTAGCATGATCTCGCCACAACTGACTGGAGCCGTGCAATTAATCAGAGGTTAACCCCACAAAACTTGCATGTGATCTCTCATTTGTACACCTCGCCTCCTTGTGCACACGCTTGCTTGCACACACACAAATTAAAACTCATCTTTGTGTGCATGCTCGCACGCATGCGCACACACACACACACACACACACACACACACACACACACACACACACACACTATAGGGAGGTGTAGTCTGACGTCACTGGTTGTTCCACCCGTATAGGGATTTATCATTGGGAAAATGGATTATCGGCTATTGTAACAATTCTGCCGCATGAACATTGGCAAGCTTTCCATTTTTCCACAAAATGAGTTCCCTTCTACATGATTGTTTAAGAATTTTTGGTTGAAACAAAAGTAGTTATAAGGTTTTGAATTTGTCGTAAAAAAAGAACTACATTAACCACTAGGCAGCCTGTTGTTCAGTATGCAGCCGCTATTGGCTGTCGCCTTATCCCGTCACGGGTCATAGTACCAAGCTAGCTAGCTAACGTTAACATTACCCCGCTAAATGCTATTACGTGTCTACTGTCGTGAACCATTTTAAATCGGGGCATGTAGAGGATCGGGAACAAGTAAAATGTGCAGGTCCTCTTCTTCAGACCTGTGGCGCAAAGCACTGCACGCATCATGCCGGCTAGCAAGCTAGCTAGCTACACGTCACAGCATGTTGATAGCACGATAGTAGCCCCATTCGTGCACCGAGTGCATCACAGTCACGAAAGGGGCTACCACGATAGCTAACTAACGTTAACGTTACAAGCTCAAACACCTTATAACTACTACTACTGTCGTGTCCATAAGTTCCCTGGCAGAATACTTTGTTTGTGAGGACAAAGGTATACAAAGAGGAGAGAACCATTTTAAATCGGGGCATGTTAGGAGTTTCGAGAATGCCGGCTAGCAAGCTAACTAGCTACTAACGTTATAACTATACACAATATGTACAACAACACAATGATTTACATTAGTATTTACAGTGATTTAATATGCAGTGAAATAACGTTATACGATTTAAATTATAAATACAAATATGGTAACGTGGTTGTGGCTTTTACAAATAGTGGTTAGCTTTAGAGATAAATGGCTATGATCACGGAGCACTAGTGTTGGGTGAAACAGATACTAGCCACAGATTCAGGGTCAGTTATTTTCCCATTGTACGAATAATAGGCAGGAGGCTACGCTGTGGTGATGTCAGTCAGCAGCGCCAAATAGCAGTGTAGTTTCCCAGCGAACGAAAACATAAACGTTGTTATTTTGCTACCTTTACAATTAATTGCGAATATTTTCATGTTGAGCTATAGATTGTGGATAAAAAAATTAAACATTTTCCATTCATACTTATAAAGAGACTAGAACTTTAAAAGCATTTGATTTCGATGAAGAGCATCCGGTTCAGAGGAAGATCCTAATCTCTACTTTGTTTTCTGAATTGAGTGTCGGGGTATTCAGCGATGGCTCAGTGTTTTTTTTATACTGTTAAGAAGGAAGGGGTGGGGACCAGGAAGATCATGGGCCCTCATTTATCAATGCTGCGTACGCACAGATATGTGCGTAAACCGTGCGCACGATCATTTCTATGCAAAGTGTGGGATTTATCAAAATGAACGTGTGCTTGAGATTGTGAGATGCAGCTCAGACCGTGCATACTGCATACATGTCACCAAGCGGTAGAATATGAAGACTGCAACATGAGACGGACTTTCATGCATTAGTTTCAACACTGACGTGTTCTGTATGACCCGTAATTCATTATAGTTCATTGTAAAATAGCGACAGTAGTGTAATTATTGTCAAACCCTATAAATAGCATTTGGAATAGGTCTTTCTTTCCGAATGAATGCAACATGGTTTATCTATATAGTGTTATCGGAATACTATGGGGTGTGCTGACTGCGCTCCGCGCGGAGCTGTTTTCAGAGATAGGGCATGCAGTCTATTTGCAGAGAGAACATAATATTAACTAGAGTCCGCTACCCGAGACACATTCTCCTTGATTTGTACCGCAATTTGGGACCCAAATTGGAGCGTGGAACAAAACGCACAAATGCTATCCCCATGCACATTCAAGTCCTCTCCACCCTCGGGTCTTTGGCCACCGGCACGGTCCATCGTGATATATTGGAGATGGATCGAGCAATAGACTGTTACTGTACCACCCATGTAGCTGTCAAAGCTCGCAGAACAGAACGCAGAACACCTACCTCCAAACGCGATTAAATATTGTTTAAAATAAAAAGCTAAATACTATTATTTTGTGTGTCATGTGTGTCCAAATAAGATTGGTCACAACGAAATGCTTTCTAGCTTCAATTTGATGGTTAGAATAGATGACCTCCGTTGAAACTTCACTGAGAGCGAGATTGATCACGGAGGACTCGCTCTCAGTGAAGTTTCAAGTCTGCTTAGTCCATTATTCTACATTCCATGGGGGTGTTTCATTACCATATATGGTTAATTGGGGGCAGTTCAGTATGCAAATGCTTACAATCATGCACAAGCATAGACAGTGGCGGACTCAGGCTGTTTGAAGGGCGGGGTCGAAAAGAAAAAAGGGCACCTACTGCACAACATGGGACCCCATCAGTGAGCAAAAAGCTATGATGCGTCATGTATGGTGAAATAGTCTTCATCCTTGATTAAGATTAACATTAGAATAACATAGACAATCCAGATTAATAGTATAACCACACCTATATGATAAAAACAGACGGGGAACAATACTGTGGGAGCAGGGAGGTGTAGGTCATTTTGTCAATGGTGGTGGTGGGTGTGTCTGTCTGGAGGTGTGGGAAAAAGGGTAATTAATATCACCTGTGTCTGGGAACCACTCAGTGTTTGTTTGTTACAGAGAGAGGGTGAGGCAGGGTGCCTATATTTCTGTTGACCGCACTACGGTACTCAATATATCATCTGCAAGAGCATGTAACCAAAGGTAGAAAATAAAGAACCTTGCACTGCAGCTACGGACTCATGCTCATTCATTGGACTCGCGTGTCGGACAGATATCCCTGCCCAAGCCCTCTCAGCGGCTTTTTACTTGTCACATTGAAATAGTCACGTTACATTGTCAACAGAAAGGCTATGGATCCCATAATAGCGCTTCGCTGGACTTGCGCATAGAACGATGGACCCCTCAGCCACGTTGGATGTAAACCGTGAGTAAAGGAAAACACACAACGGAATGAATGACAGCACGGCAGCGCACGGCAGCGCAACAGGTCAGTCATGCATACTGTGTTTACGGAATGAAGTGGATCGCTCGTTTACGCACATCAAGTGGCGGACGTGGATAATGGATTATTGACGCATTTATTTCTGTTGCTCGACTACTCAGTTAATATTTGATTGCTTTCATGAATGGAAAGTAGCGAAGCTGGATGTCAACATGAGCAAATCAAATGTCAGGGAATTAAATGCTGGTTCAAATGTCGGTGAATTAAATGCTGGTTCAGATGCACGTGAATTAAATGCAGGTTCAGATGCACGTGAATTAAATGCTGGTTCAGATGCACGTGAATTAAATGCTGGTTCAGATGCACGTGAAGTAAATGCTGGTTCAGATGCACGCAAATTAAATGCTGGTTCAGATGCACGTGAATTAAATGCAGGATCAAATGTCATTGGAGTTGATGATGCAGTTGTTAAAAGAAAACGGAAATTCACTGAAAAGGCCTTGGTGAATGAAATTGATAAACGTCAGACAGCCCGCCATGCAAAAGTGAATAAAATAAAGGGTGTCATCACTGCTTTAAAGGAGCTCATGGTGAATGATGATAATGCTCTACAGGTGCAAACTCAGCTGGCTGTTTTGATACAGTTGCATGACGACACAATCTCACTGCATAATTCACTCATGACTTTGGTATCTCAGGAGGAGCAGCATAAACAAAATGCATGGTTTGCAAGCATCAACCAATATAACAAAGGATTTATAGAGGATGTGGAACAATGGCTCTCTGAAAACGACAGACTGGCCTCAAAACATGCAACAAGGGACATGGAGACTCATGACGAGGAGTCTAAAGATCCTCCAGGCTTGGGGTTGGATGAGCTACAGCTTAACAAAATGTCCTCAGACATGGAGCAGGATGTCTTGTCTGAAAAAATGCAGGATGGAATTCTGTCAAGTCACAGCATCTCAAATGTTGGAAAAAGAGGACATGGTTCACAATCTAGGTCCTCCATGATTTCAAGGGCCTCTACGTCTTCCAGTGTCAAAGCAGAAGCCAAAATGGCTGCTCTCCTTACGCGTCAACGGTTGCTTAAGCACAAACAAGATCTGGATCAGCAGGAGGAGGAAATAAGGAAAAGGAAAGAGCAATTTGAACCTGAAGTGGAGATAGCAGCCTCACAGGCTATGATGGATGTATTCAGAACCCTAAGAAGCAATCTGAGTGGGAACACATCTAAAAAACCTGAGGATAAACGCTGTTTCCATTTGAGCAGCATGGAGAGAGGAGCCCATGCTGTTCTCAATATTGATGTGGATTCATTTGTGCCTCGTGGCCGAGGAGGAGTTGATCATATACTTGCATCCAATTCTCATTCCACTAGGCCAAATGAAAGAGAAAATATTGTGGATGTTGGATCTCGAATAGTCCACCAGAGACCACCCAGGCTGCTTGGGATGGCTCCTAATATCACGACTGGTGTCTCAACACCTCAGTTTGAGGCTGGTACACATGCTCATGTGCCAATCACAGATGAAAGTAATAACTTGTTGTCCATAATGGCAAGACAAAACGAAATCACAGCTATGCTGGTGCAACAGCAGAATGTCTCATCTTTGCCAAACAGAGAGATCCAAGTGTTTGAGGGAGATCCTCTTCAGTACCATGCTTTTATGAGAACCTTTGAGTACAACATTGAAGAAAGGACAAGTGATGTAAGAGACTGTCTGCACTTCTTGGCACAGTACACCAGGGGGCAACCACGGGAGCTAGTTAAAAGCTGTCAACAAATGCCTGCAGACAGAGGCTATTACAAGGCAAAGGCTTTGTTGGAGGAACACTTTGGAAATGAGCAAAAGATTGCTGCATCTTATTTGGACAAGGCCCTCTCTTGGCCAACGGTTAAGGTAGAAGATGTCAAAGCACTACAAACTTATGGTCTCTTTTTGAGAGGATGTTGTAACGCAATGGAGTACATACAGTACATGTCTGAGCTCAACATGCCTGCAAACATGATGACAGTAATAAAAAAGTTACCGTACAAGCTAAGAGACAAATGGAGGACGGTGGCTTGTGATATTCAAGAGAGACGTCATAATAGAGCTACTTTTCCTGACATTGTGGATTTCATTGAGCGCCAGGTGAAAATGATATCTGATCCTGTATTTGGTAATATACAGGATATTCCAACCACAGTGCGAAGCAATGACTGCAGCAAAAACAGCCAACAGCGTCAATACAACAGAGGAAGTAGTTTTGCAACTACAGTCACGTCTGTGGAGGGAAAGGACTATATGCAAAAGGAAGGAGGCTCACTGGATGAAAAGACCTGCCTGTGTTATGAGGGTGAACATGTACTGGAGTTGTGCCCGCTACTAGAAAAGAGGGCACATGAGGACAAGATTGCCTTCCTGAGAGAGCACAGAATCTGTTTTGGCTGTTTGTGCAGAGGGCACATAAGTAAGGACTGCAGGAGGCGACTGACATGTAAAGTATGTGGATACAGACATCCTAGCATGCTTCACATTTACCCGAAGGACAAGGAGGCAGAGGGAAAAAGGACAGTGGCAGCTGATACTGACACGGCAGTGGGCAGTGCTCTGATAGCGGTGCAAACTAGTGGTCTCACTGGGGCCGGTGAGCAGGACTGCAAACTCCCCATAGTGCCAGTCAAGGTCAAGTCTAAAAAGGGCCATACCATTGTGGAAACCTATGCTTTTTTGGACCAAGGAAGCTCAGGATCATTCTGCACAACAAACCTGATGAATAAACTGAATATCTCAGGAAGAGCAACTGAAATTCTCCTACATACTATCGGCCAGGAAAAGGTTGTGGGATGTTGCATTGTGTCAGACTTGGAGATAGCGGGCTTGGACAGTGGCCTCTACTATGACTTGCCAGACGTCTTCACACAGAAGAAAATGCCTGTCAGCAGGAGCAATATACCACGGCAGCAAGATTTGTGCAGATGGCCATACTTGCATGGGGTACATCTACCTGAAATTGATGGAGACATTGAACTTTTGATTGGCTTGAACGTACCTAGAGCTCTGGAGCCAGTAAAGGTAATTCCAAGTGAAAATGGAGGGCCGTATGCTGTTCAGACCAGGTTGGGATGGACTGTTAATGGGTCATTGTCTGGAGGGGCAGACTGTGAACAACCTAGTGTTACTGCTAACCATATCTCAGTTGTGAAATTGGATGAACTGTGGGAGCAGCAGTTTCAAATTGACTTCCCTCAGTGCAGCCATGACAAACAGCTGGGTCCATCAAGAGAGGATCGACAGTTAATGGAAATGGTTGAAAACACTGTTAAGCTTGTGGAGGGTGAATACACCATTGATTTACCTCTAAAGAACGGGGATGTGTGCATGTCTGACATTGTGAAGCCTAAGACGGAGAGACAAAAGATGTATGAACAGGGAATGGAAGAGGCAAATAAAGTGAAGATCCTTATGGAGCCTTATTCCAATCACATTCGAAAGCAACGGAAAGAGATCAAAGCTAATATGGAAGAAAGCAAGATGAAGGAGAAACAAGACCTAAGTAAAGGTCAAAGCACCCCGACCCTGGAACAAGCTGGAGTGTAACACATCAAAATGGAGATATATCTTCAAAGGGAGAAGATGCTATCCGTCTTAGAGGACATGAAGAAAGAGAGTAACGCTATGGTTGAGGAAAAGGAAAGGCTGGACATGATCAAGTCGGAACTGCAAAAGGAGTCATACAACAACGATAATGTCCTCGGTGAGATAAGAAGAGAGAAGGAGGACCTGAGGGAATTGTCCGTCAAGGTTCAAAATGATCTGCAGAACAGCATCAGCATTGCAATGAGAGAAAAACAACATCTAAAGAGAATGAAACCTGACACAGTGTCAATGACGGAAGACATGAAGAATGAACGGAAGCAAAAGCTCATGGGGAAGAAACAACTATTTGAAAAGATCAAGAAGGACTTGGAACGAGAAAAAGAAGAACTTGATAGAATGAACAGGATGACAAGTGAAGAGACACTCGAATTAGAGTTCATAAATTCTAACACCCAGAAACAACTTGGCATAATAAAACAGGAGGAAAAGGATTTGGAAAAGGACAGGAATGTCAGAAGTGGAACAGAATCGAGCGCAACTTCATGTCTGGAGACATTGTACGCATCATGGACGACTCTGCACCCTGCAACTCTTGGATCATGGGGAGAGTTGTTGAGGCTATTTGAGATAAGAGAGGACTCGTTCAACAAGTGAAGATCAAGACCAGGACAAGCTGTATGGACAGGCCTGTCACAAAGATGTATCTCCTTCAGGAGGCTGACCAGACCTGACCTGACGTGACTTGACTTTGGACGTGACGTTCAGTGTGGTAGTACTAAGATCACACTGTCTAGGCTTAGAAAGTTCTAGGATCTCTGGCCTAGGGACACTTGACATATTCAACGGCATTGACATTGAACTTTTTTCTTGTCTTTAAGAACAAAAGACATTGGACCGTTCATCTTGGTTGTGGTTTGTTTGCACGTGTTACACATTGGGTTTTCTGCTGTAATTATTATGTAGTAATAATTAGGGGCCGTTTTGTGGGAGCAGGGAGGTGTAGGTCATTTTGTCAATGGTGGTGGTGGGTGTGTCTGTCTGGAGGTGTGGGAAGAAGGGTAATTAATATCACCTGTGTCTGGGAACCACTCAGTGTTTGTTTGTTACAGAGAGAGGGTGAGGCAGGGTGCCTATATTTCTGTTGACCGCACTACGTTACTCAATATATCATCTGCAAGAGCATGTAACCAAAGGTAGAAAATAAAGAACCTTGCACTGCAGCTACGGACTCATGCTCATTCATTGGACTCGCGTGTCGGACAGATCTCCCTGCCCAAGCCCTCTCAGCGGCTTTTTACTTGTCACATTGAAATAGTCGCGTTACAAATACACATTTCAAATGTTTATTTCACCTCATTGTCATGGTGTTTGAAAAGTAGATTTATCATGGTGTTTGAAAAGTAAATTATCATGGTTTTTGAAAAGTGGATTTATCATAGTGTTTGAAACTTAGATTTATCATGGTGTTTGAAAAGTAGATTATCATGGTGTTTGAAGGCCTACACCATTGCTGCAGTAGTACATTTCTCAATGCTAAAGATATCAGTGAGGAATATAAATATTTGGGAAACAGCATTTTAATATGGTCTTCTGGGTTGAAAAATAGTGAACAGCTATTTACAACATATATTTTACAGGATATAAAACAGTTCAACAGTTAAAGTTAATTCGAGTGCCGTTGAGCTTCTTCCTTTCTCTCTCCTAACTCTCCTTCTCTCCTCTCCTTCTCTCCTCATGTCCTCTCCTTCTCTCCTCCTGCCCTCTCCTTCTGTCCTCCTCTCCTCCCCGTCTCTCCTCATGTCCTCTCCTTCTCTCCTCCTGCCCTCTCCTTCTGTCCTCCTATACTCCCCTTCTCTCCTCCTGTACTCCCATTCTCTCCTCCTGCCATCTCCTTCTGTCCTCCTATACTCCCCTTCTCTCCTCCTGTACTCCTATTCTCTCCTCCTGTCCTCTCCTTCTGTCCTCCTATACTCCCCTTTTCTCTTCCTGTACTCCCATTCTCTCCTCCTGTCCTCTCCTTCTCTCATGTCCTCTCCTCTCCTTCTCTCATCCTGTCCTCTCTGTTATGGTTTGACACCGACCCCAAACGCACGACACAAGAGAGTAGGAATTCAGAGTTGCCAAAAACAAGGGCTTGTTTATTGAGACTAATTAATGAGCACAGAATAGGCAAGTCAAACAAGACAGGTACACAAGCAAGGGGGAAAATGTTCTGCTGCTCTGCAGCTTCTCCCGTGGTGGTAGTAGGGGGTAGCAGATGCTGACGTCTGAGCCGCTCTGCAGACTTCTCTCGGCAGAATCTCCGAAGTGTTGCGGGACCGAGAGAGAGAGAGAGGGAGCGAGTCAACAAGGGTGCAGGTGGAACGAGCAGGAGAACAGGGCCCTCATGCATCAACGTGTTCTACGCACAGATCTGTGCGTAACCCGTGCGTACGATCATTTCTAAGCAAAGAGTGGGATTCATCAACTTCAACTTGAACTTGACTTCGTGCTTACATCTACGCACATTTCGGACCTGGCGTACCTCGCGCCCAGTGGTAGAATATATTATTACAACAAGGAAATGAGCTTCTGTGCATAATAACACTGGATGTTCTATGAACCGTAGTTCATTATAGTTCATTGTAAAATAGCAACAGTAGTGTAATTATGGTCAAAACCCTATAAATAGCATTTGGAATAATAGATCTTTCTCTCAGAATGAATGCAGCATGTCATATATGTTACGATGAATTGAAAATGGGGGACCCTGATGTAAACAAGACGAAAGTCTTTCTCTGGTCTGCATCCCCTTAACAATTGTATGTATTGAGCTGTACTGTACTGTACCCATTCTGCAATCTGTTAATAAAGTTCTCATTCATTCATTCATTCATGGTTTATATAGCGTTATCGGAATATACGGGGTGTAGGCTACTGACTGACTGCGCTCCGCGTAGCTTGATTGATTGATTGATTGAAAAGTTTATTAACAGATTGCAGAATGGGTACAGTACAGTACAGCTCAGTACATACAATTGTTAATTGGGGATGCAGACCAACTTTCGTCCTGTTTACATCAGGGTCCCCCATTTTCAATTCATCATAAATCATAAAGCTCAACTCGTTATTATTTTGCGCACAGACCGCCGAAACACGGGAACGTTTTGATTATATTTAAAAGGCTTTACGTTAAACGAAACAAGTGGAATTTCGAAGCTGTAAGCAGAATAAGTCATATGAATATAGTGTTCTTCCCCCTTTTTACTGTACAAGAAAGAATAGAAAACGCATTGCAATGACACCATGCAGATAGTGGACAGACTATATGATGGAATTCAAGTTCATGTATTGAAAGGCAGGATACATCATACATGCAGTGAGATTCATTGTTCTTGTATATGCTCTCGTATTATATTGTTTATATAGGCTACCCAATACTGACATCAAAATAGATTGTAGTAGTATGCCTCTAGAAATCATGCAGCAGGTAGAAAATTGACGGGAGATCCATCGCGATTTGGAATAGAATTGAGGAGAACTTTAATCCGTGGGTATTAATCAAACAACACGGGAAAAGGCAGTCATATTCCAGCGCGGTCTTTATTAGCCGACAACAAAATAGATGCCTCTAAAAATCATATAGCCAATCGAACACAACTAATAAAGGCATTCATATTGTACAGCACGGTTATAATGACACACAACACAACCAACGCCAAACAGTGGTCAACGAACGGTCTTTATTAGTATTTTGAGCTGTCCAGGCAGAATTGCAGCAATGGTCTTAGGGAGCCGTTGATATCTGACATCACCGTTTACAAATCCGCCTTTTATTTATCCACCTCCGTTACGAGGACCTCCACCTCGGTGTCTGTGTAGTTTCTCTTTTTCGTTCGCTTTGCCATCCTCCAACATTCCACGCACAGGGATTCCCTCATGGTATTTGAAGGGGAGGGCCTGACCATATTTGGTTGGTCGGGGCGGTTTTGGTATGCAAATACGTGAAAGCGTGCACGAGCTGCGGCGCAGGGCCAAGGTGGGATTCATCATGACAGATGTGCGTAGAGCCTGCTTACGCACGTGTGATGAATGCCGACTTCCCTGTGCGTGCGCTAGTTCTAAATTCCGTGCTTACGTGTGGAAGTAGGTCAAGGTCAAAGTCCACGTTGATGAATGAGGGCCCAGGAGAGGTGACTTGTACCCAAATACAAAAGTTATCCAAGTGAACTAATCTTCGTGTAAATACACACAGTGAGCAAAGTTCCACAACACAATCCCAAGTGAATATCTTCGGTGCAAAAATAGACACTGAGAGTGAAGTCCAAAAAACAATCCAATGTGAATAATATCTTCGGTGTGAACAACACACAGTGGGAGATGTAAAGTCCCAAAAATATTATCCCAGTGAGAACAACAAAAAGGCGATCGCTGGGTGAGTGACTGTCTGATAAAAAAGGTGGTAATCTTCAGTGTTATAGAAACACACGAAAACGGAATTTGATCAAGACAGTCAGTAAAAAACTCACCCAGACGAAGTGCGTAATGAGTGCTGGAACAGCAGCGGAGCGAGCGCGTCGCCACGGGGAAAAGGTGTCCAAGAGGAAGGCTTCTTGGAATATCCTGGAGGTAAAGCACAGAGAGCAAACAGCAGCAGCAGCAGGAACGGAGAATGCAAACAGAGAAATATCAAAACGATCCAACAAAACCTGAGTGGGGAAACGGGGTATAAATAATACGGGAATGCTTGATTGACAAGCAGTGACAGCTGAGGGAAGTGATTGATAAGCGTGTGGACAGGGGAGAACCAATCAACGACGTCTCTGGGAAGAAGCGTGTGAATAGGGGAATGAAATTAGTAACAGAAAACTTAAAGGGACAGAGCGAGTGGGAGAGCAGCGGACCAATCATCACAGTACTTCAAGAAGCCTGTGGTGGGGAAAGAGCCAAACCTTACACTCTCATTATCTCCTCTCTCCCTCTCTCTCTCTCCCTCCCCCCTCTCTATCTTCCCCATTCTCTCCACTAAAGTTAATATTGTACCTGGATATTGGCTGGATCAGTGGGATATTTTAATGGCAACAGGAGAGCATTCAAGTTATTTGTTGTTGTGTTGTTTGAATAAGTTCTCTCCCTATCATCATTTTCATCCTCGCTTTCTTTAGCATCATCAGTCTTCATCATCATTTCTCTCCATAGCATCATCTGCATTCTCTCTTTCCTCAACTTCTTCATAATGTCTCTCCATAGAATCATCTGCATTTTCTCTTTCCTCCACTTCTTCATAATTTCTCTCCATAGAATCATCTGCATTTTCTCTTTCCTCCACTTCTTCACCATCTATCTTCCTGATATCATCATTTCTCTCTTGAATATCTCCACCTTCATTGTCTGTACTGTCTTTATCTAAGGTAGAGCAAATAATATTTGTTTTATAATAGTAATATAATTGTACTGTATATAATCTTCGTACTGTAGCCTACAATGTTATAATTGTATTATAAAATAATATGTCATATAGCTCTACCACCACTAGCCCTCTTGCCTAGATTGGAATAAAAAGGGTCTATGGTTGGTCAATTGAAATGTTTAAGACACATTTCTCTGTCCAAAATAAGCATTATTGACCATGTTCGCACCAGATTCTCAGTTATAATCCAAACTACTGTATGTAGTGAGGACTTACAAATACATACCTGTATCCTTATCTCCTCCCTTACTATTGTTGCTTTGGACCCAATTTTTCAAAGAGAAGAATTTTTCAGCTGCTTTTTAATATTCTTCCGATTTATTTCTCTCCTTGGCATTCTGTAATCATAGAATATAGGCCAAAGCTAAACCCACTTTTAAGTTTACTACCACTCTTAAATTAGCTTTAAAAAGCAATTCACACTGAATTTAAAGTGCTATGGATATATTTTGTGCAAATAATACTAAAAAAATCTGTACACTTTATTTCTAAATTGAGAACACAGGTTAGCATAGAATCAGCTAAGCAAGGTACCTGTTTAGTTAGCTAGCTACAGTAGTAATACAGCTAGCCTAGGCTAAAACATACTGCCATCAATAAAAGCACTTGCAGTGTACATACATTAGTATTTAGTAATGCATAATTGGTAAAACAAACTCAATCTTTGCAACTTCAAAGAAAGCTTGATGTATTACCTACCTCACACGCAGCAGTAGGATGCAGGGTTACAGCTCAGACTGCATTAAGCCCTCTGGCATCTGAACATTCAAGAGGGATGTGTCTAAAACTGAAAACAAAAATGGATGGAATATTGTAGTGACAGGGCTGCTCAGAGTTGTAGCTAACACTTTTGCGTGACATTATTTAACCGTCAGGGCACATGGTCAAGTTTAGACCATTGGAAGGGCACCAATGGCCACGTCCTCTAGTATTTCCACTCAAAAGGGCACTTTAGGTTTAGCGCAATCTTTTCAACTATGGGTGCACATGGTCAAATTTAGACCATTGGAGGGGCACATCCTCTAGTTTTTTCACTCATAAGGGTAGTTTTGCGTGATGTTTTTCAACTGTGGGGGCACATGGTCAAGTTTAGACCATTGGAAGGGCACCAATGGGCACGTCCTCTAATTTCTGCCACGCAAACGGGCATTTTAGCGTGATGTTTTCAACTGTGGGGGCACATGGTCAAGTTTAACCATTGGAGGGGCACCAATGGGCACGTCCTCTCATTTTTGACACTCAAAAGGGCACTTTAGCGTAATGTTTTCAACTGTGGGGGTACATGGTCAAGTTTAGAACATTGGAAGGGCACCAATGGGCACGTCCTATAGTTTTTGCCACTCAAAAGGGCACTTTAGGTTTAGAGCAATGTTTTATTATTATTATATTTTTTTATACTTTCTCTTTTTCACCCTTTCTTTTTCCGTTTTTCTCCCATCCCAATGTTAGTCGTTATGCCAATTCCCAATCCCCTACCTGGTAGTTGCGTGCTCTGCCCCCTACCGTCGGTCTGGGAGGGCGGAGACTATCACATGCTTCCTCCGACACATGTGTAGCCAATCCCCACTTCTTTTCACCTGGCAGCGCGGACTCTCACTGGGGGAGTGTTTTGATTGATTGATTGATTGAAAAGTTTATTAACAGATTGCAGAATGGGTACAGTACAGTACAGCTCAATACATACAATTGTTAAGAGGATGCAGACCTGAGAAAGACTTTCGTCTTGTTTCCATCAGGGTCCCCCCCGTGTAACGTGTGGAGGACACTACCTCCCCCAGGATCCGACCTCGCTGTGCAGGCGCCCGACCGATCTGTAGGAGTCGCTGTTTTACAACGACCAGGACCCACCCTCGCCGGGTTCCCCACCCACTAACACTGCCAATTGTGTTAGTATGGACGGTCGGCCAACCCGGAAGCACCACAGCTGGATTCGATCCCACTGTCTCTGTGGTGGTGGGCAGACGCTTAGACCGCTGCCCCACCCGGCCGCACTAGCGCAATGTTTTCAACTGTGGGGTCACATGGTCAAGTTTAACCATTGGAGGGGCACCAATAGGGCACACCCTCTCGTTTTCGCCACTCAAAATGGCACTTTAGAGCAATGTTTTCAACTGTGGGAGCACATGGTTACGTTTAACCATTAGAGGGGCACCAATAGGGCACATCCTCAAATTTTCAATAAATGTATCCTCGTCACTCGGTCGAGCTCCAGCTCTGTCACTCAATGACTTTTCCTAAAAGTACCCCGTTTTATCTGGCACGGTTTCTGAAATTTCAAAATGACTTCAGGAAAATGGAATTAGAACGTTATTTCAGCTATTTCTGCTGAGCGGCCACGCCTCCCTTTCTCTCCCTCCCTCCCTCTCTCTCCCTCCCACTCTCCTTCTCCCTCCCTCTCTCTCTCTCTCCCTCTCTCTTTCTCCCTCTCTTTCCCTCTCTCTATACCTCCCTCTCCCTCTTTCTTACTTCCTCTCCCTCCCTCCCTTCCTCTCTCCCTCTCTCTCTCTCCCTCCCTCCCTTTCTCCCCCTCCCTCCCTCCCTCCCTCCCTCCCTCCCTCCCTCCCTCCCTCCCTCCCTCATTAACCCTCCCTCCCTTCTCTCCTTCCCATCTTCATTCTAAAGGCTGTCGGGACATCTGACCCGTTCCCGGCGGGAATTAGTGTAATTTTCCCCATGGCTGTGCTAGTGTTAAATGAGGTCCCCTGGTTGTGGATTAGGTTCTCAGAGGATGACATAATTGTCTGGGGCTTCTTTAGCATTGTGCTGCTCTTGGATGAGGCGGGGGGGGGGGTACTGGCAAGCATAGAGGCAGTCCACACACAACATCAGTCTGGAGCGGAGAATGCCACCTCTCAAATTGTCCTTTGGGCCCAGAAGCAGGGACATTGGCCAACAGGTTATAATTAAATCCATGATAGTACACTGTCCTCTTTCTTGTGAACCAATGATCTAAACCACACAACCCCAGGTGGAGCTTAATTGGTCATATCTCTTCATAGCAGTGGCATGTTGGATCTTCCTGGCCATCTCCTCGCCAATGAACTCTTTCACCAAGATTAGGGTTACAACAAAGTGTAACACCTTCTGGGCGCCAGTATGGGCCAATGTGGACCTTTTGCATATTTGTAATGTAGATACATCTGTTGAAATAAAAACAGTGATGTTCCCAGGCCTATACCTATGTACATATGGACACAGCTGTACCCTTTATCTCGGTGTCTCCCCCCTCTTTTCTCTCTCTCATTCTCTGTCTTTCTCTAAGTTATAGATTTTTTTTTCTCTCTTGCCTCATAATTTTAATCCTAATATAAATATGTTGAGCCAATTGGTCATGAGCTGTCCCTGGTGGTGAATGGGCTGCAATGCACAAACTAGACTGTCTATAATATTATCAAAGACAGCAGGCCTCATTATGCAAGAACAAAGAGCTTTAAAAAAAATCCTACAGGTATGCAACTTGGAAATGTTGACACTAAATGAGAATGGGCTGTTCTTTCTCTGTTGGAGTGAACCGAGCTGAGCTTATCAGGTGCACAATATTCCTGGAAATCTGTGCTTTTATGTGAATTAACTGAAAGTGTTCATTATGCTTCTATATGACTCTGCGGAATCATGTGTGGAAAAAAACAGGCTGTTGACAGCTGCTGGTCAGAAAGGTATAAGCATGTTTTTCAAGGAACCATGGCTTCAGAGAAACATTATGCCATTCTAGCATTTTGACTACAGAGAGGAAAGGCCCATGTGTCAGCTGACAACAAATTACTAATTCAAATGATGTCACAGGGATAGATTTGTGAGTTGTGAGGAATGTCAATGCATACTACAATATCTTTGACTACCTTAATGTTCACTGTTTACTGTGAGCGATCTGTAGTGCCGCATTTCCCTTGGGATAAATAAAGTATTTATATTCTATTATTGTGTGATGTTAACTCATTCACTGCCAACGACGAGTATACTCGTTATTGGCCGCCAATCATTGGACGCCAACAAAGAGTATACTCGTTATTTGATCGTTATTTCTTTTATTCGCTATTTCCATTAATTATCCACCCAGGAAGGCTTGTGTTACCATAGGGAATGAGTCTGAGATCGCAAAAGTCCAATACCGCCGCCTGGTGGTATGCAGCCGATGTTGCACTTCCTTTAGGACTCTGTGTATGGGGCTGTGTGTTGATGAAATGCCTCCGGGCGGACTTTTCTAGTAACCTGGACTAAGGGCTTCACCCGATCGCATTGAATCGCTTTCGGGACCCCCGATTCATTATGCTGGGTGGGTTATGTCGTGGGCCAAATGGACATTCGATCTACCAGATGGCAAATAATTGGAATATCCTTTTTGGAATCCCACCGGCCACAGGTAAGAGCAATTTAACGTCAATTTCAGCTTGATTGTGCCTTGTTTTCATAGCCATCGCCCTGATCAGCGTACGTTGTTGTACTAACGAATGCGGTTATTGACAATCAATTAACCAGAAGCGACCCACCCCCCCCCCTTTCATGAATTCATGATGGAACATTATATACCGATCATATGCATTTGAATTTTTTATTGTAGCGTGTATAGGGACAAAATGCCAATGGATTAAGTATAATATAAGTCGCAGGCTATTACTAGCCTCCCAGGAATTACCCTAAACCGCTCTAAAACCATACTTATATTCACCACGGTATAAAGCGGGAATATATGGATGGAAAAATTATTTCTTTTTCACATCTTGAACGATAGATACTCAATGTCAAATGGTCCAATCCATAGCTATAATATAGAAAATATTATAGCCCTGCAAACAAGGTGACTGACCCCATTGGTTTAATGCGTAGCACATAGACATATCTCGTTCCCAGCATGGCAGAGAAAGAGTTAAGCCAAAGCCAAAGTATAATGGCAGATATGATCATTATTTGGGCAAGCAAGCCTCTCAAACATGAATAAAGTGAAATATCAGATGCCTGCGTAAATGCACATGCCATGGAGTCCACAAATATTGAGGTCACCATGACACACACAACTCTGTCTATCATTACTGTATGCATATCTAGGCCAATTCCTTTAACAATTTAACTGGGTAGTATTGCTTTTTTGGTTTTGATGTATTCTGTCATACATCATATTCTGCATGTGCAAATTATTGGATATTAAAATGTTTTAATGAGTCCTTAAAAATCTATGGATAAAAGTATTGAAGCGGATTTGATTAAGTAATGTTTTTGGCAGCTGAAAGGGGTCCATGGTCCAGGAGTCCATTTAGAGAAGGAATGTTTCAGAATGCGTCTCCTCTGCAGGTTTTATTGCGATTTTGTCATTATAGGAAAACTCCAACATTTTGGGAAATTAGCTTATTTGCCATCTACCCTGGAGTTAGACAAGAAGATAAATACCTTTTTTCTTCTCTGTGCATGCAGTAGGAGTAGGAAGACGTGCACCATTAGCCTACACTCTTAAAAAAAAATTTTTTTTACGGGACTTTCAATGTATTATTTTACAGATTACTTTTGTTTTTCTACTTTAAGTGTAAATGCCATAAAAATACAGTAAATTCCATAAAAATACAGTAAATAACCTTTAATACAAATATTAACCATTAAATAAAGGTTGTAATCTGTAAATTGATTTAATAAGAAATTATCTTTTTTTTACAGGATTATTCCATTGCTTAATTGTCTTGAATGTTAAATTACATGTAAAACACCTAGAATATACATCATTTTACTGTATGTGAAAATAAGGCAACTTTCTGTTTTTTTGCTGTTAAACTTTAAATGTAATGTTAAATAATGTTAAAAAAGAGAATAATATAATTAAAAACAGTAAAAACCTTCAGTTATTCTACAGGTAATTCTTTTTAAATACATGTATTTGCTTAATTGTGTTGAATGTTAAATTACATTGAATTGTATGTAAAAACACATAAGATACTCATCATTTTACTGTATGTGAAAATAAGGCAACTTTCAGTATTTAAAAAAATTACGATCAAACTTCAATAAAGTGACAGAACTTAAAGTTCAGCAGTGAAACACTGTTATTTTACAAGGTTTCCCATAATTATTACAATCAAACTCCGTCAATAAAGTGACAGAACTTAAAGTTCAGCAGTGAAACACTGTTTTTGCACAGGTTTCCCCATTATTATTACAATCAAACCCCTTCAATTAAGTGACAGAACTCAAAGTTCAGCAGTGAAACACTGTTATTTCACAGGTTTTTCCTACATTTAAGATGAAACACCTTCAATTAAGTGACAGAACTTAAAGTTCAGCAGTGAAATACTGTCATTTGACAGTATTTTCCTAAATTATTACGATCAAACTCCTTCAATAAAGTGACAACTTAAAGTTCAGCAGTGAAACACTGTTATTTCACAGGTTTTTCCTACATTTATGATGAAACACCTTCAATTAAGTGACATAACCTAAAGTTCAGCAGTGAAACACTGTTATTTTACAAGGTTTCCCATAATTATTACAATCAAACTCTGTCAATAAAGTGACAGACCTTAAAGTTCAGCAGTGAAACACTGTTATTTCACAGGTTTCCCCATTATTATTACAATCAAACCCCTTCAATTAAGTGACATAACTCAAAGTTTAACAGTGAAACACTGTTATTTCACAGGTGTTTCCTACATTTAAGATGAAACACCTTCAATTAAGTGACAGAACTTAAAGTTCAGCAGTGAAATACTGTCATTTGACAGTATTTTCCTAAATTATTACGATCAAACTCCTTCAATAAAGTGACAGAACTTAAAGTTCAGCAGTGAAACACTGTTATTTCACAGGTTTTTCCTACATTTATGATGAAACACCTTCAATTAAGTGACATAACTTAAAGTTCAGCAGTGAAACACTGTTATTTTACAAGGTTTCCCATAATTATTACAATCAAACTCTGTCAATAAAGTGACAGACCTTAAAGTTCAGCAGTGAAACACTGTTATTTCACAGGTTTCCCCATTATTATTACAATCAAACCCCTTCAATTAAGTGACAGAACTCAAAGTTTAGCAGTGAAACACTGTTATTTCACAGGTTTTTCCTACATTTAAGATGAAACACCTTCAATTAAGTGACAGAACTTAAAGTTCAGCAGTGAAATACTGTCATTTGACAGTATTTTCCTAAATTATTACGATCAAACTCCTTCAATTAAGTGACAGAACTTAAAGTTCAGCAGTGAAACACTGTTATTTCACAGGTTTTTCCTACATGTATGATGAAACACCTTCAATTAAGTGACATAACTTAAAGTTCAGTTTCAAGTTTCAAGTTTCAAGTTTCAAGTTTCTTTAATAGTTGTCATACAGAAGTACAGAATACTTTTATACAAAATGCTTCTTACTGTTGCGCTCCAGAGACTGTGCAAGACAAGATAAGTATGAAATAAAATAACATAGTAAAATTAGAAGTAAAAAAAATGAGGTCACAGTGTTCAGTTTAGACATATGTACAATGTTCGATGCAGAATAGACGTAGTTACCATACAATATACAATACTGTGCAGTGTACTAATATACAATACTATATAGTGCAAGGCAGAAATGGAGAAATGGGACGAGGTGTAATTTAGGTACAATTCACAGTAGGTGTACGAGTTGTAGTGCAAATCCTTTATCAATAAATATAAAGTGTAAGTGTGTTTGTGTGATCTAAAGTGTGGAGAGTGGGTGCTGCAGTGTGTTGTTTGTTTGAGTGAGTGTGTGCGTGTGGGTGTGTGTGCTGTGTGCATTTGATGGTTGTTGCATAGTGATTATTGTTCGTTTAGCAGCCTGATGGCATGGGGATAGAAGCTTCTTCTGAGTCTTTCTGTGCTCGCCTTAAGACTCCGGTATCGCTTGCCTGACCGCAGCAGTTCAAAGAGGCAGTTGTTCAGGTGGCTCGAGTCCTTAATAATTCTCTTAGCCTTCCCCTTGCACCGCTTGTTGTAAATGTTCTGGAGGGTGGGAAGCCCCCCTCCAATTGTGCGTTCGGCTGAACGTGTCACTCTTTGTAGTCTGCTACGGTCTTGTGCAGTGCTATTCCCAAACCAGGAGGTGATGCTGCCGGTCAGGATGCTCTCTATTGTACATGAGTAGAAGTTCCTAAGGATCTTCTGACTGACTTGGAACTTCCTTAGGCGCCTGAGGAAGTAGAGGCGTTGTCGTGCCTTCTTCACAACACTGTCAATGTGTGTGGTCCATGTCAAGTCCTCGGATATGTGGGCTCCGAGGTACTTGAAACTGTTCACTCTCTCAACCGGTGCCCCGTCGATGCTGAGGGGGCTGTAGTCCTTGACCCCCGACCTCCTGAAGTCCACAATCATCTCTTTTGTTTTGCTGACGTTCAGGGAGAGGCAGTTCTCCTGACACCACTGTGACACCACTGTGACAGCAGTGAAACACTGTTATTTTACAAGGTTTCCCATAATTATTACAATCAAACTCTGTCAATAAAGTGACAGACCTTAAAGTTCAGCAGTGAAACACTGTTATTTCACAGGTTTCCCCATTATTATTACAATCAAACCCCTTCAATTAAGTGACAGAACTCAAAGTTTAGCAGTGAAACACTGTTATTTCACAGGTTTTTCCTACATTTAAGATGAAACACCTTCAATTAAGTGACAGAACTTAAAGTTCAGCAGTGAAATACTGTCATTTGACAGTATTTTCCTAAATTATTACGATCAAACTCCTTCAATTAAGTGACAGAACTTAAAGTTCAGCAGTGAAACACTGTTATTTCACAGGTTTTTCCTACATGTATGATGAAACACCTTCAATTAAGTGACATAACTTAAAGTTCAGTTTCAAGTTTCAAGTTTCAAGTTTCAAGTTTCTTTAATAGTTGTCATACAGAAGTACAGAATACTTTTATACAAAATGCTTCTTACTATTGCGCTCCAGAGACTGTGCAAGACAAGATAAGTATGAAATAAAATAACATAGTAAAATTAGAAGTAAAAAAAATGAGGTCACAGTGTTCAGTTTAGACATATGTACAATGTTCGATGCAGAATAGACGTAGTTACCATACAATATACAATACTGTGCAGTGTACTAATATACAATACTATATAGTGCAAGGCAGAAATGGAGAAATAGGACGAGGTGTAATTTAGGTACAATTCACAGTAGGTGTACGAGTTGTAGTGCAAATCCTTTATCAATAAATATAAAGTGTAAGTGTGTTTGTGTGATCTAAAGTGTGGAGAGTGGGTGCTGCAGTGTGTTGTTTGTTTGAGTGAGTGTGTGCGTGTGGGTGTGTGTGCTGTGTGCATTTGATGGTTGTTGCATAGTGATTATTGTTCGTTTAGCAGCCTGATGGCATGGGGATAGAAGCTTCTTCTGAGTCTTTCTGTGCTCGCCTTAAGACTCCGGTATCGCTTGCCTGACCGCAGCAGTTCAAAGAGGCAGTTGTTCAGGTGGCTCGAGTCCTTAATAATTCTCTTAGCCTTCCCCTTGCACCGCTTGTTGTAAATGTTCTGGAGGGTGGGAAGCCCCCCTCCAATTGTGCGTTCGGCTGAACGTGTCACTCTTTGTAGTCTGCTACGGTCTTGTGCAGTGCTATTCCCAAACCAGGAGGTGATGCTGCCGGTCAGGATGCTCTCTATTGTACATGAGTAGAAGTTCCTAAGGATCTTCTGACTGACTTGGAACTTCCTTAGGCGCCTGAGGAAGTAGAGGCGTTGTCGTGCCTTCTTCACAACACTGTCAATGTGTGTGGTCCATGTCAAGTCCTCGGATATGTGGGCTCCGAGGTACTTGAAACTGTTCACTCTCTCAACCGGTGCCCCGTCGATGCTGAGGGGGCTGTAGTCCTTGACCCCCGACCTCCTGAAGTCCACAATCATCTCTTTTGTTTTGCTGACGTTCAGGGAGAGGCAGTTCTCCTCACACCACTGTGACACCACTGTGACAGCAGTGAAACACTGTTATTTTACAAGGTTTCCCATAATTATTACAATCAAACTCTGTCAATAAAGTGACAGACCTTAAAGTTCAGCAGTGAAACACTGTTATTTCACAGGTTTCCCCATTATTATTACAATCAAACCCCTTCAATTAAGTGACAGAACTCAAAGTTTAGCAGTGAAACACTGTTATTTCACAGGTTTTTCCTACATTTAAGATGAAACACCTTCAATTAAGTGACAGAACTTAAAGTTCAGCAGTGAAATACTGTCATTTGACAGTATTTTCCTAAATTATTACGATCAAACTCCTTCAATTAAGTGACAGAACTTAAAGTTCAGCAGTGAAACACTGTTATTTCACAGGTTTTTCCTACATGTATGATGAAACACCTTCAATTAAGTGACATAACTTAAAGTTCAGTTTCAAGTTTCAAGTTTCAAGTTTCAAGTTTCTTTAATAGTTGTCATACAGAAGTACAGAATACTTTTATACAAAATGCTTCTTACTGTTGCGCTCCAGAGACTGTGCAAGACAAGATAAGTATGAAATAAAATAACATAGTAAAATTAGAAGTAAAAAAAATTAGGTCACAGTGTTCAGTTTAGACATATGTACAATGTTCGATGCAGAATAGACGTAGTTACCATACAATATACAATACTGTGCAGTGTACTAATATACAATACTATATAGTGCAAGGCAGAAATGGAGAAATGGGACGAGGTGTAATTTAGGTACAATTCACAGTAGGTGTACGAGTTGTAGTGCAAATCCTTTATCAATAAATATAAAGTGTAAGTGTGTTTGTGTGATCTAAAGTGTGGAGAGTGGGTGCTGCAGTGTGTTGTTTGTTTGAGTGAGTGTGTGCGTGTGGGTGTGTGTGCTGTGTGCATTTGATGGTTGTTGCATAGTGATTATTGTTCGTTTAGCAGCCTGATGGCATGGGGATAGAAGCTTCTTCTGAGTCTTTCTGTGCTCGCCTTAAGACTCCGGTATCGCTTGCCTGACCGCAGCAGTTCAAAGAGGCAGTTGTTCAGGTGGCTCGAGTCCTTAATAATTCTCTTAGCCTTCCCCTTGCACCGCTTGTTGTAAATGTTCTGGAGGGTGGGAAGCCCCCCTCCAATTGTGCGTTCGGCTGAACGTGTCACTCTTTGTAGTCTGCTACGGTCTTGTGCAGTGCTATTCCCAAACCAGGAGGTGATGCTGCCGGTCAGGATGCTCTCTATTGTACATGAGTAGAAGTTCCTAAGGATCTTCTGACTGACTTGGAACTTCCTTAGGCGCCTGAGGAAGTAGAGGCGTTGTCGTGCCTTCTTCACAACACTGTCAATGTGTGTGGTCCATGTCAAGTCCTCGGATATGTGGGCTCCGAGGTACTTGAAACTGTTCACTCTCTCAACCGGTGCCCCGTCGATGCTGAGGGGGCTGTAGTCCTTGACCCCCGACCTCCTGAAGTCCACAATCATCTCTTTTGTTTTGCTGACGTTCAGGGAGAGGCAGTTCTCCTGACACCACTGTGACACCACTGTGACAGCAGTGAAACACTGTTATTTTACAAGGTTTCCCATAATTATTACAATCAAACTCTGTCAATAAAGTGACAGACCTTAAAGTTCAGCAGTGAAACACTGTTATTTCACAGGTTTCCCCATTATTATTACAATCAAACCCCTTCAATTAAGTGACAGAACTCAAAGTTTAGCAGTGAAACACTGTTATTTCACAGGTTTTTCCTACATTTAAGATGAAACACCTTCAATTAAGTGACAGAACTTAAAGTTCAGCAGTGAAATACTGTCATTTGACAGTATTTTCCTAAATTATTACGATCAAACTCCTTCAATTAAGTGACAGAACTTAAAGTTCAGCAGTGAAACACTGTTATTTCACAGGTTTTTCCTAAATTATTACGATCAAACTCCTTCAATTAAGTGACATAACTTAAAGTTCAGCAGTGAAACACTGTTATTTTACAAGGTTTCCCATAATTATTACAATCAAACTCTGTCAATAAAGTGACAGACCTTAAAGTTCAGCAGTGAAACACTGTTATTTCACAGGTTTCCCCATTATTATTACAATCAAACCCCTTCAATTAAGTGACAGAACTCAAAGTTTAGCAGTGAAACACTGTTATTTCACAGGTTTTTCCTACATTTAAGATGAAACACCTTCAATTAAGTGACAGAACTTAAAGTTCAGCAGTGAAATACTGTCATTTGACAGTATTTTCCTAAATTATTACGATCAAACTCCTTCAATTAAGTGACAGAACTTAAAGTTCAGCAGTGAAACACTGTTATTTCACAGGTTTTTCCTACATTTACGATGAAACACCTTCAATTAAGTGACATAACTTAAGTTCAGCAGTGAAACACTGTTATTTTACAGGTTTCCCCATAATTATTACAATCAAACTCCTTCAATTAAGTGACAGAACTTCGTTCAGCAGTGAAATGCTGTTATTTGGCAGGTTTTTCCTACATTTATGATGAAACACCTTCAATTAAGTGACATAACTTAAGTTCAGCAGTGAAACACTGTTATTTTACAGGTTTTCCCATAATTATTACAATCAAACTCCTTCAATTAAGTGACAGAACTCAAAGTTCAGCAGTGAAACACTGTTATTTCACAGGTTTTTCCTACATTTAAGATGAAACACCTTCAATAAAGTGACAGAACTTAAAGTTCAGCAGTGAAACACTATTATTTCACAGGTTTTTCCTACATTTACGATGAAACACCTTCAATTAAGTGACATAACTTAAGTTCAGCAGTGAAACACTGTTATTTTACAGGTTTCCCCATAATTATTACAATCAAACTCCTTCAATTAAGTGACAGAACTTCGTTCAGCAGTGAAACGCTGTTATTTGGCAGGTTTTTTCCTACATTTATGATGAAACACCTTCAATTATGTGACATAACTTAAGTTCAGCAGTGAAACACTGTTATTTTACAGGTTTTCCCATAATTATTACAATCAAACTCCTTCAATTAAGTGACAGAACTTCGTTCAGCAGTAAAACGCTGTTATTTGGCAGGTTTTTCCAAAATGATTACAATCAAACTCCTTCAATTAAGTGACAGAACTCAAAGTTCAGCAGTGAAACACTGTTATTTCACAGGTTTTTCCTACATTTAAGATGAAACACCTTCAATAAAGTGACATAACTTAAAGTTCAGCAGTGAAACACTGTTATTTCACAGGTTTTTCCTACATTTACGATGAAACACCTTCAATTAAGTGACATAACTTAAGTTCAGCAGTGAAACACTGTTATTTTACATGTTTTTCCAAAATGATTACAATCAAACTCCTTCAATTAAGTGACAGAACACAAAGTTCAGCAGTGAATTTTCTTTTTACAGATATTTGCTATATATTCTCTGTATTTTTTTAAAATTATCTGGACAAGACATTTTTCTTTTTTAAATGTCAATGCACATTAGGGAAAATTAATGATGTTCAAATAAAAGCCCAAGTTCTAATCTATCGGTTTTCATTTCATGTTTCAATCTGCTCCAGAGGCTGATATAAAAGGTTTTATTAACGTTAGGTTATGACTATAACCAAGTTCTGTTAGTTAGGGGCGATGCTTGGCTTCGCCTTCTGCACTATCTCGCGTACGTGCACGCGTACTGAATAAACCACAAATGTACCTCTAATACCAGTATTAGTCTGACCACACCCCTCATCAGCTTACCTTCATAAGCAGGTGTGTGGTCACCTGCTCTCCTCCTTCCCAAGCTTTCACCACAAGGTGAGGTCAAGGGCTGCAGCGGCCGTCCGAAGCCAAGCATCGCCCCTAACTAACAGAACTTGGTTATAGTCATAACCTAACGTTCTGTATCGTTAGTGGCTTAGCTTGGCTTCGCCTTCTGCACAAGGGAGGCCAAGCGGAGCCACTTGGCTGACAAATACACCCCGCTGACAGCCCCCCAAAACCATCAGAACAGGGAGGGCCGAGCCCCCCCGACCCCCCCTAATGGAGGGTAGCCCCCCTATTAGGGACGTCACGGGAGGGCGACGGACCCGACCGTGCGAAGAGGCACTCAAGCAACTCAACGCACAGGGTGAGCAGACCGTGGCTTGACCCACGACTACACACACGCACAACCCGCATGCCACCCGGGAACGAACGGAGGAACAACCTCGTTACTGCCCCCAGAATCACGGGGTCAAGGGCAAACCCAACCCCGTGGCAAGGCCGTAGCAGCGGAGCACGAAGGAAGACCCAGACCCACCAAAAGGACTGGACTCCCTGGAATGGGGGCCCGGAGAAGTCCATGATGCCAGCATCAAGACCCCACCAGGTGGGCACGTAGTGCCCCGCCCCCCACATCGCCAGCGTATTCGGACAAAGGCCCCTCAGTTACTGCACCTGGTATTCCCAGGCGGAACCAACCAGGCCAGTAAGCCGAGCGGGCCCCGTCCCCCCAATAGTACACCGCCTGGCACACTGACCCTGCAGAATAGGCAGTCAGCATGGCCGTAAGCACACAAAAAAGGTTAACCAACGGAAGCAGGCAGCGCACCGGGGAAAAACCAGGCAACAGGCTGTTAACCCTAGCCTGGAGACTGCGGACGAGACAGGCGCCAGAGGGGACAGCTGAACACAGCCGCCCCGGCGGAAGGAGCGTAAGCTGGCGGTGTTGCATGACCAAGCCTCCATTTAACAACCCCCACCCAGAGGGGTCGAGGCAGAGAAGGCTGACACGATTGGCAGACGTCATGAACGTGCAGGGGCACCCTCAACCGGTGAACCCGGGAGTTGACACTGCTCCAACACACCAGGGAACCAACCACCTCGGTGTTACCCAATGCGGTGGTTGTTCCTATAACCCCTCAAGAAAAAACTCCAAAACACACCTGCGGGTATACACCGGCTATACCGCAGTACAAGTGTTTCAGTTTCCAAAAAGGGTTAACCCAGGCCTACGGGTCGCAAACATCACTTCGGACCGGGCCTGGCGGTACGGGAAGCACAGGGTCACCAGAGGAGGTCAAAAAACCACCCCCACAGGCCCCTCTTCGCCATGCGTGAGAGAGGAGCGAAAAACAATGGAGAACCAGCCCCTAAGCACACCGTACCTGGTATTCCCCGGCGGTCTCCCAACCAAGTACTAACCAGGACCAACCTGTGTAGCGGCCGAGATCCGACGAGATCGAGCGCGTACAGAATGGCATGGCTGTAAGCCATGACGACAGTGCTGAGTAAAAACATACCCAACCAGGGTCTCCATAGCGCTTAACCCTGTGACACCCAGACCGACCTGGCATTTTTCCCCCTGAAAAAAGCCCAAGTCCCTCAGGGTACCAGAACAGCAGATCTGCATCCCCGGCGGACAACGGGTTCAACTGATCTGGACCAGCGTGACCAGAACCAGTCCCGTGCCCTAACCACGCCGACATGCCCCAGGAAAAGGGCAGATATGCGTGTTGATCTTAACATGAAAAGAAGGCGCCACCCAGACGTCGGGACGAACCGCGCCTGGTGGCCCACCCCAAGGGCGTGAGACCCCACTACATATGTTCAGATCCATCCCGTCATCATCCCCCAGACATGAACGAGGATCCGTCGACAACCCACCCAGGTCATGGGATGTGGTCGCCGGAAGAGGAAAAAACCCCCATCTCAGTTGCTTTATAAAAACGCTGTTTCAACCACAAGCAACTAAGGCGTGCCAGTCAATCGCCTGTTTACAGCGAGCTAGCACTATACGTGCGTCGGGACACACCCCCATCAATGAACAGGCTATTTAGACCTGCCATTGAATCCCCAAGGCGCCCAGGGGAACGACAAGAGGGGTGTGACACTCCCTAACTCCAACACTTCTGGAATAGAAAGAAGGAAGCATCAACAGTATGTATCCCAGTCTACACAGCCGGGGTAAAAAATTTTCACATTTTTACATCCCACCACCCTCCCATAGGAAAGAGACGGGGATCCCCAGAGAGACTTCCCACGCGAGCTGTACAGATTGAAAAGAATATATTGCACCTTGAGCCATGTAAAAAACTGGTTTTAGGGCCTCCGGGGAAGAGGCACCGAACCCATACACACTCAATAAACGAATTGAATCGAATATACATACAATAGAAAAGGACCCTTCTAGAGGGTCCACTCACTTTGACAATCTGAGGAGGAAGGCTCTGTACTCTGATGGAGGCTTCCTCACATGGATCACATGGAAGAAGGAGTCCGAACTCACAGAAGGCCTGAGTAGGCGCTTGGTGAGGAGGAGCCCTGACCACCCCCCCTGAAAACAGATCCATCACATGGACCTGAACAGCACACGGAAGTCCTACCAACAGAGACGCGCACGGTGACGTACTCTATGGCGGGGGAATTCCTGCGGTGCACACGCCCAATATACCAGGCCGTGGGACCAGGAACTCCCTCCCCCCCCCCCCCCCCCCCCCCCCGTAACGTGCCGAACCGCCACGTGACGGGAACCTTGAAGGACAGGGGGTGTACCCCTGACCGACAGAACAACGGGGAGAGGAAAGGTTACCAGTTCACCCCTTTACGACCCCACACCCATGATACGACGTAACGACAAAAAGAGAATATGACACAGTCATAGTCAACCCTATGAAGCGTTTCACAGCTCCACACAGCGCACGAGCTAACCTGCTATCTGATTCTTACTAAGGAAAAACACAGAATAGAGAGGGCTCTAAGAACCCCGGTCCAACATACACATGTGCTTCTGTGGTCAGTACAACCCAGTTGCAGGTCACATGACACACACAACCCATCATCATCACAATGAGAGAATACATCATTCTTGATTAGTATCGACCACAGGCCTTGCTAAGCCCACATGACAGCAACCAAACCAATTTCCCTTTAGGAAATAAGTTTCTCCAGCAGATTTAGCACAACCTCAGCAATCAAGCTGAGAGTTACATCGTATCCCTACCACACAAAAGACACAATTAATGCACAACATGTCTGATAGGAGGTGATAAAGTCCCCAGGGAACCGGGGGGGGAAAAACACAATCCTCCTATTTCACCCTCAATACGGCCAGTTAAAACAGGAAAACCTGTTAATGTGTGAACTCACTGTCCATTGTCATTACAGTCTGAGAAAGAACATTCTTTTACTCACTCGTCACCAAGCATAGCTTCATAGGTTAGTTGCCTTAGTAGTGAGTACACGGTACACATAAACACCATGATGTTTCTCACACAACAACCAGATCAATACATCACGACCTGCACAGAGAAGCTACTGCCAGTGACAAAAACAGCTCACACACAACCCGCAACGTATCTCAAATGCATTGCAACAACACACGTTTTGGGAAAAAACACCGTCATTCACAATACATTTAGCAAGGTAAAACCAGAAGACGTGTTATGAGGGTCTGGCCAACCCCGTACCTGCCCGGAACGCAGATCAGCGAAGTGCAGTCATAAGCCACCGTAGAACACAGCCCTCTTTGTTGACGCAATCCCCGTCTAGGCTCAGGCAGGGTTGACGAACATCCCCTGTCAAAGATGACGTCGTGGTCAAGAGTGTAAAACATGTTAAAAATCAAAGCACGTTCAACAGAATAGCATCAAGCTAACGGCTGCTCCAACCGTTCTGGTGCTATCGCTTCCGCTCGCGAGACGCCGATCTACGACGCACGCGATCAGGAGCGAGCTCCCGGCGGCGCGCGAGAAGCCTAAGCTACCCCGCGCCAGGCCACCGACCGGCTAACCGTAAGCTATGAACATGTAAACAATGACATAACACTCACCCAGACAGGCCGCCGTTCTGAACCCTCCTCACTTTTTAAGAGAAAAGAGAAAACAAGACGTCAACACCGCTTCACAACGGTGACATTAACACGTCCGGCGGAATCAGCACAGTACCAACTGGCCTGTATAGCTGACTTTGAACATGAATCTGCCGCTATCGCACATTACATGCACATATCCCCTCGTGAAGGAATACTCTCATTTGGATATGAAAGATGGGGTCTTAACACGGTGACAGAGAGAATCCACTCGTCCAGAACACACAGGGATCACCAGTGTCAATGGTCGCGGCCCACTAGTTAAAACTATAATGGTCGCCAGACCAAGGCCTTCTGTCGCCTAGACGGCTAAACAAAGGACCCTAGCCTGGGGCCGGTTTCCATAAACTTTGTCTAGTAGCCCCCATAGCACTAACAGACAAGTGGAGCCTGCCAGCAAACACTACTCACCCAACCTGGAACGCACCGCTCCTCACAACAGCGGCATGTCCGACAGTTCAGCTGTGGCCTGACAGGTTTCACCCCAACAAACACAGCAAGGAACTGCAGTTGAGAAGCATGCAGCGGCGTGCTCCCAATACGAAAACCGGTGGAGGGTTTGTAGAATGATCATCATCTTCTAGACACTCCAGTACGAAGACAATATCGCCGTATTTTCTCGAAAATAGTGAGAGAGAAAATAAAGATATGATGTCAACGTATCCTTGTTTCCCAAGCTGTTCCTAATCCAATTTCTTCCATCATGGTGTCAAGTGTGGGGATCTACCGAGGCACCTCTTCCTTGTGGTGAAAGCGAGAAGGAGGAGAGCAGGTGACCACACACCTGCTTATGAAGGTAAGCTGACGAGGGGTGTGGTCAGACTAATACTGGTATTAGAGGTACATTTGTGGTTTATTCAGTACGCGTGCACGTACGCGAGATAGTGCAGAAGGCGAAGCCAAGCTAAGCCACTAACGATACAGAACTGACAATTCTGAAAATCTTTCCAAAAAACCCTAATTGCATAGGTTTTAATAGGAGTTTTTAGCAGGCGTTTTATGTCTAAATGGGTTAAGTATTCATTTTGCATGGTCTCAGCCGCACTCCAGTTCAACAACCCACAAGCAAGCACTCTTCTCAGTATATTTGGAGTACATACAGTTGATATACCTTGTAAAAGTCAGTACAGTTAATGTGTCAAAAGTAGAAATAAGCATTTAAAAGCTCTATTCTCCAATGTGGATGATAATCTGCCAATGGTGAAAAGGAAACGACTATATATAGCATAATATTGTATAGTGCTGAGAGATGAGTCGGAGGTGGTGTCTCGAAGGAGAGCGGTATTTATTAGCACAACATTTTATATGGAAATCACAACATTTATATGGAATGTCACTGTAAACCAGTGTTAATTTTGGCAGCTATTTTCATTTTAGTTTTAGTCTTAGTAATGTGTCAAGTGCTCCTTTTTCGTTTATCATATTTAGTCATTTTCATTTATTTTTTTCGTTTAGTCAGTTTTAGTCAACTAAATGTCTGAGCATTTTAGTAAACGGATGACATTTTTGTCTATTTTTAGTCAATGGAAAAAAACTTGGCAGAAGTCAGAAATAGTCAACATGGAACATATTCTGATTTAAATTGCGTATTTATTTTTTAACCTAGGGGAATCTGAGTCGGCGGCACAAGTAATACACAGGAAGGGTGCACTCACTGTCGATCTGTGAATGGAGAAATAACTTAATAAGACAGTCACATTATGTCTGGCCTTGCTCACCTGGCAGCGATTTATTTGAAAATATTAAATAACAGTAACAGCAGCCAGTGTAACAGTGTCAACAACACTAACAGGATACTGTGTTTTGTAAACAAACAAACACAGTAGTAGTTGAACTTGAGTAGATAATAGTACAGTACAATAGTGTATAGTACACACAGTAGCAATCTGATTGCAATCTGCTTGCATAAACATAAAATGATAAATCACATTTTGAGGTTGTTGTGTAAAGTGCCACATGGTGATGGAAGGTCTGGTTAGGGGTTAGATTTAGAGGTGGTCTAGGTTTGGTTAGGGGTTAGAGTTAGAGATGGTCTAGAGGTCTGGTTATGGCCTCTATTAACCAGACCTAGACCACCTCTGACTCTAACCCCTAACCAGACCAAGACCACCTCTCTGACTCTAACCCCTAACCAGACCTAGACCACCTAGGCTCTTACTCTAACCCCTAACTTAAGTTTGGTGATGGTCATTGGTCAGTGCTGGGCTGCTGCTGGCAGCGGTTTATTATATAACAACATGATACTGTAAACTAAACACAGTAGTACACACTGATTGTAATCTGCTTGCATAAAAACATACATTCTGAGGTCAGTGTACTGTTAAAGTGCCACATGGAAGAGGTCTGGTTAGTGGTTAGAGTTAGAGGTGGTCTAGGTCTGGTTAGGGTAACTTAGGGGTTAGATTTAGAGGTGGTCTGTGTCTGGTTAGGGGTTAGAGTTAGAGGTGGTCTAGGTCTGGTTATGGCCTCTATTAACCAGACCTAGACCACCTCTGACTCTAACCCCTAACCAGACCTAGACCACCTAGGCTCTGACTCTAACACCTAAGTTAAGTTTGGTGATGGTCATTGGTCAGTGCTGGGCTGCTGCTGGCAGCGGTTTATTCTATAACAACATGATACTGTAAACTAAATACAGTAGTACTAGTAGTACACACTGATTGCAATCTGCTTGCATAAAAACATACATGCTGAGGTCAGTGTACTGTTAAAGTGCCACATGGAAGAGGTCTGGTTAGTGGTTAGAGTTAGAGGTGGTCTAGGTCTGGTTAGGGGTTAGAGTTAGAGGTGATCTAGGTCTGGTTATGGCCTCTATTAACCAGACCTAGACCACCTCTGACTCTAACCCCTAACCAGACCTAGACCACCTCTAACTCTAACCCCTAAGTTACGGTTGGTGATGGTCAGTGCTGGACTGCTGCCTGCTGGCAGCGGTTTATTCTATAACAGTGTAAACGTCCGTGCGGAACCAAAGTGATCAACCATAATATACTATAATGTGTATATGTACTGTATATCACTTTATATACATGCCAACACTAATTTATTAATCATATTGTAAATAAGCTGTGTATACCAACTATGGGGTGCTCTTTGCCATGTGTGTATGGATAATATATATATACATATATATATATATATATATATATATATATATATATATATATATATATATATATATATATATATATATATATATATATATATATATATATATATATATACACATACACACACACATACATATCCATGGCAAAGAGCACCCCAGTTGGTGTACAGCTTATTATTTATAATATGATACAGTATTTATGGGATAAATATATATGCGTGTGTGTATATGTGTATGTATACAGTATATACAGAACAATGCTATAAACATCATGTATGAATATGTATCATGTATGAATATGTGCAGGTATATTTGTGTATAAAAAAAGGTAGTCTTCAGGCGTAGGCCCCGGCAAGCTATATAGTGCTTCTCCCTAGCCCTTTTCGGACAATGCTGCAGCAGCAGCTGGTAAAACTTGCGATTTATGACCATTGTCATGTGTCCAATATAAAAATTAACTGAACTGAAAACAAGAATGTTATTCATCCTCTTTCTTCCAGTGCTGCTGTATCTTGTTTAGCTTCATTTTAGTCCTGATGGCTCTGGATTCTCTGTAATACACACAAACAGAAATACTATTTCAATCAACCTCATGGAGAAATAAAGAAGAAATTGCATCAGATTGATGTCCAAATCTTCAGAATTTGGACATGAGACCATTCTGATCTTGTGAGATCACGTTTCACTGCCCACATCATTCTGGCAAATCTCCATAGAGAGAAGTTTGTAATCTACGAGAAGAGGTGGTTTAGGTGTGACAACAGTGAGAAGCAACTGTTCATTTCAAAACACCAATGGCGGAGGTTAGCGTAGATGCTGCTATTAACATTAGTTATATCTGAAATGAAATGAGTTTCTTAATTGGAAGAGCAAAGAACAGCACTGAAGGTTTTTTTTCCTGTGGAAACTGTATTCGCTTTACTCCCGACCTTGTGGTGGAAAGAATTAGATTTACCTGAATAGAGGTTGATCCGATCACCTGCCAAATAGTTTTGAAAAAAGGGACATGAAATAAATCACAAGTAATCAAATGAATTAACAGCAAACTCACCAGTCACTACAGCCAGTCATGCTCTGATATCTTCGATATGAGTGACAGGACCTTGGGATTGACTGCGAGACACTTCTTATTGCCTTGTTTGTGGACTTTTGAGCCCTTGTCCGGATTTATCTTGAACATGCATCTGTAGAGGAGTGGTACATAAAAGGATTGACATCGTTATCAAATGGTGTACATTTACACAATTTCGTTCATTCTCACATTGGTGGGCCTTGGCTGCATACCGTGATACTGCTATAGCCTATGTGTGTGCTGCTCTCAATGAATGTTTGAAAGAATGGGCTCTGTCACTCATGCCCTGCCTTCTGCACTGCATTGATTCACTCTCAAACTGCTACAAGGAATTTATGATTAAAACTTCTTTATACTGGTAAATGAATTAAAAGATGAAAAAAATATACAATTACCTTTGAAGAAACTCCATTGTTGCACCCAGCTCTACAGGATAGTCGATGTTGAGGGCATAATAGATCATGAACATGGCATTGACTGCTTCAGTGAACGTTGAGACTCCATCATTGACCACCACCTGGTCCACTGCTACCATGAAGACAGATGCAGTCAGTGGGCTTTGTCCTGTGAAGGTATGACAGACGCACGCGCACACACACACACACACACACAGAAAAATAGACAAAACTGAGCTGACAAGTTTTAACATTAGCCAAAATGCGGGCGGCTAGGTGGCGCAGTGGGCAAGGCGTTCGCCACCAACGCAGGAGATGCTGGGTTCGAGCCCAGCTCTCGGCGTTGCTACCAGCTTGGCTGGTTGTTCATACTAATACAATTGGCAGTATTAGGGGGTGGGAAGCTGGTAGGTGGGGATTGGACGTTGTGGACAGCGACTCCTACAGGTCGGTTGGTGCGCCTGCGCAGTAGAATCAGGAAGCAACGAGGGCAGCGTGTCTCTCCCACGCAGACCCTCGCCGCTGAGAGATCGCGCTGTGCAGGTGAAAAGATGCGACGGCTGCCTCCTTGAGTACCGGAGGGGACACGTGATGCAAGGCTTCGTCCACATTGCAGCCGGCTTGTGGGAGGCATGGCCTAACAGCGTTCGAGACAGGGGAGGGTAGGGGGAAGGGTAGGGTAATTGGACAATACGAAATTGGGGACGGGAGAAAAATAGAAAAATGGGGAGAAAAAGTAGATACAAAAAACATTTATTTCTCGATAATTCACCGCTGTCATGGGCAACGCGCAATAATGACCGCTGTCAGGGGCAACAGAGCGCTATTGACCAATCACAATCAAGCATTTTGATCGCAGTCACGAAAGCTAAGCATTACCATTATGCACAACTGCACTACATCAGTGCAATCAAGTCCACACACCTGCCGGGTGCCGGCGATGACAGAGGAGCCACAGAACAACTGAGTCTGCATTTGATCTCGTCTTGTCGATGGTGTAAAATGAATTAGGTATATTGTTAGTAAGTTAGCCATGTAATAAGCGGGATAATACTCTGTCAATGTCGCAAAATAATTGACCTTCACTGGGTTTAGAACACCTCGGCTGTGCCTCTGTGTTCCAGAAAGCAGTGTCGGTCAATTATTTTGCGACAATGACAGAGTATAGCTATACATTATCCTTTACTTAACTTACCACACAGCAATATGCATGGGGTTGTGGGAAGATCCTGAGAGTTCACATCTGCTGCAAGACAGGTATCTTCAACATTTATGAGCATCTTGTTTTGGTCTTCTTTGAAGTGAGCTAAAAGTAGTAACACAGTCCCAACGGAGTCATCACAACCCGCAGCCTGGATTTGAGGTTGGAGTTTTCCTGCAACACTATCTCTTTCTGGGCGCAGAAACTTGAAAAATCCCAGGACTCTTTTGTATTTTACATTCATGGCCTCTTGGAATTCTTCATTTATCTGGACCCCGGTCAGTTCATTGAAATGAGCCTTCAAGCCAGTTGTGTTGAAAAGATAGGGCCATTCTTTTTTCAAAGTCTGTGTGTCTTTCTCATCTAGGACATCTCTTCTCTGGGAGGCAAACGTGTTAGTCATCAATGCTTCTATTTTCTTCTCATCTTTCTTATTTTCATCAAACATTTTATGTAGGTCCTCTTTCATCTTCCTCTGTGATTCGTCATTTGCAGCACGCAGTTGAGGTTCTGGGTTCACACATCCATAAGACATTTTCCTTCGTGTCTTTCCCTTGTCAACACTGCTGGGCTGAGTCATCGTTGGTGGACCTATCCTTTTGTGGTTGTCCACTCTGCATTGTAGTTGTTTTGCTAGAGAATCATAGCCACTACCTACGACTTGATCCTCCATCACATCCTTGAAGGACTTAGGATAATCCAGTACCACTTGCGGGCAATTTCATTCAAATGTTTCTTTTGAGGATGTTTGCAGACAACCAGGATTTCTGCGGAAATCAACCTGACTATTTCTCTTCTATCCCTCGCCGTTGGCCGCTCTTTATTCTCCAATGTTTTTAGTATATGCGACGGCATGATGTTCCACTGTATCTTGAAACTGAAGTGCCAGTTATTGTCCAGTGCTGCTGTTCCCTTCTCACGGCTGATGGATCACTCACTGGTGGAGGACAATGAGGACATCGGCAGACCTGGAATACAGTAAGCCATAATTAGCACAGATATGAGAGATTGGTTGTTTTGCCTCTGAGACAATATCATTTGTATTTTAAATGAAACAATGAACTATGAGGTAAAAGTTCAGAATGTCTGCTTTCAATTCATGTGTTGTTTTTTAACATACATTGAACCATTTTAGAATAGTGCCATTCTGTATGACAGGTGTTTCTTTTTTTTAAACACATTTACATAGTCAGTAAGAACAGTTTTGGGCCGACCATTTACCAATTGAATTCAACATCCCCAACAGTATACATGGTAAATGTACGCACGTTTATTTGTGATGGAGCATAGTCTTGGCGTGAACGGAGGTGATAAGGAGCTTGTAGGCGAGCTTAGGCAGGAGTCAAACAGCGCATCCGCATCTCTGTCTGAAGTGGTGTTGGGAAAGTCTGTAGAGGGGTCCAAAATGGTAGTGAATGATAACGTCATTTTCAAAACAGGCACAGAGGAGTATTATCATATTGTTTGGACCACCACCTCTGCAAGTACACTACTCAGTGCGACCATGGTTGGATGTTAACAGTGAAGACGGCAACAAATTGAGCCCACAATATGAAACTCAAATTTCAAGCTTAAATCAGTGTATTTAAGGGGGGTAGGCTCCCAGATTTCTATGTACTTTTTATTATAATCTCTGCATTTGTCATAATGTCTCGATGGTAATCAATAGATTATGATGATAGGTGCATTCTGGTTCGGCTTCTGACGCACAACTAGGCCGTCCAATTAAACCTGCTGGTTTGAGTTTTGATTGGGTGGAGGTAAATCTTCCCCTGACCCCTTATCCATTATGGATTTTGATTTGACATCATAATTTATTGATTACCATCGAGACATGACAAATGCAGAGGTTATAACCAAAAAAAAGTACACAGTACATTTCACAGAGTAAATTCTAATCAAACTGAGTACATTTGACTCAAACTGAGTAAGATTTTACCCAAACCAGTTTGGGTAAAATGTACTCAGTTTGAGTACAATTTACTCAGTTTGAGTAAAATTTACTCTGTGAAATGTACTGTGTATATCTGGGAGCCTACCCCCCCCCCCCCCCCCCCCCCCTTAATAGGAGAACCCATTATAACCCTAATACTTGAACTCATTCCATGTGTACCTCATTAAGGCAGCAGCTAATTATGTAATGAGCACAGTGCAATCTCCTTTCTGGTCGTAACAGAACTCTCAAGTATTGTCATTTGAAAGGAAAGTGTGCACAATGGTTTTACTTACTGCTGCTGACAGAAGAAAAAATGCCTGAACTGGCAGGAAAGGCTGTAGACGGGCTACTGGAATCTTCTTCTGATTCTCTGCGGTTGTAACCTAAAGATAGATACTTTATTAATCCCATTTTGTTAAACAAAAGTCAGTTTGACATACACTCTACTATATAAAAATGAAGACATGCTCAAATAGAGTGACAGTCAATGTTTCACTTACTCTTGGCATGAGCAAGTAACTTTCTGGATTCCACCGGCTTCAGGACACCTTCAAGTTCATGCGGTTGCAAAAACTGTAGATCGTCCAAACTAGTCACTCCGAGGCCGTCAAGTAAATCCAGTAGTAAAGGTTGTAGTCCAGAGCCTGGAAGCACTGCAGTTATGTAACTGGCCAGGTCACCCATGACTACAAAGAAAGATAAACACAGCTTGAGCCCAGATTTAGCTAAAAGCTAGCAGGTGAAAAGATGCGACAGGCTGCCTCCACATGTATCGGAGGGGACATGTGATGCAAGGCTTCGATCCTCCCTACAACCGACCAGTGGGGGGCATATGCGAGCAACAATCAGGACAGGGGAGGGAGAATTGGCACAAGAGGTAAATTGGGATGGGGAGAAAAATCACAGAAAAAGCAGAAAAAGTAGATACAATTTAAAAAAAAAAAACAGTAATGAAAGCTGTTTAGGATGGTAGTTCAATGCTAAATAAATACGGCTGTTTTTATTGGCTCACCTGGGGTGGCATTGGCTGAGGCGCACAGCTGTTTGATGCCAGCTCCTCCTTGCAGTGTGTGGAAGTGTTGAAGACACTGAACGCCCAAATGCTGACACCTATCCTGCCACTTTGCCTGAGTCTGTCCTCAGTGTGTGTGTGTGTGTATGTGTGTGTGTGTGGGTGTGTGTGTGTGTGTGTGTGTGTGTGTGTGTATGAGAATGATTTGGATGCCTATACTACATGAGTTATATATGCCTCGTGCATACATTTAGAATGTATGTACCCAATCAATTATGAATCGAATCATTACTCCCAAGAATCAAGATCAAATATAACTGAGATTCCCATCCCCTCCCCAACTAATCAGCCACCCCATATATCGTCAGTAGCGAATTCAGCAACTCAGGATGTGGGAGCGAGCTTGCTTTAACCGCATCACGCACTTGGTCACTGTACAACTCAGTGTGGTAAGGACACATGTTTTTTACTTGCAAAGTTGCAGGAAAGAAAGAGCTGGAGTTCAGATATGACTGAAGCAGCTGATGATTGTTTGCAAGTGTCTTACACACATTTTTGAAGTTCTGTGTCCTCCTTATGCATCTTTTGAAGTATGAGTGTTTGCTCTCAAACCTCATTGTCCACAACCGTATGAGTGGACCAAGTTTCATGATCAAAGAGGGATAGTGGACGAGGTAGTGATGTTTTGGTTTGAGTTTCTCTGTGGGAAATAGTTGTTTCCTTGTTTCAAGATAATCTTGAATCTGAACATTGAGGAAACAGATTTGAGGGACAGATATCTTGGGGGCACAGACCAACTCACAAAGCTCTTTCAGCAAGATCAGTAACTGCCACACTGGATCCTTAGTATCCGACATCTTATCCCCAATAATCACTGGTAGAAGTCTCAAAAGACACCAATTCTCAGCCGCCTGCCCACCAATCTTCATACCACTTATACTTACTTCACAAGGAGCAGAACCAGCATCAGAACCCACATATTTGAACTGTGCGATTCGTCGGTTCAGCTGTGTGTATGTGAACCATTTCTTCACCTTTACAAAATACCTCAAGTAAAGGGTAAGGTCATAGGCTACTACGCCTTCAAACAAGTCATGGCCTATGCATGGTGGGAGCCCTGGCTGGCATACATGGAAATACTTAAGAGAGTTGAAAACAGAGTCAAACTTGAGTCCCTTTACATGTGTTGCCTCAGAGTCCTGTAGTTGTCGCAGTGCTTCCTTGTAGGTCTCAACGGTTCTTACCGGAAACCGGTCTGTCGGGTTGTCCATTTCATTTGTAGGCACTAAGCAATACCTGCAGCAGTGACTAGCAGTACTGAAATTCTCAGTAAAGCCACCGATCGAGTGAGAGCCTAAATTGTCCCCCAGAATACATACGACTGTTGCCCGCACCACCTGGCCAGATGAAGTGACCAGTCCATGCCTCTCAAGTTCTCTAATATCTGACAGCATCCGTGCAAACAACTTTTCATGTGCAAAGTACTTAAAGTACCTCTCAGGACACAGAAGCAAAAGCTGCAAGTTGTCAACACTAGAACGATAGATGGCCTCGAAGTTGGCAAGTGTAAAGTAAACTCCTACAATTTTGTGCTTCTTCTTTGATGATCCAAGAGGGTTCACTACCTCAAATGCATCCTGGTACAAGATAAGCTTTAAGCTTATACCTGGCTCCATGAATAAGTCGTTGGACTTGAAAACAGATCCATCGCAAACATCAGTGAACACATTAGTAGAAGCAGCATTATTTTGTGGCTTCACACACTCTTGCCACACAGCAGGGTCTTTTAACATGGATCGTAAAGTATCCTGAAGTGGGATATATTGTGCATAGCACTCCCTTTTATTCTCGTCTGTGCCAAGATAAATAGCCTGTGGGTGCACATATGAAAAGTTCTTTTGGAAGAACATCTTTCTTCTGTGCCCAGTGGAAAGGTGAGAGCTGCACAGCGAATGCAAATCTGCTTCTCCCAAAATACTCAAAACACTGTCAATATCAGTCTCAGACAAGTTTGTTTTAGCTCCCATTAACTTTTTGAATTCCTTCTTAGTGTACCGATGACACGTATCATTCAAACTGTCAATTTCTTCAACAATAATCTGTATTGTTGATGATGGAATGAGGCATTTAGCCTGCAGACGCATGTAAAAAAGGCATAGATTTTTTTTGATACAGGGCTCTTATTTCAGTGTCATCTGGCATGTCGTCAGATGAACTTGCTCCATGACTTTCATCTAAATCCCTTTGCACCTCAGCGGAATCCTGAGTAGACTGCGATTGTGTAGGGCCAGGGGTTACAAACAACTCTGTTTGATTCATATGCAACCTTGCGATATGGCTAGTGAATGATGATTTTACTTTATAGGTTTTGTCACAATTTGCAAATGGACTGTCTCTTTTTTCAATATATGCAATTTCAGATGTGCAATCACATCCCTGAGATTAGTATATTGCTTCTGACAACTTGCGGCCTCGCATTTGAATGAACATCCTATATAATTTCTTTGTGAAGCAGAGATGGTGTGGTCACGGTACATATGTGTTTTCAAAGCAGTATACTTCAGAAACTGATGTTTGCAGTCAGCCACACCACAAGGGAATTGCTTGTTTGCTTCATGTCTATGAAGTAACTGATGGTCAACATAACGTTTAAGCGATTTCAATGACAGGCCACAGGACTTACATTTACATGTATGACCAGGCATTTTTCAGAAGTTAAGTATTCCCTCAAATCTCATGTTCCATCTAACAATTCCAGGAAGTTCTGTGTGTGTGCATGTGTATGACAACAAGTAAGGTATTGGTGTTTTGCAAAATTTGTGTATACATGTGGACTAACCTGTCCTAAATCTGCAGATAGGCTAAATGTTGCAACTGATGAAGCGGAACTGCAATCCAAACTGTTGAGACAAAATAAGTGTAAGTGAAGCACAAATAAACATCAAAAAAGGTTATTTCTAGTGCCGTCAGGCAATTAAAAAAATGTATCTAATTAATCGCATTTTAACTGCATAACAATTTTAGGCCTGATATTTTATATTCTATAATCATATTTCAAATTGCATGTGTCCGGATGGCAGAATTCAGTACTGTATCTACAAAACCTTCTGTTTAATCATCTTTAGTCTAGTAGATAGAGGGGGGTATCATGCACCCCCCGGAAATATACTTCTAACCAGACTTTGTAGATTTGAAAAAAATTATAGGCTATGTTAACAAGTTGTCAGAGTGTCCCATGTATCATTTATATGCAAATTAAGGACATGATTATCAAAAAACCGCAAACAAATCTGTTTAATATATCTCAGCCAATATTGCAGATAACTGAACCAATGAGGTGTCTAGACTCATGTTTCGAGGGTCAAATATCACAATAACACTATCCCTAGAGTGATCACATGTTTCTATGTAAGTGGCCTATACAAATTTGTGCCGTCAATACAAATTAATCACATTTCTACCCATTAGTTGAGTAGGAAAGCGGATACTATCATGCACCCCCTGGAAATATATTGTTAACCAGTGTTTCTAGATTGGATTTTTTTTTGAAAATGATAGCCTACACTGTAAAAAAAATTATGTTTTTTCAGGGGAAATTCACTGTATTATTTTACAGATTACTTTTGTTTTTCTACTTTAAGTGTAAATGCCATACAAATACAGTAAATTACTTTTTATCTAAATATTAACCATTAAATAAAGGTTGTAATCTATAAATGTATTTGATTTTACTGTAATTTGAGAGTAAGTATTTGGCAACCATTGATGACAGACATTTACCGTTTTCTTGCAGCTTTTTTTTCTAACTGTAAGAAAAAAAGCTGCAAGAAAACGGTAAATGTCCGGCATCAATGGTTGCCAAATACTTACTGTCAAATTACAGTAAAATCAAATACATTTACAGATTACAACCTTTATTTAATGGTTAATATTTAGATAAAAGGTAATTTACTGTATTTGTATGGCATTTACACTTTAAAGTAGAAAAACAAAAGTAATCTGTAAAATAATAGTGAATTTCTTGTGAAATATAATAATTTTTTTACAGTGAAATATGTTACAAATCTGTCAGTGTCCCATGTATCATTTATATGCAATGTTTGTTATTAGTACAAAACGTAACACAGCAGCTTCAATTTGGGACTTCGAGAGATGGCCATGTCTGGACAAGTCAATCAGGGCAAGCTTATTTGACGCATATCTCGCCTAGAAAGGCTTTCGAAATAGTGAAATGCCATGTTGGCCTCAATATTTTCAAAACAAATCGTATGAAAATGTTATGAAACGAACAAGAATGTGATAAAACATGTAATAAAAACGGAGCTCAACGCATACATTTGATGGTAGAAATTTGTTTGTTTTCACTCATAAGATGGCGGCGGTCTCGTAACATCAGTGTCTAACCTGCACACCATCCACGTGGTACATACATGTACATAGGCTACCACTAGGTGGCAGTGAGATCCTGTAACAACCTCTGTGGAAATATTATCACATTTAAAAAAAGATAAAATCTCATAACACTTGGTTATAACCTTAACCTAAACAAACGTATTGCTGAAAATATACACTCTATGACTGCTGTCATATACTGCTGCAGAGAACTTTTTCATGCCAAATAAGTAATCTGGTCTTTCCAAAGACATGCGGGACACGTGTGCACGAATACACCTTAAATGATTTTCGAATATAATGCAGAGTTTTGTTCATATTGAATTCTACCAAGTGTATACGTTTTATTTCTGAATTTCCCATTCTTAATTCTTACATGTGTGCATGAACACATTCATTGCTTTAGCTGCTTTGCACGAACAAACATGAACGCTAGCATATATTAGTGTTACGGTAAAATACGTGGAAATGTACATTTTAAGACGACAGTCGCAGATTTCTATAATATAATGACTATTTGAAAACCATGACTTAATATAAATGTCTTACTGGGTCTTGCTGCTGTGGCCTCACGCTTCGAAGTTCCTGCTTTTCAGGGCGCAAAAGGTTTTATCTCTGTGTGATGAAGATTTATATAGAACCTCCCATGCATCCCATGCATGTGCAGAACGAGGCCAGCTTGCATAGGTATCAGTGTCTTTTGACGGTAGCTAAATGACAATGTAATTATAATGTGATTGATTGATTGATTGATTAATTGATTGATTTATAAGTTTATTAACAGATTGCAGAATGGGTACAGTGCAGTACAGCTCAATACATACAATTGTTAAGGGGATGCAGACCAGAGAAAGACTTTCGTCTTGTTTACATCAGGGTCCCCCATTTTCAATTCATCATATACATGACTTACTGATAGACAGTACTGCTACATCTATACATTTATGACATACCAGATTTGCAAATACAGTACTGTTTGTGATACAAAAAGTGTCCAGAAAAAGAGTGTATATACATTTGACGTAGAAACTGTATACATTGGAGGAGGTTGGGTAGGTGGGGTGGGGTTGGGTGGGGTGGGGTGGGGGGGGGGGGGGGGGGGCTGTACATTGGAGGTGGGGGGGGGGGGGGGTTGGGCAGGGGGGGGGGGGACAACTGGGTTAGGACATTTTTCAACTCATTCAGAACGCAGCGGCCCGCCTGATCTCAAACCTACCGAAGTCAGCCCATGTCACCCCACTTCTTAGGGACCTGCACTGGCTCCCCATTGCTGCACGAATCCGCTTCAAGGCCCTCAACCTAGCATACCGTGCGGCAAAGGGAACCGCTCCCGCCTACCTCCGGTCAATGGTTTCTAACTACACACCCTCAAGACCCCTACGCTCTGCATCTTCTGGCCGCCTCAGACCTACTCCTATCCAAGCTCCGGGAGGATCATCAAAGAGAAGTCGCCTATTCTCAGTCCTTGCCCCACAATGGTGGAATGAACTATACCCACCCCAGTTAGGACAGCCGAAACACGTCCAATCTTTCGCCGTCGACTAAAGACGCACTTCTTCAACCATTATCTGAATAAAAAAAAAAATAATCTAACCCTAACTAACCGTACTGTCATGCACTTGTCCTAATAAACTAACCAGCACTCAACACTTTGATGAACATTGTTGCTCAGCTTGTGCCCTTCCTGATGGCTTGTCGTACAGAACATGTAAGTCGCTTTGGATAAAAGCGTCAGCTAAATGACTAAATGTAAATGTAAATGTAAATTTGTAGGGGCCATGTTTCGAATTGCAGTATCCCGTATAGGTGTTCTTTGAGGGTGTTTTTGAAAGTGGGTAGTGATTCACATTCCTTTACAGCTTTGGGTAGGGCGTTCCACATTGATGTGGCATAATTGCGAAACATGTTTAGTCCATTGTTTGAGCCGAATCTGGGTTTAACATGATTTGTTGAGCTTCCTCTGGTGTAGTGGTTGTGGTATTCACTGACCTTTGGGAAGTATTTTGACATGTACATGGGTACCTTAGTCGTATAGTGTATCTTGTAGACCAGGCCCATTGCAAGTTGCTGTACTCTGTCGTCTACTCTAAGCCATCCTAGGTTGTCAAAGTGGGCAGGGGTGAGGTGGGTTCTGGGGGTAAGGTCAATTAGTAGTCTGACCAGTTTGTTTTGTGATGTTTGTAATTTAGTTTTAAGCGCCTATGAGGTGCTTTGGTACCATGAGGTGCACTCATAGTCGTAGTATATTGAATGAGTGCTCCTGCCAGAGTCTTCAGGGTATTCTTGTTTCTTGAGAGGAGATCCGGTACAAGAATCTAGTTCGTTGGTTGACTTTTTTTATTACATTGGATGCCATTTTGTCACAGGAAAGATTTGCCTCTAGGATGGAACCCAGGTAGGTAATTTCGTCTTTCCTTGTGACAATATTGTCACCCACTGCAACTGAGAAGCCGTCGGTCTTGCTGAGTTTGTTATTTGAACCGAAGAGAATGGACTCTGTTTTGCCCATGTGTAATGATAGTTTGTCATCAGCAAGCCATGTGCAGATTTTGCCTAGTTCCGAGCTGAGGGTTTTTTCAACCTGCAACTTGTTCTTGTCAGAGACCAGCAGGGCTGAGTCGTCCGCAAACAGGAACAAGTTGCAGTCACAGGCTGACGACATGTCATTTGCATAAATTAGGAAGAGTAGCGGTCCTAGTATGCTTCCTTGTGGAACACCACAGCTCACTGTGAGGGGGGGGGATAGAGTACCGTTTACCTCTACCATCTGTTCTCTCCCCTCCAGGTAGGATTGCATCCAGCTCACTGATAAGCTATCAAAACCAATTGCTTTTAGCTTGTCAATCAGAATGGAGTGATTGACAGTATCGAAGGCCTTTTGTAGGTCCAGCATGACCATGCCGCAGTATTTGCTCGCGTCCACCTCTTGTTTGATGTGGTCGTTCAAATAGAGGAGGCATGTGTCAGGGAGCAGCTAGCTATATAGCTTAGCACAAGGGCTGGAAGCAGTAGGGAGCAGCTAGCTATAGCTTAGCACAAGGGCTGGAAGCAGTATAGGGACCAGCTAGCCTATAGCTTAGCACAAGGGCTGGAAGCAGTAGGGAGCAGCTAGCTATATAGCTTAGCACAAGGGCTGGAAGCAGTAGGGAGCAGCTAGCTATAGCTTAGCACAAGGGCTGGAAGCAGTATAGGGACCAGCTAGCCTATAGCTTAGCACAAGGGCTGGAAGCAGTAGGGAGAAGCTAGCTATATAGCTTAGCACAAGGGCTGGAAGCAGTAGGGAGCAGCTAGCTATAGCTTAGCACAAGGACTGGAAGCAAGCAACTAGCCTATAGTTTAGCACAAGGACTGGAAGTAGGGAGCAGCTAGCGCTCTGTAAAAAAATTAACTCTGACGCACAGAGATGAAATTGATATCCATCTTCTAGTTTGACTCTGGGGAAGATGGCAAATAAACATATTTTCGGAGTGTTCCAGTAAGCCTCACGAAAAACACCCCGAGTCTTGTCACACAGTGATGCACGTCGGGTTGAAACGTCAGACTTTCTGTCCTCGTGTCAACCCAGCCTGAATTTGGTGGTACAATGACTCACTTTGTCAATTTACATGAGATGTTTCTCAGACCCACGGGTCACGAAATGTGAAGGATGAGAGGCCTTGGAATGAAGAAGGGAGCCTGTAGCAGAGACGCCACTGCCAGAACGTCTCTTTCTTTCCTCTCTCCGTTCTTATAGGAGATCTGGGAAGATGCTTATCAGAGGGGGAAATGGCTGATTTGAGCATGCCGTTCTGCCGAGGCCTTGGAACTCATTCACATACAGAACACACACACACACACACACACACACACACACACACACACACACACACACACACACACACCCTCGCACACCCCGTCCCCAACCCCCGTGACATAAACTCCCGCACTTCTCCATTACAACAATAAGTCAAGTCAAGTCAAGTCAAGAGTTTTATTTGTCACGGCATACGAGTATACAATGAAATGCGGGTGGTCTTGCCCGCAACGATGTGCAATACAGTGGTACAACATATAATAGAATCCAATACAAAAAACATTGTGCAATAACAGGTAACAGGCAACATGGTGTGACATCTCGGCATTTGTACATAGTTATTTACATAGTATATAGGACATGCTAGGTAGCTTTTGTAGTGCAATACACTGTTACTGTTGCTAATACTAGTTTAAAGTGGCCTTTCCTTTTGGCAATAAGTGTGGGTGTGTGCGGCATGAGTGTGTGCCCGCTCATGTTAAAGTGTCAAAGTGGCTGCTAGTGTGTGAGCGTGCACATCGTGCGTGTCGTGTGTGTGCTCATGTGTGCTTATGTGTGGATAGTTCAGTGTTCTGTGGTACTCAATGTTCATTGTTCAAGACTCTGATGGCCTGCATGGGGGAAGAAGCTGAGCCTAAGCCTCTCTGTCCTAGTAGCTGGGGTTCGCAGGCGTCTGCCTGACCTCAGCAGCTGAAACAGGCTGTTATTGGGGTGGTGGGGGTCTTTCATTATTCTGCAGGCTCTGGATTTGCACCTCTTGTTGTATAGAACCTGCAGGGGAGGTAGTGCAATACCCGTGGTACGCTCGGCTGAGCGCACCACTCTCTGTAGGGCCTTCTTGTCCTGTGCCGTGCTGTTTCCATACCAGGCAGTGATGTTTCCAGTCAAGATGCTCTCTACAGCTCCAGAGTAGAAGGACTGGAGTATCTTCCCCGATACTCTGAACTTCCTTAACTGTCTCAGGTGGTAGAGGCGCTGTTTCGCCTTCTTTACTACTGTGTCTATGTGTGTTGACCATGTCAGATCCTCTGAGATGTGGACCCCCAGGTACTTAAAGCTGCTCACCCTGTCCACGGTAGCCCCGTTAATCATCAGTGGTGTGTGTGTCTCCTGCTGTCCTCTCCTATAATCCACGATCAGCTCCTTGGTTTTACCAATGTTCAGGAGCAGGCTGTTGTCCTGGCACCAGCGTTCCAGTACCTCAACCTCCTCCCGGTAGGCCTTCTCGTCGTTGTCCGAGATCAGCCCCACCACCACCGTGTCGTCTGCAAACTTCACTATGGAGTTGGAGCTGAACTTGGCCACACAATTGTGTGTGTAGAGTGAGTACAGCAGGGGGCTCAGAACACAGCCCTGGGGGGACCCGATGCTCAGGGTGATGGTTTTGGAGGTCTGACCCCCCACCCTGACCGCCTGGGGTCTTTCACTCAGAAAGTCCAGTACCCAGGCGCTCAGGGCGGAGCTCAGACCCAGCTCGATCAGCTTGTCCACCAGTCTGGTGGGGACTATGGTGTTGAACGCTGAGCTGTATGAACAACAGTCTCACATAGCCCCCCTTCTGACGGTCAAGGTGAGAGAGGGTGCTGTGCAGTACCTGGGAGACCGCGTCGTCAGTGGACCTGTTTGTCCTGTATGCAAATTGGATAGGGTCCATATCACTGGGGAGGGAGGCACAAATGTGGTCCTTGACCAGCCTCTCGAAACATTTCATGACCACAGAGGTGAGTGCCACCGGTCTGTAGTAATAACTGTGAATTGAACTTGCATTGCTGCAAGTCAACGCCCCCCCCCCCCCCCTCCATCCATTAACTCAACTGGACTGTCACTGTAATATTTATGTACAGGTGTACAGTGTACCCCACCCACCCCTCCTACCCAACCCCCCCACCCCACCCACCCAACCACCTCCAATGTACAGTCAGATTGGTTATTTTTGGTTGAGGTTGAAAAAGCTATGTTGATTAAATATTTAATTACAGATACCATTTCAACATTTGAAAAACTGTCGTTGAATCAATTTAGTATAGATTCCCCCTCCCCTCCTCCCCTCCTCCCCCTCCCCTCCCCTTCGAGAGGGTATAGTCCTAAGCAACTCGCGAGACCTAGAAGATCTCACGGGACTTGAGGTATTCAAACGTAACTTGGCACGATGGTGTCTTCACTGACTGGCTTGACAAATAGTCTGAGCCAAACTCCTTGGTAAGTCATTGACAATATAATGTATTATGCCATTCACATACCATAATCTTGCTGTCATCGTTTGACTACATGCTACTTTGTGAATTATTACCGTGGTGGCAACTAGTAGGCTACAGTGCAGAACGAAGCTTGTTAGCATTATTAGCTAGCATGCTAGATAGTATACTAGTTAACTGGTAAGTGAGTTCTTATGGGAATTGTAACGTTCGGGAGACTATCATCCTTAGGATTGTATCCGGTGGATCGGGAGGACTACCGAGAGCCACGTCTGCCGGCGCCGGAGCGCTATGGAGGGGCTTCTACCGGCTGCCGTGAGTTTATCGCCCAGTGCTCTCTCATTTTTCAACTGCAGCCGCATACTTTCCCCAGTGATGTGGCTCGGGTAGCCTATATTATAACTCTCCTCACGGGTCGTGCTCTCTCTTGGGCCACAGCGGAGTGGGAGAGTGGGTCTGTGGTCTGCCGCGACGCGGATGCCTTCACCCTGGAGTTACGTCGTGTATTCGATACCTCCAGGGTGATTTCCATTTACGAGGCCGGCAGTCGACTTATGTCCTGCCGGCAGGGCATTCGCGCTGTAGCAGACTACGCCATTGATTTCCGTATTGTGGCTCGAGAGGCGGACTGGCATGAGGCTCCCTGCTGTGTCCATTTTTTGCATGGTCTCTCCACTCGCATGCAGGACGAGCTGGCTACGCGGGAGCTACCCGAACGCCTGGATCTGTTGATTAACATGGCCATTCGGTTAGATAATCGTCACCGGGAGAGGGTGACGCGAGAGGGAGGCTTCGTCACAGGTACTCTTCCGTCCCTCTCCTAGTGTCGATCGGCCAGCATACCAGCCAATGAGAGAGCACCGGGGCGATGACGAGCCCATGCAGCTGGGAGCGTTGAACCTCTCTGAAGCGGAGAAGCAGAGGCGGGTCAACGAGAAGCACTGTTTTCATTGTGGCCGCACGGGGCATCGCTTCGCCGCCTGTCGTGGCTCGGGAAACGCAGGAGCCCGCTAGGCCTGGGGAAGGTGCTAGCAGGTGGGCATGTCTCTCCGGTCATAAACGTTCACGACTCACGTACTTTTTTTGATGTCACTGTCAGGTGGGGGGATTCTTCTAAAACGGCCAAGGCTTTAGTGGATTCGGGGGCTGCGGGCAACTTGATTCATGTGGGGGTGGCTCTAGAATGGGGGGTTCCTTTAGAGACACTAGAGGTGCCCATCCCTGTCCGTTCGCTGGACGGCCGACCGCTTGGTTGTGGATTTATTACCCAGCGCACCGGGAAACTGTGGGTTCGGGTGGCGGGTAGCGAGGGGGAATATTTGAATTTTTTTGTTGTTATGTCTCCTCATTCCGACATTGTTTTAGGCCACCCCTGGCTTGTGCTGCATAATCCTCGTATTAATTGGGCTACGGGTGAACTCTCCATGGGAAGCGGCGTCAGCGCTGACGCTGGCGTGAGTTCATCCGTCCCTCCCCCCCTCCCTCTTTTGTCTCTCTCCAGGTTGACGGTGGACGTTGCAGATTCTTTATTATCCCCCAACCCCGATTTGGCAGGTGTTCCTGCGGTCTATTGTGACCTGGCGGACGTTTTTAGTAAAACGCGTGCTAAAGCACTACCGCCTCATAGACCTTACGACTGCACCATTGATCTTCTACCCGGCGCTTCTCCGCCCCGGGGACAAATGTTCTCTCTCTCCCGCCCTGAGACAGTGTCCATGAACACTTACATTCAAGAGGCATTGTCCGCGGGGCATATCCGACCGTCCACATCCCCTGCAGGCGCTGGCTTCTTTTTTGTGGCTAAAAAAGATGGTGATCAGCGGCCGTGCATAGATTATAGGGGGTTGAATGACGTTTCCATCAAGAACCGTTATCCTTTACCGCTCATGGACACCGCCTTTGAGTGCTTACAGGGGGCACAGGTCTTTTCTAAACTTGACTTACGTAATGCATACAACTTGGTCAGGATTAGAGAAGGGGACGAGTGGAAAACTGCATTTAATACTCCTAATGGGCATTATGAGTATTTGGTCATCCCTTTTGGTTTAGCTAATGCTCCAGCAGTTTTCCAAGCCCTGGTCAACGACGTGCTGCGGGATCTAATTGGGGTGTCAGTGTTTGTATATTTGGATGACATCCTTATTTTTTCTCGCGATATGGTGCAACACCAACTGCACGTTCGTGAGGTGCTTCAACGTCTCCTTAAGCATCAACTGTTTGTTAAGGCTGAGAAGTGTGTGTTTCACACTGACACCGTTTCCTTCCTGGGCTTTGTGTTGACGAAGGGCGATCTTCGCATGGATCCAGCCAAGGTGAGTGCAGTCTTGGATTGGCCACGGCCTTCGTCGCTCAAGGAGTAACAACGTTTTTTGGGCTTTGCAAATTTTTACAGGCGCTTTATTCGCAATTTTAGCGCCTTAGTCAATCCATTAACCGCTCTCACTAAGTCCTCTCTCCCTGGCTTTGAATGGTCACCTAGGGCAGAGTCGGCCTTCTGCGACCTCAAACGCCGATTTACCTCCGCCCCTGAACTGATCCGTCACGACACAGAGGCTCCGTTCATTATGGAGGTGGATGCCTCTGACACCGCGGTGGGGGGGGTAATCTCGCAGAGATGTTTAAAGGATGGTAAGGTGCATCCTTGTGCCTTCTTTTCGCGCCGGCTGTCTCCGGCCGAGCGTAACTACGACGTGGGTAATCGGGAGTTATTGGCAATCAAATTGGTATTGGAGGAATGGAGACATTGGTTAGAGGGGGTGGCACATCCTTTCATTGTTTGGACTGACCATAAGAACTTGGCTTACATCCAAGGGGCTAAACGCCTTAACGCTCGCCAGGCCAGGTGGGCGTTATTCTTCACTCGATTTCGGTTTACCATCTCCTATCGACCCGGTTCCAAGAACGTCAAGCCTGACGCCCTGTCACGTCAGTTTGATCTTCCGGGTCGAGAGGAGAAGCCCCACCCTATTATTCCACAGGCCTTGATTTTGGCACCCGTGTCATGGGGCATAGATAGGGTGGTGAGGTCGGCTCAGGCACGGGAGCCCGATCCCGGTGGGGGTTTTCCGGGTCGGATGTATGTGCCCAAGGCGGCACGCTCACGCCTGCTGCAGTGGGCGCATACATCCTCTCTCAACGGCCACCCTGGGGCCACCAGAACCCTGGAGTTTATCCGTAGGAGGTTTTGGTGGCTGACAGAGGGGGGGAATACCCGCTCCTTTGTGGCGGCCTGTCCGGTGTGCGCGCGCAGTAAGACCTCTCGCCGTTCGCCGGCGGGTCTCCTCCGACCTTATCGGATGGGTTCACTGCCATCCTGGTGGTGGTGGACCGGTTCTCCAAGGCGGCCCACTTCATTCTCCTCCCCAAGCTCCCCTCGGCCCGGGAGACGGCTGACCTTGTGGTGCAGCACGTCTTTCGGGTTCATGGGCTTCCAGTGGATATTGTGTCCGACCGGGGTCCTCAGTTCGCCTCCAGGTTCTGGAAGGCGTTCGCCGCCGGTCTGGGCGCCTCCGTCAGCCTGTCGTCTGGGTTCCATCCGCAGACGAACGGGCAGACGGAGCGTGTCAACCAGGACCTGGAGGGCGTTCTGAGGTGCTACGTTGCTGGGTGTCCGGCGACGTGGAGTAGGAGGTTGGCCTGGGCTGAGTATGCGCATAATACCCTCCTCTCCTCCTCTACTGGTATGTCTCCCTTTCAGTGTCAATATGGTTTTCAACCTCCTCTGTTTCCCGAACAGGAGCAGGAGGTGGAGGTGCCGTCGGCCCAGGCACATGTGGCTCGCTGTCGCAGGACGTGGAGCAGAGTGCGGACGGCGCTGCAGAAGGCCTCGGTTAAGGCTCAGCGGCAAGCTAACCGCAAGCGTCGTCCGGCTCCGGTTTTCCGTCCGGGACAGCGGGTTTGGCTTTCCACTCGTGATCTCCCTCTCCAGGTGGAGTCCAGGAAGCTGGCTCCTCGCTTTATAGGGCCCTTTAAAGTGGTGCGTCGGGTGAATCCTATGGCTTACAGGCTACGCCTTCCGGCCTCTATGAGGGTCCATCCGACGTTTCATGTGTCCCTGTTGAAGCCATTCCTCTCATCGCCCTTGTCCCCGCCACTCCCTGCGGTTCCTCCGCCCCGCATTATTGACGGTCAGCCTGTCTATACGGTGCGGAGAATCCTGAGTTGTAGGCGGAGAGGTAGGGGGTTTCAGTTCTTGGTGGATTGGGAGGGGTACGGGGTAGAAGAGCGTTCTTGGGTGCCTCAACGGGACATATTAGATCCCAGCCTGATCGATGATTTCCGACGGCTGCATCCCGAGGCCCCTAGGTGAACGTCAGGTGCCGTTCGTCGGGGGGGGATACTGTAACGTTCGGGAGACTATCATCCTTAGGATTGTCTCCCACTGTCTACCTGGGTCACTCCTGTTGTTATGGTTCACCTTGTATGTCACCACTGATTGCTGTCATCACTAATTGTCTGTCACACCTGGGTGCTGTCATTGGCTGTCAGACTGCTGCTCCTCATTGACAGCGTGGAATGTTGAGAATGTGACCTATTTAACATTTGCTCTATTCCTTGTTCTTTGCTAGAGCTTCACCTAATCCTACGGACGTACCTACAGCTGGACAAGCACAGACATATTGTCTTCTCCCTGTTATAGAATATGCTTTTCCCTGTTAATAAACAGTACAACTGTTTTGGAATAGTAAAACATTCTCCGTCTCGTTCTTCTACCTCGACAACTTGGAAGTCACTTACCCGTTCGTAACAGGGAATAGTATGATCCCGTTCAGATACCATCACCGGGCTGTTATCGTTTGACTAAATGTTATCTCTGTGCCGTGGCAAATAGTTTGGAGCTTGTTTTAGCAAATAGTATTGCATATTATTACAGCTACTAACGTTAGCTAGCTAGCATGCTAGCTAACGTTAGTCTGCCATTTTGTTTGGTGATTAAAATGTACGTTTTTAATAGTTACATAAGCATTGTTGTAACTAGTGTTAACAAATACTTTATTATAGTTCAATTGTGTTAAACTTGGGACACAGCCATGGCTCTATATTTTATTTCGTTTAGTATGTGAGGCATTTTAGCTTGAAGTTGTTGTGTTGCATTGTGGGTCTTCAGCACAAAGGAATCCCTTGCTGAGGGTAAGATGGTTTTCTGTCTGCTCAGACTCAGAATACTTAATTAACATGATATGTGCTTCATAAAAAAAAATTGTTTATCTGGTTTTGGTTATTTTGCACAGTAAATACTTATTCAGGCCTACCTGCAATTCAGAATTTAATCCAGCAGGGCGGCAGTGATGTTCATTCTGCCTTTTGTTATATATAGAAAATGGGGCTTTGAAAGACTGACATATTTGAACGTCTAGCTCCTGCTACTCTAAACATATATATATATATATAATATACACAGTCTTGATAAATTACATACAAGGTTTTTTGAATATTTTGATCGTCTTCTTTTTAGAATTCGCTGGCAATCATCGCCACCCCCAAGGCTATGAAGGTGAGTTAACTAACACATTCTCAAATCATGTTTTGTTTTTACCACCAGACATGCGCTAGGTATATGGAGCTAGGTACACTTGCTACTGTATATGGTGCTCATTGATAACTACTTTGATGGTGCTTATTTTTTCCTTATTTTGTTAATTATGTTGCTCTTTCTCTAGGAATGCCAATGTATAACTCCAGCCCCTATTACCACACTGCCATTGATTCAGCTCAGTAAGTATTATCTTTCAATTCAATATTGTCTGTCTCTCTCACCCCACTTCAAACTTCACACCTTTATCTGTGTTTTCATCTCTGTCTTTCTGTCTATCTCACCCCGACCCCCTCCACTTCACACAACACCTACATTGCCAAAGCCTTTGTCATTTGATGACACAGCAGTGCTATGTCTGTCTCTCCCTCTATCTCCGTCTCCCTCTCTCACTGGCATAACATTTTTATTGTCGTATTCAATATTTCAGAGATTCTTCGCCAGAGGAACTTGAAGCCATTCCTGAATTACCACCAGAGACCAGCAGTTGCACGCAGGCAGAGACTGCCTGTAGTGTGAGTTGAATTTTATACACAAGTTCACTGGTGTTTATTCTTATATAAAACGTCTCTAAAGACGTATGTTTACCTTTGCAGTGATTGGCAGATTTTTGACTGAAGACATTGGATCTTTCCTGCTCTCCCATCCAAGTCCCAGGTTGTAATGACGTAATCATGACACTTAGTTGATTTTGAGTAGACAATTACTCGTTGCATCTGTGCTCATAGTCATAGCCATATAGCCATATAGGAATGACCGCTACACCGTCGCGCCAATAGCGGCAGAGGGAGGGAGAGTTAAGCGATTTCTTTGTCATTCAGACAGATTCTCCTATCTGCACCTATCTGACACGTATAGCCACTGATGGTGGAGAAGTGCTGTCCAATTAGCCATTTTGGGGAAATTCAGGCATAAAATAATATTCTGTTGTGTGTCACTGTCAATCCAATATTTCAGAGATTCTTCGCCAGTTGTGGGAAGTTTGTCACCACCTGAAGACGCAGACCACCACCTGAAGCCCATGTAGAATTGTGAGTTGAATTTTATAAACGATAGATCAGTGGTTCTCAAACTTTTTACACCAAGTACCACCTGAGAATGTAGATGGCTCTCCAAGTACCACCATATGACGGCGTTAAAATACAGTCTATTCAGCTATGCACAGTTCACGCAGGAGGCAAATGTATTCCTAATACCATTATTTATTGTTAACTTTTGTCAGACACAGCCACAATGTACAAAGGGATAGCACTAGAACTAGCAAACGCTTCCACACAACTCATACAATGCAAGGGGCATTGAGAACATAATAACTAACATTCTCACATAGCAAGTGAGAAAATTAAGAACAACTGGTACTTAATCTCTCTCTCTCTCTCTCTCTCTCTCTCTCTCTCTCTCTCTCTCTCTCTCTCTCTCTCTCTCTCTCTCTCTCTCTCTCACACAGCAAGCAATTGTCCATCATTCTCTCTCTCTCTCACACACACACACACACACACACACACACACACACACACACACACACACACACACACACACACACACACACACACACACACACACACACAATTATTTTGTTACAAAAACTTAATTTCCTGCATTCTGGTGCAGGACTTTTTGAAATTTTACCCTTTAAATGCCAGTTTGTGTGATGGCATCACAAATTATTGTTAAAATAAACACACAAAGTAAAATATGTTCAATAGGATAGGAGCCCCACATTTAGTGATCTATGAGGCAAGTATTTTGTAATAAGATCGGATAGATAGAGCAATCACAAAATAAAGAAATGAGGCTCATCATGCTCGCAAGCCACTGTCTAAAGTCTAATTGTGTTCTCAGAGGGATGACACTGGTGATCTACACCTCTACCAGAGGCCAGCAGCCAGAGGGGGAGCCTGCTGACCACAAGGCCATCTGAATCATCCTATGCTGAATTGACATGGATGGCATCTCCCTTAAGCTGATGTGAGTATAACTTCCATGTACAAACACAAACACACCCACAGGGTACTACATGGCACTACAGGGTAGTACAGGATACTACGGGGTACTACATGGCACTATGGGGTACTATAGGATACTACATGGCACTACGGGGTACTACATGGCACTACAGGGTACTGCATGTCTGCTCCTTTGCAGCACCACAAACATGGGAACTCTCTAACTCCCCCCCCCCCCCCCCCTCCCTCCCCCTTCTCTCTGAGTACCCGTCTCCTGGCACTGACTAAGGTGATGGATGCCTCGGGGTCTTGGCCAAGCTTGTAGTGACTGCTCTACATGCACCTCCGAGGCCTTGGATCAGTTATTCACCGCCGTCTGTCTGTGGTCCTGTCAACTGATTAACAGACTGTTAACAGATTAACAGTCAACGCGGTTTCATTGCTGGGTTAAGTACTTCTATTCTATTCACATAATACGCTTACTTCATATATCTACTCCATTCACATATATGCCTACCACTTGTATCTATTGCTATGTCCGCCTACTACAATCTCATGAGCTGTCTAACGCCTGTCCCGTCTCCCTGTCTTCCTATGACTTGCTGTCCTGGAGTGTTGACCGGAGTGTTGGACGTCCCGTGACGAAGGCCGGGAGATTGCGACCCCCTCTGCGTGCCCCCCTGTCTCCGGAGGTCTCGTAGTGGTGACCGGAGTGCCGGATGTCCCGCGATGATGTCGGGGAGTTCGCGACCCTCTCTGCGCCACCCCCTATCTCCCTGTCTCCGGCTGTCCCTGAGCAACGACCGGAGTGTTGAATGTCCCGTGACTAAGACGGGGAGGACGTGACCCTCTTTGCGCCGCCCCTGTGCCTCAAATAGATCCGCTATCAACTCTATCTTTAATCTTTCAAAATGTTCAGTTGCTATCGCTATTAGCTCTATCTTTAATTTTTCAAAATTTACAGTTGCTATTGCATGCACTCATCTGTGTTTCACCACACACATGAGTGCATGCTTACCAACTGTCCGTCTGCAACACTACTATCACCAACATCTAAGAAGGGAGATCCCCCCTTGAATGGCCCTTCTAAGGTTTCTCTCCTCCACACTGCCTGTGGAGCTTTTTTCCCTATTGTTAGGTTTTAGTGAGTTTTTCCTTACCTTCGCGTGGGGTATGTCTGGGAGTGCTTGCATTCTTTCATTTATTTGCATTCATCTAAAAAATGTTTGGACCTTATGGTGTTCTTGTTCTGTTCTTGACTTATTGTTATGTTGTCTTCTTGACTTGTTTAAAGAAGACCTGTACGGCCCATGGGGACATTAACGTGTGTTGTCGGACCCTATAAATAAATTTGATTTGATTTGATTTGATTAGTACACCGCCTGGCACACTGACCCTGCAGAACAGGCAGTCAGCATGGCCGTAAGCACACAAAAAAGGTTAACCAACGGAAGCAGGCAGCGCACCGGGGAAAAACCAGGCAACAGGCTGTTAACCCTAGCCTGGAGACTGCGGACGAGACAGGCGCCAGAGGGGACAGCTGAACACAGCTGCCCCGGCGGAAGGGGCGTATGCTGGCGTCGTTGCATGATCAAGCCTCCATTTAAAAACCCCCACCCAGAGGGGTTGAGGCAGAGAAGGCTGACACGATTGGCAGACGTCATGAACGTGCAGGGGCACCCTCAACCGGGTAACCCGGGAGTTGACACTGCTCCAACACACCAGGGAATCAACCACCTTGGTGTTACCCAATGCGGTGGTTGTTCCTATAACCCCTCAAGAAAAAACTCCAAAACACACCTGCGGGTACACACCGGCTATACCGCAGTACAAGTGTCTCAGTTTCCAAAAAAGGGTTAACCCAGGCCTACAGGTCGACGAACATTACCTCGGACCGGGCCTGGCGATACGGGAAACACAGGGTCAACAGAGGAGGTCAAAGACCACCCCCAACAGGCCCCTCTTCGCCATGCGTGAGAGAGGAGCGAAAAATAATGGAGAACCAGCCCCTAAGCACACCGTACTTGGTATTCCCAGGCGGTCTCCCAACCAAGTACTAACCAGGACCAACCTGTGTAGCGGCCGAGATCCGACGAGATCGAGCGTGTACAGGTTGGCATGGCCGTAAGCCATTACGACAGTGCTGAGTAAAAACGTACCCAACCAGGGTCTCCATAGCGCTTAACCCTGTGACACCCGGACCGACCTGGCATTTTTCCCCCTGAAAAAAGCCCAAGTCCCTCAGGGTACCAGAACAGCAGATCTGCATCCCCGGCGGACAACGGGTTCAACTGATCCGGTCCAGCGTGACCAGAACCAGTCCCGTGCCCTAACCACGCCGACATGCCAACTCCAGGAGAAAGGGCAGATATGCGTGTCGATCTTAACATGAAAAAGAAGGCGCCACCCAGACGTTCGGCCGAACCGCGCCTGGTGGCCCACCCCAAGGGCGTGAGACCCCTCTACATATGTTCAGATCCATTCTGTCATCATCCCCCAGACATGAACGAGAATCCGTCGAAAAACCAACCCAGGTCGTGGGATTTGGTCATCAGAAGAGGAAAAACCCCCATCTCAGTTGCTTTATAAAAACGCCGTTTCAACCACAAGCAATTAAGGCGTGCCAGTCAGTCGCCTGTTTACAGCGAGCTAGCACTATACGTGCGTCGGGACACACCCCCATCAATGAACAGGCTATTTAGACCTGTCATTGAATCCCCAAGGCGCCCAGGGGAACGACAAGAGGGGTGTGACACTCCCTAACTCCAAAACTTTTTGAATAGAAAAGAGGGAAGCATCAACAGTATGTATCCCAGTCTACACAGCCAGGGGTAAACATTTTTCACATTTTTACATCCCACCACCCTCCCATAGGAAGGAGACGGGGATCCCCAGAGAGACTTCCCACGCGAGCTGTACAGATTGAAAAGAATATATTGCACCTTGAGCCATGTAAAAAATTGGTTTTAGGGCTCTCCGGGGAAGAGGCACTGAACCCATACACACTCAATAATCGAATTGAATCGAATACATATACAATAGAATAGGACCCTTCTAGAGGGTCCACTCACTTTGACCATCTGAGGAGGAAGGCTCTGTACTCAGATGGAGGCTCCCTCACATGGAAGAAGGAGTCCGAACTCACAGAAGGCCCGAATAGGCGCTTGGTGAGGAGGAGCCCTGACCACCCCCCTGAAACAGATCCATCACATGGACCTGAACAGCACACGGAAGTCCTACCAACAGAGACGCGCACGGTGACGTACTCTATGGCGGGGGAATTCCTGCGGTGCACACGCCCAATATACCAGGCCGTGGGACCAGGAAACTCCCCCCCCCCCCCCCCCCCGTAACGTGCCGAACCGCCACGTGACGGGAACCTTGAAGGACAGGGGGTGTACCCCTGACCGACAGAAACAAGGGGGAGAGGAAAGGGTACCAGTTCACCCCTTTACGACCCCACACCCATGATACGATGTAATGACAAAAAGAGAAGCGTTTGACAGCTCCACACAGCGCATGAGCTAACCTGCTATCTGATTTTTACTAAGGAAAAACACAGAATAGAGAGGGCTCTAAGAGCCCCGGTCCAACATACACATGTGCTTCTGTGGCCAGTCCAACCCAGTTGTAGGTCACATGACACACACAACCCATCATCACCTACAAAAAATGGCAAAAAACACTCAACAGAGGAACGCCGTTTTTCACAATGAGAGAATACATCATTCTCGATTAGTATCGGCCACAGGCCTTGCTAAGCACACACGACAGCGACCAAACCATTTTTTCTTTTAGGAAAATAAAGTTTCTCCAGCAGTTTTAGCACAACCTCAGCAATCAAGCTAAGAGTTACATCGCATCCCTACCACACAAAAGACACAATTAGTGCACAAACATGTCTGATAGGAGGATGAAAAAGTCCCCAGGGAACCGGGGGGAAAACACAATCCTCTTATTTTACCCTCAATACGGCCAGTTAAAACAGGAAAACCTGTTAATATGTGAACACACTGTTCATTGTCATCACAGGCTGAGAAAAGAACATTATTTTACTCACTTGTCACCAAGCATAGCTTCATAGGTTAGTTACCTTAGTTGTGAGTACACGGTACATATAAACACCATGATGTTTCTCACACAACAACCAGATCATTACATCCCGATTTGCACGGAGAAGCTAACTGCCAGTGACAAAAACAGCTCACACATAACCCGCGCCGTATCCCAAATGCATTGCAGCAACACACGTTTTGGGAAAAAACATCGTTATTCACAATACATTTAGAAAAGTAAAACCAGAAAACATGTTATAAGGTCTGGTCAAACCTGTTCCTACCCGGAACGTAGATCAGCGAAGTGCAGTCACAGACACCGTAGGAACACAGCCGCTCCTGTGTTGTTCGAACTGGGCAGCGTCGCCGCTCCAACCCGCACTACAGTCCTTTGTTGATGCAACCTTGCCGTCCTGGCTCAGGGCAGGGTCGACGAAACATCCCCTGTCAAGGATGACGTCGTAGTCAAGAGTGTAAAACATGTTAAAATCAAAGCACGTTCAACAGAATAGCATCAAGCTAACGGCCGCTCCAACCGTTCGGGTGCTACCGCTCCTGCTCGCGAGACGCCGAGCTAACGACGCACGCGACCAGAAGCGAGCTCACGGCGGCGCGCGAGAAGCTAAGCTACCCCGCGCCAGGCCATGGCCTATAGCAGCAAGCTAACGTTACCTAGCGATCACGACATGCTAGCACCGCAGCTAACAGCTGACTGGCTAACAGTAGGCCCAACCTGAGCAGGCCATGCAGCGATCCCAGCAGGCTAACGCAGCAGTTAACAGCTGACTGGCTAACCGTAAGCTAAGCAGCTATCAACTGAACCTGTAAACAATGACATAACACTCACCCAGACAGGCCGCCGTTTTGAACCTCTCCTCACTTTTTAAGAGAAAAGAGAAAACAAGATGTCAACACCGCTTCACAACGGTGATTTTACCAACACCCGACGGAATCAGCACAATACCAACTGGCCTGTGTAGCTGACTTTGAACATGGATCTGCCGCTATCGCACATCCATGCACATATCCCCTCGTGAAGGAATACTCTCATTTGGATATGAAAGATGGGGCCTTAACACGGTGACAGAGAGAATCCACTCGTCCAAAACACACAGGGATCACCAGTGTTAATGGTCGCGGCCCACTAGTTAAAAACTATAATGGTCTTCAGACCAAGGCCTTCTGTCGCCTAGGTGGCTGAACAAAGGACCCTAGCCTGGGGCCGGTTTCCATAAACATTGTCAAGTAGCCCCCATAGCACTAACAGACAAGTGGAGCCTGCCAGCAAAACACTACTCACCCAACCTGGAACGCACCGCTTCTCACAACAGCGGCATGTCCGACAGTTCAGCTGTGGCCTGACAGGTTTCACCCCAACAAACACAGCAAGGAACTGCAGTTGAGAAGCATGCAGCGGCGTGCTCCCAATACGAAAACCGGTGGAGGGTTTTTAGAATGATCATCATCTTCTAGACACTCCAGTACGAAGACAATATCGCCGTATTTTCTCGAAAATAGTGAGAGAGAAAATAAAGATATGATGTCAACGTATCTCCTCCTTGTAAACAAAATTTTTCTCCACGTCAACTAACAACACGTCAAGTGGGGTACTACCGAGGCACTTCCTTGTGGTGAAAGCGAGAAGGAGGAGAGCAGGTGACCACACACCTGCTTATGAAGGTAAGCTGATGAGGGGTGTGGTCAGACTAATACTGGTATTAAAGGTACATTTGTGGAATTTATTCAGTGCGCGTGCACGTACGCGAGGGAGTGCAGTAGTGATGCCAAGCAGAGCCCCTAATGAAACAGAACTTTACATACTGTAATTAAACATTACATTTGAACAAACACTGCAAGCTAAAGTTTTAAATCATTTGAATCTGTTTTATACAGCACACTTGCTTCCAAAATAAAGCAGTTTTACAATCCTGAGCGTTTGTTAACACTTGAAGCTTTTTGTTTCTAACAATCTGTACAATAAAAGTGTCTGTCTGATTAACTTTTAGTGGTGCCAATTTATTGAAGGAGTTTGATTGTAACAATTTAGGAAAGATCTGTAAAATAACAGTGTTTCTCTGCTGAGTTTTTAGTGGCATAACTTTATTGAAGGGGTTTGATTGTAATAAGTTAGGAAAAACCGGCCAAATAACAGTGTTTCACTGTGTTTCATTGTAATAATTTTGGAAAAACTTGTGGAATAACAGTGTTTCACTGCTGAACTTTAAGTTCTGTCACTTTATTGAAGGAGTTTGATTGTAACAATTTTGGAAAAACCTGTAAAATAACAGTGTTTCACTGTTGAACTAAGTTCTGTCACTTTATTGAAGGAGTTTGATTGTAATAATCTTGGAAAAACCTGCCAAATAACAGTGTTTCACTGCTGAACTTTAAGTTATGTCACTTAATTGAAGGTGTTTCATCGTAATAATTTTGGAAAAACTTGTGAAATAACAGTGTTTCACTGTTGAACTTTAAGTTCTGTCACTTTATTGAAGGAGTTTGATTGTAACAATTTAGGAAAAACCTGTGAAATAACAGTGTTTCACTGCTGAACTTTGAGTTCTGTCACTTAATTGAAGGAGTTTGATTGTAATAATTATGGGGAAAAACGGTCAAATAACAGTGTTTCACTGCTGAACTTTAAGTTCCGTCACTTTATTGAAGGAGTTTGATCGTAATGATTTAGGAAAAACCTGTGAAATAACAGTGTTTCACTGCTGAACTTTGAGTTCTGTCACTTAATTGAAGGAGTTTGATTGTAATAATTATGGGAAAACCTGTAAAATAACAGTGTTTCACTGCTGAACTTTAAGTTATGTCACTTAATTGAAGGAGTTTGATCGTAATAATTTAGGAAAAACCTGTGAAATAACAGTGTTTCACTGCTGAACTTTGAGTTCTGTCACTTAATTGAAGGATGTTAATTGTAATAATTATGGGAAAACCTGTAAAATAACAGTGTTTCACTGCTGAACTTTAAGTTCTGTCACTTTATTGAAGGAGTTTGATCGTAATAATTTAGGAAAAACCTGTAAAATAACAGTGTTTCACTGCTGAACTTTAAGTTCTGTCACTTTATTGAAGGAGTTTGATCGTAATAATTGAGGAAAAACCTGTGAAATAACAGTGTTTCACTGCTGAACTTTGAGTTCTGTCACTTAATTGAAGGAGTTTGATTGTAATAATTATGGGAAAACATGTAAAATAACAGTGTTTCACTGCTGAACTTTAAGTTCTGTCACTTTATTGAAGGAGTTTGATCGTAATAATTTAGGAAAAACCTGTAAAATAACAGTGTTTCACTGCTGAACTTTAAGTTCTGTCACTTTATTGAAGGAGTTTGATCGTAATAATTGAGGAAAAACCTGTGAAATAACAGTGTTTCACTGCTGAACTTTAAGTTCTGTCACTTAATTGAAGGAGTTTGATTGTAATAATTATGGAAAAACCTGTGAAATAACAGTGTTTCACTGCTGAACTTTGAGTTCTGTCACTTAATTGAAGGAGTTTGATTGTAATAATTTTGGGAAAACATGTACAATAACAGTGTTTCACTGCTGAACTTTAAGTTCTGTCACTTAATTGAAGGAGTTTGATTGTAATAATTATGGAAAAACCTGTGAAATAACAGTGTTTCACTGCTGAACTTTAAGTTCTGTCACTTTATTGAAGGAGTTTGATCGTAATAATTTAGGAAAAACCTGTAAAATAACAGTGTTTCACTGCTGAACTTTAAGTTCTGTCACTTTATTGAAGGAGTTTGATCGTAATAATTGAGGAAAAACCTGTGAAATAACAGTGTTTCACTGCTGAACTTTAAGTTCTGTCACTTAATTGAAGGAGTTTGATTGTAATAATTATGGAAAAACCTGTGAAATAACAGTGTTTCACTGCTGAACTTTGAGTTCTGTCACTTAATTGAAGGAGTTTGATTGTAATAATTATGGGAAAACATGTACAATAACAGTGTTTCACTGCTGAACTTTAAGTTCTGTCACTTTATTGAAGGAGTTTGATCGTAATAATTTAGGAAAAACCTGTGAAATAACAGTGTTTCACTGCTGAACTTTGAGTGCTGTCACTTAATTGAAGGAGTTTGATTGTAATAATTCTGGGAAAACATGTAAAATAACAGTGTTTCACTGCTGAACTTTAAGTTCTGTCACTTAATTGAAGGAGTTTGATTGTAATAATTATGGAAAAACCTGTGAAATAACAGTGTTTCACTGCTGAACTTTGAGTTCTGTCACTTAATTGAAGGAGTTTGATTGTAATAATTATGGGAACACATGTAAAATAACATTGTTTCACTGCTGAACTTTAAGTTCTGTCACTTAATTGAAGGAGTTTGATTGTAATAATTATGGAAAAACCTGTGAAATAACAGTGTTTCACTGCTGAACTTTGAGTTCTGTCACTTAATTGAAGGAGTTTGATTGTAATAATTATGAGAACACATGTAAAATAACAGTGTTTCACTGCTGAACTTTAAGTTCTGTCATTTTATTGAAGGAGTTTGATCGTAATAATTTAGGAATAACCTGTGAAATAACAGTGTTTCACTGCTGAACTTTGAGTGCTGTCACTTAATTGAAGGAGTTTGATTGTAATAATTCTGGGAAAACATGTAAAATAACAGTGTTTCACTGCTGAACTTTAAGTTCTGTCACTTTATTGAAGGAGTTTGATCATAATAATTTAGGAAAAACCTGTGAAATAACAGTGTTTCACTGCTTAACTTTAAGTTCTGTCACTTTATTGAAGGAGTTTGATCGTAATAATTTAGGAAATACCTGTGAAATAACAGTGTTTCACTGCTGAACTTTAAGTTCGGTCACTTTATTGAAGGTGTTTGATCATAATAATGTAGGAAAAAACTTGTAAAATAACAGTGTTTCACTGCTGAACCTAACCTGTCAATTAACAGTGGTTCTCTGTTCTCTGGTTCTCAAATAATAAACAGAATTATCTGTAAATGTATTGCTTTTCCACTTTATTTTAATTAGGGTATTTCAATGTAAATTTTACAGTAAATCTCTGTTGCCAAGCTGCCACACTTTTACCGTTTTCTTACCGATTTTTTTCTTACAGTGTAGCTTAGCGTCAGTCACTGGAAGTAGGTTCCTCCATTAGCCTAGTTTCCAACGTCTTCCAACATTTTGGGAAATTAGCTTATTTGCCATTTACCCTGGAGTTAGACAAGAAGATACATACCTTTTTCTTCTCTGTGCATGCAGTAGGAGTAGGAAGACGTTGGGAACTAGGCTAATGTAGGAACCTACTTTCAGTGACTGCCGCTAAGCTATAGGCTAACGGTGCACGTCTTCCTACTCCTACTGTATGCACAGAGAAGAAAAAGATATGTATCTTCTTGTCTAACTCCAGGGTTCCCAAAATGTTGGACTGTTAAGATGCATACCTTTTTCTTCTCTGTGCATGCAGTAGGAGTAGGAAGACGTGCAACGTTAGCCTAGCTTAGCGTCAGTCACTGGAAGTAGGTTCCTCCATTAGCCTAGTTCCCAACGTCTTCCTACTCCTATACTGCATGCACAGAGAAGAAAAAGGTATGTATCTTCTTGTCTAACTCCAGGGTATATGTCAAATAAGCTAATTTCCCAATATGTTGGAGTTTTCCTTTAATACTGTATATATTTTGTAATAGAGGTAATGTAGGTTGTCTGGCTTTTGTACAGTATTGAGACATGCATAGTGCAATATGAGACCAATTGGCAATCGGAGTAAAATGCATACGAATTATATGACACATGAATTAATTGTCCTAATTAAAATAAGAAGAGGGGCGCCCAGGTGGCGCACCACGTATATACGCTTGTAGCGTAATCACAACGTCCTGGGTTTGAATCCGGCATTGACAGTGTTGCATGTCCTCCCCATCTCTCTCTCTCTCTCTCCCAATTTACGAACTGTCCTGTCAATATATATCTTTTAAAAAATATGTATGAGAAGAGTGTTCTCCATTAGATAGATATCAGTTTTGGTCTTTGTTTTTGTAAGTGAATGTTCGAGAGAGAGATAGAAATTTTACTTTTCAGTTTAGTTGCCTCTCCACTGTCTGATTCAGCTCCATGGACAGTGAATTCGACATAACTCCTCTTGTTAGTCACTGTGTGCTTGCGGTGAAAACTCTGCATGCAAGTCAAGTGTTGTTTGTGTGTGAGTGGCGGGCTGCAGAGTAGCCACCGCTAACGAGCAAAGAGGAGACTTGCGCCAAGGTAAAAAAAGAAATACAAAATAACCCACTAACAGAAGCTGGCCCAAGACAGTTGAACTCACCCTGGAGCAGTTCACAACAGAGCAGTCCTCTGTGCCAATTGTACTTTTGTTTTAATTTGAGTTGATTTTGTGGGGATAACATTAACCACCCCCAAATAAACGGGACAGGCTAAGACTCTCTCTCTCTCTCTCTCTCTCTCTCTCTCTCTCTCTCTCTCTCTCTCTCTCTCTCTCTCTCTCTCTCTCTCTCTCTCTCTCTCTCTCTCTCTCTCTCTCTCTCTCTCTCTCTCTCTCTCTCTCTCTCTCTCTCTCTCTCTCTCTCTTTGTCTATCAAGAAAGAGTGGTGATTAGGGTCAGTGTTAGTTTGGTGTTTTACAATGGCATGCACATTTCTCGTTTCTGATTGGCTGAAACAAGTCAAGTTAGACGTTGTTATTTATCATAACACACGCTTGTGATACCAGAACCCGCCCACAGCTGAATTACAATCACTCCGCCGTTCGTGGTTTTAGGAATGAAACAAGATGGTGGACAATAATCTTTATGAATGGATGTATTGATAGCGTCATAACGACTCATTAAAAAAAAATTCTGTCACGTGGAATGTGTTAGTTGCTTACACAATGTTGGATTATGTAATTGGTTGGTCATGACTCATTGTTAAACAAAATATAAATCGCGCAAAGTGTGTTGTTAGATGCCATTCGTCAAAAGGACACCCTCATTTCACTGTTAATAACATTTTCAATCAATCAATCCAATAACACACGCTCACTTCACTGTTAGACGGCATGCTTTGAAGCCTTGTTGTTTCAAACTGGTTATGCTTTGGCCCTCTTTCGAAGTCGGTTATGCTTAGAGTTTATATTTAGAGCAGGGCGATAGACCACCAGCCCTGATTCCAAACTCTAAGCATAACCGACTTCGAAAGAGGGCCAAAGCATAACCAGTTCGAAACAAGGCGGACATTAATACAATTTTGAATCAATCAATCAATCATTCCAATAACACACGCTCACTTCACTGTTAGACGGCATGCTTTGAAGCCTTGTTGTTTCGAACTGGTTATGCTTTGGCCTTCTTTCGACGTCGGTTATGCTTAGAGTTTATCTTTAGAGCAGGGCGATAGACCACCAGCCCTGATTCCAAACTCTAAGCATAACCGACTTTGAAAGAGGGCCAAAGCATAACCAGTTCGAAACAAGGCGAACATTAATAAAATGTTCAATCAATCAATCATTCCAATTACACACGCTCACTTCATTCTTAGATGGCATGCTTTGAAACAACGCACCTCCGAGCTGCTTCTATAGAAAGTAGGTAAAAAAAAAAAAAGAGAAGTTGCCTCCCTATACGTTTTGTGAATAAATCTCCATTATGCTTCAATTAATGTGTGTTTATTGTATAGCAATAAGGTTGGATGAATTCGGCTATTGTATAAAGATGTAAGCACTGTCTGTCTGTAATACAATTTTCAATCAATCAATCCAATAACACACGCTCACTTCATTCTTAGATGGCATGCCTTGAAACAGCACACCTCCGAGCTGCTTCTACACACGAAGGCAACTTCTCTCTTTTTTTTTTTAAACAACTTTTTCTGCTGATGGTTTTGTCAATACATCTACAACCATCAACAACCACCCCTAGGCATGCTCTAATTCTCATAACACACTCCTGCGCGTGATGTAATGCTTAATTCTATATCAGTAGTAGACTGCCACAGCTCCCTCTTCTTGGGAGCGCTCAGGGCAGATATCGCCAGAGAAAGAGAGACATCAAACTAATTGCAGCAGTAGGACTACTTTATGTGTTCACTACTTTAGCAATTCATGATATATTTTTGTATGTTTGGGTCCAGCAGGAAACAGTGAAAATATTCTTAAAATAATTAAGCCTATATATATGTATTTATATAAATGTATATTTATATGTATATATTGTAGCAGTTTGACTTCTCTTTGCTGGGGTGCCGGTCAGGGAGTGGCTTGAGTGAAAGAGTAAAGTCAGGAGTGTGAAATCCTACAAAGGGTGCATGTATCAAGAATACCACAGTATCAATCTCATAAACCCTAAATAACATATGTGACCAAGCACAGACATTAGGTCTTATTGAGGAATCATCAAGGAAGAGCAGTTTGAAGGTTCATTCCTTCAAAATAAGCCATCACTTGTACAAATCGGGCAGATAATTTTCAATCTATGACTTATTAACCTCTTGAACCTTAGCCATATTTTCTGAAAATCTGCCTAAAAATACATACCTAAGTAAATGGAAGATTGCTCCACTTATACAAGGTGTCTGTTACTAGGCTTGAGTAAATTGTAATGAACCAAAGGAGAATATAAATTCTATTTACTATCTATTTTTTTTTTAACCTCTTCCGCCTGTGCGGTCCGTCGGTGGACCGCAAATGACATCTGGTCATAAATCAATATCTCCAGATTGTTCTATAAAAGTAGGCCATGGGTTTAGAGTAGAGACTGACAAGGCCAGTAGATCACCATATATATATATATATATATATATATATATATATATATATATATATATATATTAGGGATGCTCGATATTGGCTTTTTTACCGATACCGATATTCCGATATTGTCCAACTCTTATTTTCCGATACCGATATCAACCGATACCGATATATGCAGGGTTTCCCCCCCAAAAAAATATATAATATAATAAATAATTTCACTGGATGCAATATCGTTATTGTTTTTAAATTTCTTTTACCGATACCGATTTTTTCCGATATCACATTTTACTGCCGATATCGGCCGATAATATCGGTCGGCCGATAATATCGGCCATCCCTAATATATATATACTTTTTTGTTTAGAAAGAATCTGGCCAGGGCGGTTAGGTGGTCGAGCGGAGATTGCGTTCGTCACCAGCCCCGGAGCTGTGAGCTTGGTTCGCCTGTTCGAATCCAGCTCACAGCTCCGGGGTTGTCACCAGCTTGGCTGGCCGTCTGCACTGATACAATTGGCTGTATCAGAGGGTGGGAGAAGCTGGCGGGGTGGGTCCGGGTCGTTGTAAACAGCGACTCCTACAGTTCGGTCGGGGCGCCTGCTAAGCGCGGATTGGACGTGAGGGGGATAGTGTGGTCCTCCCACACGCTACGCCCTCTCAATGAGAATCCGCGCTGCCAGGTGAAAAGAAGCGGTGATTGGCTGGACGTGTGTCGGAGGAAGCACGTGGTAGCCTCCACTCTCCCAAATGATCTGACTGTGGGGGGTAAAGCGCAGCGACCAGGAAGGGACTGGGAATTGGCATACGACTAACACTGGGATGGGAGAAAATCGGAGGAAAAATGGAGGGGGAAAAAGACAAAAAAAAAAAAAAAAAAAAGAATCTGGCCATTGGACAAATGTAGTTGATGACCCCTGACCTACAGTATCAAGAGGAATTTAACAACCAGAATTCCAAGACATCAATTGACAGCTGCACTTTACACGCTTTTCCCCCAAAATGTGTAATTTCCTGCCTCAGTGCTCTGCTGGGAACACAGCGGTATCACATGCAGCAGCAGAGCAGCTTGGTGCTGAGGCCATGCAGCCTGACAGATGATGTATAAATCAGTCCACCTCTGTCTACTGCCGCAGCTCCCTCTTCTTGGGAGCGCTCGGGGGGATATCACCAGAGGAAGAGAGCAATCAAACTATCTGCAGAGGCAGGATTAGTTTAAGCCATTTACTTTAGCCCAGTTGTGCAGGGCTCTGTGTCTCGGGTGTTAGTGTAGCCATGTAGCTAACGTGATAAAGTCATACTGTGGCATCAGACATGCGTCTGCAGGCCGGCGAATTAGCCAGTTCACAGCTCTAATAGACTGCAGCTTGAGTTAGTGAATGATGCTGTCGTCCTTTTGAAAAAGCAGCATTAATCCTGCAGGGCTCAGTTGCTAAATGTGTTACAGACAGTGTAAGTAAGTATATTGTGGGTTGGCAGACCCCATAGAATTGGGGTAATACTATATCATTATTTACAATGTGTTCCTGTGATGTGAAACACATCTAAATTCCAAGTAGCCTTTGGCGAAGCATGTGAAGATAAAATAAAAGCAACATTGGCAGCTTGTGAAAGTGCATCCTTTTGCAAATGCCGGCACAAATAAAATGGTTCCCAATGCACACATAGATTTGAAACACTTAGGTAAGAACTTTGACAACTGCAAGTACAGCATAAGGAAAAAGGAATTAATTTGTGTTTCAAGAGTTGGAATCAGTAGAGACATTTTGGAAATTAGACATCAGACATTCAAACATCAGATGAAACCTTCCTTTAGATCTATTTGTACATCAGCCAACTGCAATTATAGTTTGAGGCTCTGCCTCCTCTCTCTCTCTCCACCCCTCCCTCTCTCTCCATCTCTCTCTCTCTCTCTCTCTCTCTCTCTCTCTCTCTCTCTCTCTCTCTCTCTCTCTCTCTCTCTCTCTGGAACACTATGATTGCAGAATAATATTAGAAATCCATATGACAAGCTGTGCAGTAACAATGCTATAGAGGTGACAGTCAACATCTGGGGAACGTCGTGGACAACAAAGATATGTTAGAATCTTTTAAACAGAGACTTTTATTTCCACCTTGTGTCTACGTTTCCAGGCAGTGGAGCTCACCATACTCATACAGGGGGATGATCAAAAAGCCTATGTGCTCACTATGCTGTCAAACGGCTAGTTTTGTCATGGAAGCACAGATAAGGAGCCAGGAGAGTGAGATATCACAGACAGGGCCGCCTCAGGGGGTGTGCGAGCAGTGCGGTCGCACAGGGCCTCGCGGGAAGGGGGGCCCCGCAAAAAAAAAAAAAAAAAAAAATTATTAATTTTTTTTATTATTATTTTTTATTTTTTTTATTTTTTTTTGCGAGGCCCCCCTTCCCGCGAGGCCCTTTTTCATCACAGACCTAAGTGGATGTCTTTTCAAAAGAAGGAGAAGAGAACTTGTGAGCAGATAAATCTGTTAGGCAGCAATACGCCGAAATTACACCGTGGGGCCAAGAAAGTCTCCTTCCACGTTGATACTGCGTTATGGTGAGTCAACTTATGATTATATACCCGCCGTGGACCTGAGTCACCTGACCCTATCTCTCTTTCTCTCTCTGGAGCCAAACTGGTCGACTAGCTAATACTACTAGTAGCTAACTGTGTGAGCTAACTGTTAGCCAGTTAGCTGTTTAGCGTCAGCTGGGAACGTTCGTTTGATGCTATCAGTTAGCCTTGAGAATAGCAGGCCCTTTGACAGAAGATGTAGTCGGGCCTGCACCATGACAAGGCTCTGGCCATAGCTTCTTTTTGTCCCGCCAGCGAGAGGCCTTTCGTCAACGTGGAGACCTTGCGGCCTTTCGCCCTGCGTTCATCGTGCAGGTAACTTGGATTAATGAAAATGTCATGATGACATTACCCCACTCTTCCTTCCTTCCCTCCCGAATGTTTTGTTAATAACGATGTTTTTTTCCAGGCAAAACATATGCTACTTCACAACATTTGGAGATACGACATGTGCTGTGTGTGAATGGTCGTTTGTGTAGCTTGGGTAGCGTTGGGCCGTTGGCCAAAGCTGTGTGTCACGTGGCCTGGTGTCACAGTACCTGGCTAGCCTATTTAGCTGATGTCGGCCATTGGCTCCTTGCTGCTTTGGTTTCTCTGTTGACCCTCTTCTTGTTGGATTTAAGTGTTGATCTTTGTCCTTTTGAATCTCTCATACATGCTATAGTCTCTCTCTAACACACACACACACATGACAAACACACATGTTCTCTCTCTCTCTCTCTCTCTCTTTCTAACACACACAGTCTGCCTATGGCGGCCTTTCTCGATGGCTAGGCTGTGCTCAAGGATCTTCAGTCACAGTGCTCAGGTATTCTGCCACTGTGTACTCTCTGTTTAGGGCCAAATAGCATTTCAATTTCTTTCCAATGTGTCTCTCTCTCTCTCTCTCTCTGTACACTGTATATTGACTGTAGAACGGGAGCTCTCTCTCGCTCTCTCTTTTGCTATATGTTGACTGTATCATGCCCCGCCTCGGGCAGCGCTATTATTTAAGAATATGTTGACTGTATAAAAAAAAATAAAAAAAAATATATATATATATATATAATTATATATATATAATTTTTTTTTTTTTTTTTTTTACCTTGGGGGGGGGGGGGGGGGGGGGGCTCGCGTTAAATCTCGCACAGGGCCTCGCATTTCTCCCAGGCGGCCCTGATCACAGATAAGGATGGTCATGGGACGAATGGAATTAGAGTTGGATAAAAAATGGACTGAGATCGGAGGAGAATATCTTCTCTGCGAGGGTGTTCTGGGTTTGAGAAGGAAACGGAAACGGATCAGTGGAACGGGAACGTTAAGATATCATCAAATTCCAGATCGGCGTTTCACAGTTAAGCCTATCGAAATGTTAAAGAAACGTCAAGGAGATTTGAGGGTCCTTGAAACTTGAGTCTAAATGTTTCCAATCAAATCCTTTTTGTATTGAGTCAGCATTGCACACTATAGGTATCGGGTAGGTGTATATGTTGAATGAATGAATGAATGAATGAATGAATGAATGAATGAATGAATGAATGAATGAATGAATGAATGAATTAATTAATTAATGAATGAATGAATGAATGAATGCATGCATGAATGAATGAATGAAAATGAATGAATGAAAACTTTATTTAACAGATTGCAGAATGGGTACAATACAGTACGGCTCAATACACGCAATTGTTAAGGGGATGCAGACCAGAGAAAGACATTTGTCTTGTTTACATCAGGGTCCCCCATTTTCAATTCATAGTGACATTTATGACATACACAAAATACATGACATCATGACATTTGTGGCATAGGGACATACATGACATACAGGTATATAGTACTGTTACATTTGTGACATATACGATATGCAAATATACAGTACTGTTACACATAGATCTTAACAGAGATTATATACATATGATGGGGAGGAAACTGTACATTAGGAGGTGGTGGGTGGGCGGGAGAAATAAATATACATATGGTGGGTTGAGAATATATACATATGGTGGGGAGGAGACTGTCTATGAGGAGGGGGTGGGGGGGGGGGTGGATTTGGACCTTTACGGTGGCCAGTTTCGAATTGCTGCTCTTTAAGAGCGGTTTTGAATGTGGGTAGGGATTCACTTCTTTTTACGGCTGTGAGTAGGGCGTTCCACATTGTTGTGGCATAATTGCGAATTGTGTTTAGTCCCTTGTTTGTGCCGAATCTGGGTTGCACATGATTTGTGGAACTCCCTCTGGTGTTGTGGGCGTGGTATTCACTGACCTTTGGGAAGTATTTCGACATGTACATGGGTACCTGTGTGGTGTAGTGTATCTTGTAGACCAGACCCGCCCATTGCAAGTTGCTGTACTCTGTTGTCTACTCTAAGCCATCCTAGGTAGTCAAAGTGGGCAGGGGTGAGTTGGGTTCTAGGAGTAAGGTCAAGTAGTAGTCTGACCAGTTTGTTTTGTGATGTTTGTAATCTTGTTTTTAGCGCCTTTGAGGTGCTTTGGTACCATGAGGTGCAAGCATAGTCGTAGTACCCTTGAATGAACGCTCCTGCCAGAGTCTTCATGGTATTCTTGTTTACCAGAGAGGAGATCCGATACAAGAATCTAGTTCGTTGGTTGACTTTTTTTATTACATCGGATGCCATTTTGTCACAGGAAAGATTTGCCTCTAGGATGGAACAAACCCTGGGCCCTCATTTATCAACAGATATGTGCGTAACCCGTGCGTACGATCATTTCTAAGCAAAGTGTGGGACTTATCAAATTGAACTTGTGCTTGACTTTGTGCGTATATATACGCACAGTTCGGAGCATGCGTACCTGGGCGCCCGGTGGTAGAATTATTGCAGTCTGCAACGCGGAAATAAGCTTCCGTGCATTACTTCCAACACTGGCGTGTTCAACTTCTGTATGACCCCTAATTCATTATAGTTCATTGTAAAATAGCGACAGTAGTTGAATTATAACGGGCTCACGCACGAACAAGAGGTTGGCCTGCTTGTTTGGCACGGGGGGCAGACGCAGAACACCCACCTCCAAACGCGATTAAATATTGTTTCAAATAAAAAGCGACATACTATTATTTTCATGTTTCCAAATAAGATTGACCACAACGAAATGCTTTCTACTTTAATTTGTTGGTTAGAATAGATTACCTCGCTCCGTTGAAACTTCACTGAGACTAAAAGTAAAAGACAGTATTTTTTTTGTGAGATCCGCGCACAGACGTGATAATAATAATAATAACAATAATAATAATAATAACTTCGATTTATATAGCACCTTTCAAGAGACCCAAGGTCGCTTTACATAGATAGGGGGGGGAAATAACAAAGTAATAAACATAGTGGACAGACACAACATATAAATATGATGATGGGATTCAAGTTCACGTTTTTATTGATCACATAGGCAGGCTATACATAGGCTACATGGCACGGTCCATTGTGATATTGTAGATGGATCGAGTAATAGACTGTTATTACTGTACCACCCATGTAGTTGTCAAAGCTCCATCACAAATGCAGTTATGTGAATAGAAAGGGATTCCACTGTCATTGCTGCCGGGAGGAAAGGCATGCTGCATGTTTTCAATTCATTAAATAAAACTGATACTTTTTGCAAGGGTTTATGACTGTCATACAAATAATCAACCAACTACATACTGTAACTTTTCAGTGCACATTCTTATTTACATTGTGACAACAGCCTTGTGAGCTCCCGCACACAGACATGATGGAATTCAAGTTCATGTTTGTATTGATCACATATAGGCAGGCTACACATGGTGTATAGGCTACATCATACATGGCAGTGAGATTCATTGTTCTTGTATATGCTCTCGTATTATTGTTTATATAGGCTACCCAATACCGACATCAAAATAGATTGTATGCCTCTAGAAATTATATGCAGCAGGTAGAAAATGTACAAAAAATTTACGGAAAATCCGTCGCGATTTGGAATAAAATTGAGGAGAACTTTAATCCCTGGGTATTAATCGAACAAAACGGAAAAAGGCAGTCATATTCCAGCACGGTCTTTATTAGTTAATATGGTCTTTAAGTTAATAGATATCATATCCGACATCACCGTATGTGTACATGTCTGTCAGCCTGTCACGTATTTCTCCATAACACGCTTCCCTCGGCTTAGTCCACTTTTCCACATTTCATGGGGGCGTTCCATTACCGTATATGGTTAATTACGGGCGGTGCTATATGCAAATACTTAAAATCGTGCACAAGCGTGGAGCGTAGAACCTAATGGTATTTATCAACACGGAGGAGCGTAGGACCCGTGTACGCACAGTTGATAAATCCGGATATTTCTGTGCGTACACACATTCTAAATTATGTGCTTAAGTACTAAAATAGAACACTTTCTAAGAATTGTTGATAAATGAGGGCCCAGGTATGTAATTTCATCTTTCCTTGTGACAATATTGTCACCCACTGTAACTGAGAAGCCGTCGGTCTTGCTGAGTTTGTTATTTGATCCGAAGATAATGGACTCTGTTTTACCCAGGTGTAATGATAGCTTGTTATCAGCGAGCCAGGTGCAGAATCTGCCAAGTTCTGAGCTGAGGGTTTTTTCAACCTGTAACTTGTTCTTGTCAGAGACCAGCAGGGCTGAGTCGTCCGCGAACAAGAACAAGTTGCAGTCAGAAGCTGACGACATGTCATTTGCATAAATTAGTAACAGTAGCGGTCCTAGTATGCTTCCTTGTGGAACACCACAGCTCACTGTGAGGGGGGGGGGGGGGGGTGCAGAGTACAGTTTACCTCCACCATATGTTCTCTCCCCTCCAGGTAGGATTACATCCAGCTCACTGATAGACTATCAAAACTAGTGCTGTCAGGCGATTAAAAAAAAATTGTAGGATTTGTAATTAATTTATCTAATTAATCGCATTTTAATCGCATAACCATAACCTGATATTTTTTATTCTATAATCATATTTAAAATTGCATGTGTCCGGATGGCAGAATTCAGTACTGTATCTACAAAACCTTCTGTTTAATCATCTTCCCTTTATTCATTTGCTTAGATTTTTCAGGTCTGGTAAATTTTAGCATGGTGTTATTCACAGTAAAAAAAAATAAAAAATTATTGAATTGATATTCTCATTTGGTTCATTACAATTTACTCAAGCCTAGTAACAGACACAGTATTTCTGACACTGGGAATACATTCCCTGAGATCCATAGATGTCCCTAGAATCAGATACCAAGAACATGCAACATCCGCAGCTCCTTCTCCCAACCCCCACCCATTCCAAATGCTGAATCGAGAACCTCATCCTTCACTCTGTCATCTTTCTCTCCCATTACAGAAGCCGAGACCCTGACACTGGTAACGTCGAACCGTCCGACTACATGCCAGCTGGACCGGCTACCTTCCCCACTCCTCCAGACCATAGCACCAGACATCCTCCCATTCCTAACTGCAACCATCAACTCCTCACTCAACTCGGGGGTGGTCCCCACCTCCCTAAAACAAGCCAGAGTCACGCCCCTCATAAAAAAAACATCCCTGAACCCTACCGTCATAGGCAACTACCGTCCTGTCTCTCTTCTCTCCTTCCTTTCTAAAACACTTGAACGTGCTGTATCCAACCAACTTACTGCTTATCTCTTACAGAATGACCTCCTAGACCCTAATCAGTCAGGCTTCAGGACTGGTCACTCCACAGAGACAGCCCTCATTGCGGTCACAGAGGCACTTCACTTAGCAAAAGCGAAAGGCCTCTCCTCTGTCCTGATTCTCCTAGATCTATCTGCAGCCTTCGACACAGTCAACCACCAGATCCTCCTCGCGGCCCTCGCAGGAATGGGAGTGGCTGGCTCTGCGCTGACATGGTTGTCATCATACCTCAATGACCGCTCCTACTAAGTGTCATGGAGAGGGACCCTGTCGGCCACCCACCCCCTGCGGACGGGTGTCCCCCAGGGCTCGGTTTTAGGACCCCTTCTCTTCTCCCTCTACACTAAATCACTGGGTAACATTATCACGTCTCATGGCTTCTCCTACCACTGTTATGCCGACGATACTCAACTCTTCCTCTCCTTCCCTCCCTCAGATATCCACGTCTCTGAGCGGATCTCGGCCTGTCTGTCCGACATCTCCGCATGGATGACGACCAACCACCTCAAACTGAACCTAAGCACAACAGAATTGCTCCACCTGCCGGCCAAATCCTCCCCCCTGACCAAACCTTTCCATCACAGTCGAGAATGCAGCTGTGACCGCGTCCCTGACCGCCAAGAACCTTGGTGTTGTCCTCGACGACCAGTTGAACTTCTCTGCTCACATCGCAGCGACAACCAGAACCTGCCGATTCCTCCTGAGCAACGTCAGAAGGATCCGCCCCTTCCTGACAAAAGAAGCCACCCAACTCCTCGTCCAATCAACAGTCATCTCCCGCCTCGACTACTGCAACGCACTGCTCGCTGGCCTCCAGGCCACTGCCACTAAGCCTCTTCAACTCATTCAGAACGCAGCGGCCCGCCTGATCTCAAACCTACCGAAGTCGGCCCATGTCACCCCACTTCTTAGGGACCTGCACTGGCTCCCCATTGCTGCACGAATCCGCTTCAAGGCCCTCGACCTAGCATACCGTGCGGCAAAGGGAACTGCTCCCGCCTACCTCCGGTCAATGGTCTCTAACTACACACCCTCAAGACCCCTACGCTCTGCATCTTCTGGCCGCCTCAGACCTACTCCTAACCAAGCTCCGGGAGGGTCATCAAAGAGAAGTCGCCTATTCTCAGTCCTTGCCCCACAATGGTAGAATGAACTACCCACCCCAGTTAGGACAGCCGAAACACGTCCAATCTTTCGCCGTCGACTAAAGACGCACTTCTTCAACCATTATCTGCATAAAAAAAAAAAAAAAAAAAATCTAACCCTAACTAACCATACTGTCATGCACTTGTCCTAATAAACTAACCTACACTGTAGCACTCAACACTTTGATGAACATTGTTACTCAGCTGATAGAGTTGTGCCCTTCCTGATGGCTTGTCGTACAGAGCTTGTAAGTCGCTTTGGATAAAAGCGTCAGCTAAATGACTAAATGTAAATGTAAATGCAAAGATTTATGTTAATGTTTATTCTACGTTCTTATGGAATTAACACTAGCACAGCCGTAGCTGACCCCTAGGCATTTTCAATAAATGCATCCTCGTCACTCGGTCGAGCTCCAGCTCTGTCACTCAATGACTTTTCCTAAAAGTACCAGTTTTATCTGGCACGGTTTCTGAAATTTCAAAATGACTTCAGGAAAATGGAAGTAGAACGTTATTTCAGCTATTTCTGCTGAGCGGCCACCTCCCTCCATCCTTGACCCTCCCTCCTGTTCACTCTCTCCCTCCCTTTCTCTCCCTCCCTTTCTCTCTCTCCCTTTCTCTCCCCCCTCCTTTTCTCCCCCTCCCTCCCTCCCTCTCTCCTTCTCCCTCCCTTTCGCTCTCTCTCTCTCCCTCTCTCTTTCTCCCTCTCTTTCCCTCTCTCTATACCTCCCTTTCCCTCCTTCTCACTTCCTCTCCCTCCCTCCCTCCCTCCCTCCCTCCCTCCCTCCCTCCCTCCCTCCCTCCCTCCCTCCCTCCCTCCCTCCCTCCCTCCCTCCCTCCCTCTATCTCTCTCCCTCCCTCCCTTTCTCCTTCTCCCTCCCTCCCTCCCTCCCTCATTGACCCTCCCTCCCTTCTCTCCCTCCCATCTCCATTCTAAAGGCTGTCGGGTCATCTGACCTGTTCCCGGGAATTAATGTCATTTTCTCCATGGCTGTGCTAGTGTTAACGAGATTTTTTTTAAATGCATTTATTTAAAAAAAAGAATATATATATTTTTTTAATATATTTTGAGTTAATTTTCATAACGCGATAATTTGCTGTGTAATTAATTAATCTAATTAACGCGATAAACTGACAGCCCTAATTAAAATCAATTGCTTTTAGCAAGAATGGAGTGTGGAAGGCCTTTTGTAGGTCCAGAATGACCATGCCGCAGTATTTGCCCGGGTCCACCTCTTGTTTTTTGATGTGGTCGTTCAAATAGAGAAGGCATGTGTCAGTGGAGTGGGATGTTCTGAAGCCAGATTGGAATTCGTAGATTAGATTTTTTTCTGCTAGGTACTTTTCGACCTGTTCGTAGACAATTTTTTCCATGACTTTCGAGATGGAGGTAAGAATAGAAACAGGGCGGTAGTTGCCTGGGTCTAATTTGCTGCCCTTTTTGTGCAGGGGGGTCACTCTCGCAATTCTGAAGTCCTTGGGGACGTGTCCCTGTTTTATGGAAAGGTTTATTATGTGTGTGATGACTGGGGTGATGGTGGCTGCTGAGTCTCTGAGGAATTTGGAGGGGATATTGTCATGGCCAGTGGCCTTGTTAGGTTGGAGGGCGCTCAGTTACCATTTCCAGTTTCAAGTCATCTTTGCGGACCCCTAGGTTTTTGTAGTATGCTACTATGTGTTCTACCGCATAATTCGCTGAGTGGGAGGGTAGTTTATTAACCAGTGTTGTGGCTATGTTTGTAAAGAATATGTTTAGGTATTTGGCCACATCCAGTTTGTCTGTGATGAGAGTGTTTTCTGTCTTTATGTTTATGTTTGTAAATCTGGTTTTTAGTTTTTTGCTGCAGCCTAGTTGGTTGTTGAGTAATTTCCAAAGTTTGCAGGGTTTGTTTTTGTTTTCCTCAGTTTTGTCATTGATGACATTTCTTTTTGCGGTTTTGATCATGGTGTTTGCGTCATTTATTTGAATTTTTTGTTCAACCACGTTTCGTTTTGAATCCAAGCCATGTTTCTTCAACCAGTGTACCACTGAGCTCATCTGACCAGTCCATGCTCTCCAGTTAAAGACCTCTCTAGAGTAGGTTTTGAGGTCCCTAGATGTGACTGTTTTGTGACAGCTGGCCTTTTGTTTTAGCTGTTTGCAGGTACAGAATACCATATAATGATCACTTAACCCGCATGCTATCACCCCTTTGTTGGAGATCATGGACTTGTCAGAGGTCAGAATTAGATCAATGGTAGTTTGTGTTGAATCACATACTCTTGTGGGTTGGGTGATTAGCTGGCTGAAACCGTGCAGATCACAAAACCTACCGAAGGCCTTGACGACGGGTGCTTCTTTATGTAGCATATCCGTGTTCCAGTCCCCGATAAGAATCTTTTCTACACATTCCACCCCAGCTAAACACCCATCCAGTGTGTCATAGAAGCCACACTGCTCTGGTGGTCTATAGATTGTGCCTACTAGTACGGATTTCGCCCTTTCGAATAAGATTTCAACCCAAACTGTTTCAATTTCATCATGGTTCAGGTCAGTACGGTTGATGAATTTGGTATCTTTATGAATATACACACAGACACCACCTCCATACTGATTCCTATCCTTCCTGACTATTGAATCGTTTTTGATTTCTATCTCTGGATCCTGTACAGATGCATCTAGTTTAGTTTCTGTGAAACACAATATGTTTGCCTTACTGTTCATAAACAATTGTCTGATTTCAGCCAGTTTAGGTCTCAGGCTGTTTGTGTTAAGGTTGAATATGTAAGGGTCCACCTGTCCTAGGACCCTCCCCTCCTTTCCATCCTCCTCAACAGCCCCCACCTTTGCACATACTTTTCCATGGACTTCCTCCACCTGCTGGACAATTCTCAACATTGCACCTTGTACATTTATGTCTGCTCAAACTGTCTGTCTTTCTGAGTGTTCTCACCATCCTGCTGTCTATCCATGTGTACCTCTTCCCCCTTGTTTTCTCTTGTCTGGTATAGCTTGTGATTATTGTCTGATTAGTGTTTTGTCCCCAGTGTGTTTTGTGGTGTTATTCAGTATTTTACCCCAGGGTGTTCAGTCTTTTCTTGTGTGTTTCCTTCCTTGTTGTTTCACCCCATGTGCGTCTCGTTTTCCTAATTGCCCTTCTGTCTCTCTAGTGTTAATTGTTCCCCCTATATCTGGTGTGTGTTCCCTACCCTCCATTGTCGGTTCATCGTTTGTTACTGTTGTGTTCCAAATCCATGTTCTTGTTCTGTCTCCTGTGATCCTTTGCGTCTTATAGTAAGTTGCCTAGTGTTAGTCTGTTTTCCACCTTTTGTTTTCGTGTTCAGACCGTCTTGTTTGTAGAGTTTTATTTGTAGTTAGGTTTATTTTTCCCCCTACCAGCTCTGCTGTGGTTTTCTGTTATGTTTTTGTACATGCTCTCATTGTGAGCTATTCCTTGTTTTGTTTGCTGCTGCCTTTTGAAGTAAAGACATGTTTGATACAATTCACCCCTGGCTCCATGTCTCGTCTGCCTATTCTCTCCTCGTCCTGTTCAATAATTGGGTCCTCGACAACACTATCCATATCTGAATATGTGTAGTCCATTTCCGTTTGTTATCTGGTTTATGTCGTCGAGTTCAAGGTGTCGATTGTCTGTGTTCCGTTCTGTGGTGACTGGTTGACCGGGTGGTGGTGGTTGGGTAGGGGGGGATGGGGTCCTGTGTCCATTGTTGTTAGCCGCGTTAACTCACAGTCACCGGCCATCGGGCGATGCCTCGTTGTTTACGTTCCGCGACATGCTGGGCACCACGATTGTGAACCCTGGTTCATTCCTTCTCGCTGTGGCCTCTCGTGGGTTGTTTTGTAGAGGTGATAGTGGAGGAATGTTGCCGTTGATCGTGTCGTTAGCTGCCGCCGTCTGTGTTGGTAGCAGTTGTCCTGTAGTTCTAGCGATGCTAGCCGCCGCTTCCTGGGTCAACAGTCCTAACTGTCGTCTCTGGTTCCGTGTCATGACGGGACCCGGGTTCTGGTGTATGTCTCCCGACAGGAGCAAATATAATAGAATCATTGATTTTCTATCAAACTTGCCTGTCGGGGGTAACTTATTGCGTTCCGGATTCGCTACTGTGTGAATAGCAATGGTTCCAAAGGCTGGATGCTTCCTCTCCGAGCCTGTTAACAAATAGAAGTCACAATGGGACTGTTTTTTAGCATTTTCGCTACTTTCCACTTCTGTCTGGAGTTGTTTAAGTGGTGAATTCAGGTACAAGTCCATAATCCACAGGAGGGAAAGTAGAAAATGCGCAAAAAAAACGTTGTTGTTGTTCTGTTGCGTTGGTTTAGCCGGGAGCTGCGTAAAATGCGACCACCCATGTCGAAGCCGGAAGGCGTGTCAGGAGATTTCATTGTTAGCATAGTTGTCACTTATTAACCTAGATCCAATCAACGGTATGATTTGATTGTCAGTCAAGATTACAAGCAATGTGCTACAAAAGTTTTAAAAGCTACAGACAAACAGTCAAAGTTAATATCTCGTCGTTCTGACAGCTTGACATGTACACCAACACATTGTAAAACAAAAAAAAGCAGGCAGCAAGTTCAAGTACTCGTCATCTCTTTGATATTGCAGTCATGGTAGTATGACAGCAAATAAACTCTGTTGGTGTTTGTGTGTTGTATGCATTCTTGACTATTTTATATTACCAGCTTTGTGGGTGTCATGGTGTTTCTTGCTAACCCCATGTGATAACTTGTGATCTTCAAAACATTGCATATGCAAATAATTATGAAGACACTGCAGACTAACCCAACATTCAAATTGCAATCATGGTGAGGAATCAAAAAGGAGCTTCAGGAAATGAAAGTTTTGTGTTTAGATGTGCGGCAAGCCAACTTTAATTAAAAATGAAATGTTTGCATGTCAAGGAAGTGCAAAAAAGTATAAAACAGTGAGTCAATACACAATAACTGGCGGTTGAAAACATCTGTATTTGTTTGCACGGTACACTATTTATAACCATTTATTTGATGCGCTACAGTATATTTAAGGATTTATATTTGGTTGATTCTGGATTAATCTCTGTTGTGGAAAACACATTGTGGGCTATGTACCTCATCCAAGAAAGGGAGGGGATTGTAATTCCATGTATGCCGTGCCTGACCGAATTAATCACAGCTCGCATAATTCAAAATCTAAGCCTAACACATGGCAGATGATGAATTCCGCTTCCAAATCCAACTTCATTAACGAATTATCATCATCGCTTAATTCCAGGCATGAACCACGGGTAAGCTGACTGGGGCTGTAGACTTCCCAGTCCATTACCACCGCATTTGGAAAATGGCCCTTGTGCTGGAGCCATATGCAACAGGTTCAAAACCACAGAGGAGGTGGAAAGGGGGGTTCAAGTGTGGAGGTTGTGGAGGGTGTGCATTCATGTGTGTGTGCATTCATGTGTGTGTGTGTGTGTGTGTGTGTGTGTGTGTGTGTGTGTGTGTGTGTGTGTGTGTGTGTGTGTGTGTGTGTGTGTGTGTGTGTGTGTGTGAGTGTGAGTGTGTGTGTGTGTGTTACGACCCTGGCTCAAAGGAACGCAACCTATGTGCAAACAGACACCAAAACCCGTGTTTAACCCAAAAAGACTACTCTAACAATGACATACTGATACAAACTAAAGAACAAAGAGTGGGAGAATGTGACAACTCTCCCTCTAGCCACAGACAGCCTGCATGTGTGACTGAAGGACTGGTTTTACCCTGCCAGCAGGTATCCAATCAGCAGCAATTAGCTAATTAGCAGCCCTCACCTGCATGCCCAGTGACACAGGAGTGATCAAGCTCATGGTACATAACACCTCCCCCACCAAACTGGTTGCCCAAGAGGCAACCACTACACATCAAACCCATAAACAAAAACAAAAAATTGTGACCCATTAGTTGTCAGGGCCACTACCACAACAGCGATAACGGGCACCACAATCACCGGTACTATGACCGTGAGAGGGCGTCTGCCAGCACGTTGTCCCTCCCACGAATGTGGCGAATATCCAAGTTATACGCTTGGAGGAACAAACTCCATCGCATCAAACGATGGTTCGAGTTCACCATGCTGCGAAGAAAAACCAAAGGGTTATGGTCTGTATACACAACAAGGGGCAAACTGGACGATCCAACGTAAACATCAAAATGGTTCAAGGTAAGAACCAAAGCGAGCGCCTCCTTCTCTATAGTAGAGTAGTGCAGTTGATGCCTGTCAAACTTTTTAGAAAAGTAGCACACTGGGTGCTCCACCTCTAATGCATCCTCTTGCAGGAGGACGGCTCCAGCACCGAGGTCACTAGCATCCACTGCCAACTTGAATGGCAGTTGAAAATCAGGAGCTGACAGAACGGGAGCACTAATCAGAATGCCCTTGATGCTCTCAAAAGACTGTTGACAGGTCTCAGTCCACACGAAAGGTACCTTAGGACTGAGCAGATTAGTCAGAGGGGCAACAGAAGTAAAGTTCCTACAGAAACTCCTATAGTACCCTGTCATACCTAGGAAGCGCTTCAACTCCCGCCTGGTGATGGGAGCAGGGAAGCCCACTATAGCCTCCACCTTAGCTGCAATGGGGCACACAGGTAACCGTGGCCTGTCCAAACTCACATTTTGCAAGGTTAACTGTCAAGTTAGCATCACCCAACCGCTTGAACACTGCCGCCAGATGCTCCACATGTTGTGACCAAGAGGAACTGTGGATAACCAGGTCATCCAGATATGCCTCACAGAACGCTACCCCTGCCAGGACCTTGTTCACTAGCCGCTGAAACGTCGCTGGGGCATTTCGCATGCCAAAGGCCATCACTGTATACTGGCAGAAACTCTCTGGTGTGACAAAAGCGGATAGCTCACGTGCTCGCGGAGTAAGCGGAACCTGCCATTATCCCTTTAGCAAATCCAATTTACTTACAAAGGCTGCTGAACCCACCCGTTCGATACAGTCATCCATCCGAGGAAGAGGGTACAAGTCCGGCTTGGTTACTGCATTAACTTTACGGAAGTCAGTACAGAACCGATGAGTGCAGTCTGGCTTATCAACAAGCAGGCAGGGGGAGCTCCATGCACTAGAACTGGGCTCCGCAATGCCATGTCTCACCATATAGTCTACTTCCTTACTCAAGATCTGTCGTTTTTCCGGATTCACCCTGTAGGCATGTTGCTTAATTGGCCCTGCACTACCAACATCAATCTTATGCTCGAGTACATTAGTACGACTAGGGACATCAGAAAACAAACGTATATGCTGTCTAAGTAGGCGCACAACATCCGTACGCTCAGGAAGTGGCAGGTACGACAGGTGGGAGTCCAAGTCACCTAGTATCTGAGTGTTTGGCAACCTGCCCTGAGAAATCTCTTTCGACACAGAACAGTCGGCTACAATAGGAGATGCAGAAATCGTTAGAACAGCCACATGCTTGACCTCTGACTGGTCAATCTGAGCCCTATCATTGTACGCCTTCAACATATTGACGTGACATAATCTACTCTTGCGCCTGCGGTCGGGAGTCTTAATCAAGTAGTCGACCTCACCAACTTTGCGCTCAATGGAGTATGGCCCACTGTATTTAGCCTGTGATGCAGAACCAAGAATAGGCGAGAGAACCAACACCTTGTCCCCCGGTGAGAACACCCTATGTCGGGCCCGCTTATCATACCACACCTTCATTTTTCCTTGGGCTACCTTTAGGTTCTCTTTCGCTAGTTCACATGCTCTACTAAGCTTAAGCCTGAAGTTACACACATAGTCCAGCAAATTAGTAGAGGAAGGAGTCGGGTCGGCCAACCACTTTTCCTTCAGCAGTTTCAAAGGACCCCTCACTGTGTGGCCGAACACCAGCTCAGCCGGGCTGAATCCAAGAGACTCCTGGGTTACCTCCCTAGCAGCAAATATAAGCAAAGGGATTCCATCATCCCAGTCTTTTTCAAACTCTGTACAATATGCCCGCAGCATGGTTTTGATAGTCTGGTGGAACCTCTCCAGCGCTCCCTGGGACTCTGGATGGTAGACAGAGGAAGGGCAATGCTGGATAGACAACTGTTGGAGGACCTGAGCAAAGAGACGGGACATGAAATTAGACCCTTGATCTGATTGAATAACCTTCGGTAGGCCAAAAGTCGAAAAAAACCTAACCAGAGCCTTGGATATAGCTGGGGCTTTGATCTTGCGTAGAGAAATGGCTTCAGGGAAGCGGGTCGCTGCACACATAATAGTCAAAAGGTACTGGTTCCCTGTCTTAGTTCGAGGGAGGGGACCAACACAGTCAATGAGGATCCGCTCAAAAGGTTCCCCAACAGCAGGGATAGGCTGCAGAGGAGCCTGAGGAATCTTCTGGTTTGGTTTACCAACAACCTGACACACATGGCACGAGCGGCAATATTGTGCCACATCTGACTTCAAACCAGGCCAACAAAAATGTCTTAGCACACGATCATAAGTTTTCCTGACTCCCATGTGACCAGCAAGATCATGATCATGTGCTAGATGCAGTATATCAGGACGATACACGGCTGGAACAACAATCTGAAACAGACTGGACAGGTTAGGTGGTGTCCACTTTCTCGTGAGCATGTCATTGCTAACAAAATATCCTTGAGACGTATTTATCATTGCATCCTCTAAAACCGCCTCTTCAAAGAGGGACGACAAGGAGACATCCTTGTTTTGCTCTAGTACTAGCTGCTCATGAGACGGTATCACCTTACCAAAACCCTCATCAGGGCCACTTTTCAACTCAACAAAGAACGTGTCACTAAGTGTCATATCACAATCTGAGTTACCAACATCATGGGTGTCACATTTGACCTTCGACATTGCGCGTGTTACAGCACACACAGGGAACACTCCTGGATGTTTCTGTGCCAGCTCATCAGGAACCGCAGAAACTACAGGGATGGGAATTACAACTGGAGTAGCCAGCACTTTGCCACCAGCCAAATCGTTCCCTAGAATGAAGGACACACCTTTTATGGGGATGTGAGAGCACACTCCTACAACAACATTGCCTGATACTAGGGGAGAGTTTAGCGAGACCTCATGCAAAGGGGTATTCACAAAGCCTCCTCCAAAGCCCTGAACAATGGCACCAGAATGCAACGAAGAATCTTCTGAAAATGGCAAAATCCCATCCAGAATGAGAGACTGAAAAGCTCCTGTATCTCTCCATATGGTAATAGCCTGCTTTGACCCTAGTGCACCAGCCAGGGAAACAAATCCATTCATCATAAATGTTGAGGAGCCCTCTAGCTCCCTGTCCGCACCTTTGATACTTCGCACACCACCCCCTAATGCCGGCATAGGTGTCCTGCCTATGGTTTCTACCAGAGCCACAGTTTTTACATTTTTCTGCTTAAGCACAGGGCACCCAGCAACAATATGACCAGGCTCCTTACAGTAAAAACATATCACCCCCTCTGGGAATGCACTAGCAGAACCACCTTGCCTAGGAGTCGAAGTAAACCGACCAGCAGACACGGGTGCCGGGAAACGGCTCCCCTGAAAAGGACGCCTACCCCTGGACTCAACACGGCCCTCCTCTACAAAGACAGATTTGTGTGTCAACACAAACTCATCAGCCAAGACAGCAGCGTCGCCTACCTTCAATACCTTACGCTCATTTAGATGCGTGGAAACGGTATCAGGAACACATCTTTTAAATTCCTCTAGGAGAATCAACTGCCTAAGCTGCTCCCTTGACTCTGCTTTCTGAGAGGTGCACCACCTGTCAAACAGGTTCTCCTTCTCTTTTCCAAATTCAACATACGACTGTCCCTCCGACCTGCGATAGCCTCTAAAACGCTGACGATAGGCCTCGGGGACCAACTCATAAGCCCTCAATATGGAAGCCTTAACAAGCTCATAGTCAGCACTTTGTTCAAGGGACAGAGCAGTATACGCTTCTTGCGCACTACAAACAAGAACACACTGCAGCAGCAGTGTCCAGGCTGTATCAGGCCACTTCAATGTGGTTGCCACCCATTCAAAAAGGGGAAAATACCTATCGACATCCTTCTCAAAAAAAGGAGGCACCATCCTAATATTTTTGCCTAGATCAAAATCGGAACGCGACTCTGAATGCAGAGCACCCGCCTGCAAGGCAGCATGCTTATACTCAAGCTCCTTCTGCGCACGTTCGTGCTCTAAGTCCTTCAAGTAACGCTCTTGTTCACGCTCCTCTCTCCTCTCTCTCTCCTTAAGCTCACGCTCTCTCTCCTTAAGCTCACGCTCCTTAAGCTCACGCTCATGCTCACGCTCCTCTCTCCTCTCCTCACGCTCTTGCTGTAGCTGTCTTTCCTTAAATTCTAACTCTCTAAGCCTCCACTCACCCTCCGCCACCGCAGATAGCAGTGGAGACACGTCAGACAAAGGAGGCTCCTCCACCCTCGCCGCAAGCACCTGCTCCCTAACGAGCAAAGCCCTCAAAGCACCCAAGGCAGTCGGTTTCAAACGCTTCTCACTGGCAGTAAGCTCCACCTTGTAGTGCACAGCAAGCTCCAGAAGCTGTTCCTTGGAAAACCTTTCCAACAACTCATCAGAAGGGTGATCAACAAAATCCTTTATGGAAGCCATCCCTACTGCACCAGCGCCACAACCTGCTCACTGTAGAGTCACCAAAAACACCCTAGCATACACACAATTTGCCTGAGAACCACTGAAGAACCACGAAGAACCACTGAAGAGCCACTAAAGAACCACTGAAGAACCACCAAAGAACCACCGAAGAACCACTGAAGAAACACTAAAGAACCACTGAAGACCGCTGAAGCACCGCTGAAGCACCCCTTGTTAGCGTCAGCATGCTAATGCCAATACTAATAACTACAAGGAGACACGGTGGAAATGTGTGCGCACCTTTCTAGTTTGCAAAAAAAATAAATAAAAAACCACCCTGAAATAAATAGATGTGTCATACGCGCAGGAGGTCAGGTGCTAACAGGTAGGCTATTCAAACACTCAAAACAAATAAAATAAATACAACAAACAAATTCAAACAGGTGCCCCCCTATAACCTGATATGACTACTTACAGCTTCTACATCTAAACTGCAGTCAACACGGCCCACCACATGTCTACCCTAAAAAAAATACATCAGCCCTACCACACTACCTGTGTTTCCTGGCCCCCTATCCTACCTACCCTTAAGCTAATGCCCTGTAGACCTAACCCTCTTCAACCACACCTGCTACCAGCCAAAGATCATATTGACCATCCACCCGTCAAGTATATGATATGGTACAAGACAAGTAGATGGTGCTAATCACTTCTCTGACTGCCCCAGGAGTATGTGGTGCACAGGAAGCTAACAAACAACCAGAAAATAATGTCCCTACCTACATGTGATGTCCACTAAACTATATATTTTAACAGCAATAAGTAGTCACATCAAATTACAAACAAATAAGGGCATACTCACCTGTTTGATGATCGGCTCCAGCCCCCACGTTACACAACATGTAACGAACACCACCCACACTATAGCACCACGACACACCATGCAAAACAAAACAAAAAAACACCAAACAAATTCTAGGGGTATTTGTTTCCAAATTCAATCCCGGACGAGCCCCCAACTGTTACGACCCTGGCTCAAAGGAACGCAACCTATGTGCAAACAGACACCAAAACCCGTGTTTAACCCAAAAAGACTACTCTAACAATGAAATACTGATACAAACTAAAGAACAAAGAGTGGGAGAATGTGACAACTCTCCCTCTAGCCACAGACAGCCTGCATGTGTGACTGAAGGACTGGTTTTACCCTGCCAGCAGGTATCCAATCAGCAGCAATTAGCTAATTAGCAGCCCTCACCTGCATGCCCAGTGACACAGGAGTGATCAAGCTCATGGTACATAACAGTGTGTGTGCGTGTTTTATTTGTATTCATTCTTATTTGAGGCTGAGCTCTTATTTAACCAGTCAGATAACCAAAGAACAGATTCCTCTTTACAGGGGCAAGGAATTCACCTTCTCCCGAAAGAAAAGAGACAAAAAAGTTAAGAAAATTTAAAAAATATGTATTAATAAAACATTCAGCATTGTGTGCATGGATGTGCACGTTTGTCTGAGAGAATGGGAAAAACTAGTGCAAAATGTGTGTGTGGTGTTGGGAAGGTTACTGAAGTAACAATTTAAATTCATATGGCCAATAGATTTGATACTGTAGTGTATTTGTTATTGATTATTAATGGTTATTCAACATTATTATAGCATTATTCAGAAATGGCTAGTTGAGAGCAGACCACATTTTAGATTGACCTTTGTTACCAACTGAAGTGAACACACACACACACACACACACACACACACACACACACACACACACACACACACACACACACACACACACACACACACACACACACACCCTGTCTCACATGATCAGTTTTGATGTAAACCTGATTAACGAGAGACACCCACACAGTGCATATGACAGAGATTAGGGCTCACACACTCACCCATTAGAACCCCACTCAGACGGAGACCTAACCGGTTTACCCAGGTAGTGATAAGCGAATCACATCACAGCATTAGATTCGGTTTGGGCACCACTCATCTTGACATTAGGAACACACATGTCAGGAGACCAAGCTGGCTGTGTCACTGAGATATTTTGATATCCTGTGAATGCTGTGGAAACTGTCTTGCTGATTTTTGCCAATAAACCAAACTACCATTTTTGGACCATTGCTCCGTAACCACTGTTTCCAGCCTTTTCTTCTCCTCTGAACGTATCCTGAATCAAGTGTGCCAAATTAAGTCACGTTATTACTTTTTGTAAATTGTAATCTGTTACAGAATACTGATTTACATGTACATTTAGTCATTTAGCTGATGCTTTTATCCAAAGCGACTTACAAGTTCTGGCAGAGATTAAACTGGGTTAGAGACATGTAGCAACAAATTGTCTGCATATAAGGACAGCTTGTGAGTGACACCCATCCTGGTGATGCCCTCAACTCCCACCTCCCCTTGAAGCCAGATAGCAGATAGCTAAGGGTTTGATGGCCATAGCGAATAGGAGGGGGGGGGGGTACCTGTCTGGTACCACAACGAAGATTAAAGGGTCAAGACCTCACTCCATTGGTGAGTACACAAGCGACAGGACAATCATAAAATCTGCGCTAAATTAACATTTCCAGGACATAATAGAGGTAATTCCAACCCTGTTGAACGCCCTTTCTACTCCAGGCTTCAGCTAAATACTCGGAAGAATAAAGATCTGAATAAAAGTGTAAGAATACATCATTTACTAATTGTGGGTCAGAGACAATAGTCTCCAATGATGTTTTTATCCTAGGGATTAGTATTGACAGCTGTAGCCCTGGCCTGATGGGCAGGAACTTTACCTGCTTTTCCCCCCTTTTCAAAGTATCGTCTAATACCTTTCAGTTGCAAATCCCATTAATCATGATGTAACCCTCTGAATGTGCAGACAGTACCAAGAAAATGTATAAATAAGTAAATAAAAGCAATGCACTGGTATGGCCTTATGAACCACAAATCTTCCTTCTAAATAATTATTGTAATAATAATAATAATAATAATAATAATAATAATAATAATAATAATAATAATAATAATAATAATAATAATAATAATAATAATAATAATAATAATAATAATAATAATAATAATAATAATAATAATAATAATAATAATAATAATAATAATAATAATAATAATAATAATTTAAAAAAAAGTTTCCAACTTCCCTTATCGAATAAAAACAAATGCATAATAAAAGAAAGATAAATAAATCTTGAAGTTGTATGCATAATTTCTGTCCCCTTCTCAGGATGCAAGAGATATTAAAACGCGTGACTGAAATCTTAACCTTTTCAGGTGTTCTTGTTTTTGGAATGTTTTCTCTGAATTCTAAACTCCAGTAGCCAGTGTTAAATCATCATGAAAACGTTCAGTTATCAAACTTTTACACATTTGACACATTTGATATTGTACACCTGAAATGGTCAACATTGTGATCACTAACATAAGCAATTGGAATACTCAAACTTATTGTAATCTGATAACTTTTTCTTTAGCTCCAGGATTCACATGCTATGCAGTTCAAATAACTATTTATTCCAATAGATTGGAATTTGAATAGTGCTGAATAGGGGGGGGGTAAAACATGCTGGTGGTGCGTCTGAAACGTGCTGGTAAGCACTCACTGTACATGACAAGTCTAATCAGGCCTTATCTGGCTGCGCTACAATTTCATGGTCGTTGGAAGCAAGTGGGTCATGCTCCTTGGGTCTCACGGAGGATTTATATCTAGGAGTTTCCATGAAGCTCTTCAGGCTGTGAGAGAAGCAAGGGCTGACTGTGAGTGTGTGTGTGTGTGTGCGTGTGTGTGTGTGTGTGTGTGTGTGTGTGTGTGTGTGTGTGTGTGTGTGTGTGTGTGTGTGTGTGTGTGTGTGTGTGTGTGTGTGTGTGTGTGTGTGTGTGTGTGTGTGTGTGTGTGTGTCTGTGTATATTGGTGCTTATGTGTGTGTGTGCGTGCACAATGTGTCTGTCCTTGGTAAACTGTGAATGTGCAAGTGTATGTGTGAGAGCTGCATCTGTGCATGTGTGCTTGTATGTGTGTGTTTGAGACACAGTCTATTGACATTGATGGCAAAATACCTTATGAGAGGGTCAGTGGAAGTTGTATTTAAATGCATAAAACACACCACAACAATGCACATTACAAGGAAGAGCTACTTATTAAGTTAGCACTCTAGGCCATATGACACACACAGATCTACCAACATGGTTTCCCTTTTTTGTCATTTCAAGGACCTCCAAACAAGCGCTAGGCCAATGACCAACATTTGATACGCATTTGTCCCTTAATTGGTCCCCCATCTGAGAGCAGATATGATATAGTCTGGAGATGGAGCGATAACAATGGAGAGAGTGAAATTAATCAGAATAATCATTCACATTCTGTTATGGTGCTAACTTGTGCTAGTGAATGAAACAACTTTAGCTAATATACAGTATATATGTTTTGTTAATATGTGAAGGAAATTATTTGGATACATTGGACTCCCCTTAGGACCCCTAGGGCCCCCCGAAACCCACTGTACAAACACAGCACACAGAGACTTTAATAAGGACATAGTGATGGACCCAATGTCCTCCCAGTGGCCACAAGGGAGACAGGTGGGGAAATAGAGACATTCTATTCTATTCAATGCAGGGTCTTTGCCCTTGCACCTCCTAACATTTCCTTTTCAGTTACTGGCTACACTGTAAAAAATTTAACTATAAAAAAAACGGTAAATGTCTGGCATCAATGGTTGCCAAATACTTACTGTCAAATTACAGTAAAATCAAATACATTTACAGATGACAACCTTTATTTAATGGTTAATATTTTGATAACAGGTCATTTACTGTATTCTTATGCATTTACACTTAATAAAGTAGAAAAACAAAAGTAATCTGTAAAATAATACAGTGAATTTCCTGTGAAAAGACTTTTATTTTTTTTACAGTGTACCCTCAACAAGAGTCCACATCTAAATAGAAACAGTCAAACTTTGCCAACTGCTCCAATTGAGAACCGAAAAGCCTAAGAAACTACCCATTTCAGACCGGCTGTAACAAGACATATACACCAATATGTATCTGTAACGTTCGGGGTTCTTGTCTTTGGAACCCCACTGTCATTCTGGAGTTATTTCCCCTGGTGGTTGGTATCTGCACTCACTGGTCACGCCCTATTCCTGATGTGTCACTCCTTGTTCTGTCACCACTGGTTGCTGTCACTGTGCTGTCAATTACCTGTCACTAATTGACGAGTTGGAATGTTTGGGGTTTTGACTATATATTCACTTGTTGTTCTCTCTACCCCTGTCGAGGCTTCAGACCGTGTATCGTGTGGAAGGAGCTGGAGATATTACTGACCTTCTCGCTCTTGATTATTCTCCTGTATCTACCTTGCGCTCAAGTTGACGCCCGGCGTCTTTCCCTGGATTCTCTGTGCTCTGTGTTCTTACATTAAAAGGCACCGCTAAAAAAGAGCAATCATTCTCCGACTTGTATTATTTCTTCCTCTATTGGACTCACATTTGCTTACCTGCACCGCAACCGTAACATGTATCAGACCACTGCAACATAAAACCTCTCTATTATTCATTACTAATTATTATGTGCCTATCAATCTTCCTGTAAATATTAAATTGTAACTCTTTTCCTGTAAGTCTGCTTAAGCCCTAGCCGTATTTTCAGAAAATTCACCTAAAAGTACATACCCAAGTAAATGGAAGTTTGCTCCACTTCTACAAGGTCCATTTGCATGTTCTTGGTATCTAGGGACCTCAGGGAATGTATTCGGAGTGTCAGAAATATTGTGTATGTTACTGTTTTTTTCTTTCATATTTGACAGTGAATAACGTTAGGTTATGACTATAACCAAGTTCTGTTAGTATAGCGATGCTCGGCGTCACTCTCTGCACTGTCCTCGCACACGTGCACACGCACTGAATAAAGACCACAATGTATCTTTAATCCTAATATTTGTCTGACCACACCCCTATCAGCTTACCCATATAAGCAGGGGTGGGGCCACCCACTCGCCTCCTTCCCAAGCTTTCACCACAAGGCGAGATCAAGGGCTGCAGCGGCGTCGGACGCCGAGCGTCGCTATACTAACAGAACTTGGTTATAGTCATAACCTAACGTTCTGTATCGTATTAGCTCTCGCTCGGCGTCACTCTCTGCACAAGGGAGGCCGAGCGAGAGCCATCGGCCGACAAATACACCCTGCTGAAAGCCCCCCACAACCATCAGAACAGGGAGGGCCGAGCCCCCCCGACCCACCCTAATGGAGGGCACCCTCTTCACGGGAGGGCGACGGACCCGACCGTGCGAAGAGGCACTCAAGCAACTCAACGCACAGGGTGAGCAGAGCGTGGCTTGACCCCACGACTACACACACGCACAACCCGCATGCCACCCGGGAACGAACGGAGGAAACAACCTCGTTACTGCCCCCAGAATCACGGGGTCAAGGGCAAACCCAACCCCGTGGCAAGGCCGTAGCAGCGGAGCGCGAAGGAAGACCCAGACCCACCAAAGGGACTGGACCCCCTGGAACGGGGGCCCGGAGAAGTCCATGATGCCAGCATCAAGACCCCACCAGGTGGGCACTTAGTGACCCCGCCCCCCACATCGCCAGCGTATTCGGACAAAGGCCCCTCAGCCGAGCGGGCCCTGTCCCCCCAATAGTACACCGCCTGGCACACTGACCCTGCAGAACAGGCAGTCCAGTCCGCATGGCCGTAAGCACACAAAAAAGGTTAACCAAGCAGGCAGCGCACCGGGGAAAAACCAGGCAACAGGCTGTTAACCCTAGCCTGGAGACTGCGGACGAGACAGGCGCCAGAGGGGACAGCTGAACACAGCCGCTCCGGCGGAAGGGGCGTATGCTGGCGTTGTTGCATGACCAAGCCTCCATTTAAAAACCCCCACCCAGAGGGGTTGAGGCAGAGAAGGCTGACGCGATTGGCAGACGTCATGAACGTGCAGGGGCACCCTCAACCGGTGAACCCGGGAGTTGACACTGCTCCAACACACCAGGGAATCAACCACCTTGGTGTTACCCAATGCGGTGGTTGTTCCTATAACCCCTCAAGAAAAAACTCCAAAACACACCTGCGGGTATACACCGGCTATACCGCAGTACAAGTGTTTCAGTTTTCAAAAAAGGGTTAACCCAGGCCTACGGGTCGACGAAACATTACTTCGGACCGGGCCTGGCGATACGGGAACCACAGGGTCACCAGAGGAGGTCAAAGACCAGCCCAACAGGCCCCTCTTCGCCATGCGTGAGAGAGGAGCGAAAAAGAATGGAGAACCCGCCCCTAAGCACACCGTACTTGGTATTCCCAGGCGGTCTCCCAACCAAGTACTAACCAGGACCAACCTGTGTAGCGGCCAAGATCTGACGAGATCGAGTGTGTACAGGTTGGCATGGCCGTAAGCCATTACGACAGTGCTGAGTAAAAAACGTACCCAACCAGGGTCTCCATAGTGCTTACCCCTGTGACACCCGGACCAACCTGGCATTTTTCCCCCTGAAAAAAGCCCAAGTCCCTCAGGGTACCAGAACAGCAGATCTGCATCCCCGGCGGACAACGGGTTCAACTGATCCGGACCAGCGTGACCAGAACCAGTCCCGTGCCCTAACCACGCCGACATGCCTACTCCAGGAGAAAGGGCAGATATGCCTGTTGATCTTAACATGAAAAGAAGGCGCCACCCAGACGTTCGGGCGAACCGCGCCCGGTGGCCCACCCCCAGGGCGTGAGACCCCTCTACATATGTTCAGATCCATTCCATCATCATCCCCCAGACATGAACGAGAATCCGTCGATAACAACCCAGGTCGTGGGATGTGGTCGTCGGAAGAGGAAAAACCTCCATCCCAGTTGCTTTATAAAAACGCCGTTTTAACCTCAAGCAACCAAGGCGTGCCAGTCAGTCGCCTGTTTACAGCGAGCTAGCACTATACGTGCGTCGGGACACACCCACATCAATGAACAGGCTATTTAGACCTGTCATTGAATCCCCAAGGCGCCCAGGGGAACGACAAGAGGGGTGTGACACTTCCTAACTCCAACTCTTTTTAGTAGAAAAGAAGGAAGCACCAACAGTATGTATCCCAGTCTACACAGCCGGGGGTAACATTTTTTCACATTTTTACATCCCACCACCCTCCCATAGGAAGGAGACGGGAATCCCCAGAGAGACTTCCCACGCGAGCTGTACAGATTGCGCCTTGAGCCATGTAAAAAATTGGTTTTAGGGCTCTCCGGGGAAGAGGCACTGAACCCATACACACTCAATAATCGAATTGAATCGAATACATACACAATAGAATAGGACACCTTCTAGAGGGTCCACTCACCTTGACAATCTGAGGAGGAGGCTCTGTACTCTGAAGGAGGCTCCCTCACATGGAAGGAGGAGTCCGAACTCACAGAAGGCCCGAATAGGCGCTTGGTGAGGAGGAGCCCTGACCACCCCCCGAAAACAGATCCATCACATGGACCTGAACAGCACACGGAAGTCCTACCAACAGAGACGCGCACGGTGACATACTCTATGGCGGGGGAATTTATGCGGTGCACACGCCCAATATTCCAGGCCGTGGGACCAGGAAACTCCACCCCCTCCCCCCACCCCCCACCCCGTAACGTGCCGAACCGCAAAGTGACAGGAACCTTGAAGGACAAGGGGTGTACCCCTGACCAACAGAAAAAGGGGGAGAGGAAAGGTTACCAGTTCACCCCTTTACGACCCCACACCCATGATACGATGTAATGACAAAAAGAGAGTATGACACAGTCATAGTCAGCTCTATGAAGCGTTTGACAGCTTCACACAGCGCATGAGCTAACCTGCTATCTGATTTTTACTAAGGAAAAAACACAGAATAGAGAGGGCTCTCTAAGAGCCCCGGTCCAAACTTACACATGTGCTTCTATGGCCAGTCCAACCCAGTTGTAGGTCACATGACACACACAACCCATCATCACCTACAAAAAATGGCAAAAACACTCTACAGAGGAACGCCGTTCTTCATAATGAGAGAATACATAATTCTCGATTAGTATCGGCCACAGGCCTTGCTAAGCACACACGAAAGCGATCAAACAATCTTTTCTTTTAGGAAAATAAAGTTTCTCCAGCAGTCTTAGCACAACGTCAGCAATCAAGCTAAGGGTTACATCGCATCCCTACCACACAAAGACACAATGTAGTGCAACAACATGTCTGATAGGAGGATGAACAAGTCCCCAGGGAACCGGGGGGAAACACAATCCTCCTACTTTACCCTTAATACGGCCAGTTAAAACAGGAAAACATGTTAATATGTGAACACACTGTTCATGGTCATCACAGGCTGAGAAAAGAATATTCTTGTCACTAAGCATAGCTTCATAGGTTAGTTACCCCTTAGTTGTGAGTACACGGTACATATAAACACACATGATGTTTCTCACACAACAACCAGATCATTTTCACATCTGTAACAACAACGCGATTTGCACGGAGAAGCTAATTACCAGTGACAAGACAATTCACACAAAACTCGCGTCGTATCCTAAATGTATTGCAGCAACACACGTTTTTGGAAAACATCGTTATTTACAAAACATGTAGAAGGTAAAGCCAGAAGACGCGTATAAGGTCTGGCCAAACCTTGTCCTACCCGGAGCGTAGATCAACGAAGTGCAGTCTCAAGGCCACGTAGAAAACACAGCCGTCCTGTGTTGTTCGAACTGGGCAGCGTCGCCGCTCCAACCCGTCGCTACGGTCCCCTTTGTTGACACAATCCTTGCCGTCCTGGCTCAGGGCAGGGTCGACGAACATCCCCTGTCAAAGATGACGTCGTAGTCAAGAGTGTAAAACATGTTATAATCAAAGCACGTTCAACAGAGTAGCATTAAGCTAACGGCCGCCCTAACCGTCGGACGCTACCGCCCCCGCCCGAGAGACGCCGAGCGAACGGCGCGCGCGACCAGAGAGTAGCTTCGAATCCCCCCCGCCTCTCCCCGTGAGGGAGAGGAGAGTCGGGAACCGCGGCGGCGCGCGAGGTGCCGGAGCCACCCCGCGCTGGACCTAGGCCGATAGCAGCAAGCTAACGTTCCCCAGCCTAACCTAGTAGGCCACCTAGTGATTACAGCAGGCTAGCGCCACAGCTAACAGCTGACTGGCTAACAGTAGTCCACCACTAGCATGTAAGCTAAGCAGCTATCAACTAAACGTGTACACAATGATATAACACTCACCCAGACAGGCCGCCGTTCTGAAACCCTCCTCACTTTTTAAGAGAAAAGAGAAACAAGATGTTAACACAGTTTTACAACGGTGATTTTACCCACACCCGACGGAGCCAGCACAATACCAACTGGCCTGTGTAGCTGACTTGAACACAGATCTTCCGCTATCGAACATCTATGCCCATATCTCCTCGTGAAGGAATACTCTCATTTGGATATGAAAGAAGGGGCTACACTGTGACAGAGAGATATCCACTCGTCCAGAAAACACAGGGATCACCAGTGTTAATGGTCGCGGCCCACTAGTTAAAACTAAAATGGGCTTCAGACCAAGGTCTTCTGTCGCCTAAGAGGCTGAACAAAGGACCCTAGCCTGGGGCCGGTTTTCATAAACATTGTCAATTAGCCCCCATAGCACTAACAGACAAGTGGAGCCTGCAAGCAAAACATAACTCACCAACCCAGGAACCCACCGCTTCTCACAACAGCGGCGCGTCCTACAGCCCGGCTGTGCCTTTACCGCAACCAGCACACAGCAAGGACTGCAGTTGGAAAAACATGTAGCGGCGCGAACTCCCAATACGAAAACCGGTGGAGGATTTTTAGAATGATCATCATCTGATATCATGCTGATAGGGGTGTGGTCAGACAAATATTGGGATTAAAGGTACATTGTGGTCTTTATTCAGTGCGTGTGCACGTGTGCGAGGACAGTGCAGAGAGTGACGCCGAGCGAGAGCTAATACGATACAGAACACCATCCTAACATTGACCAAAAGTGAAACATGTTGCCACTGAGCTCATTCAGCAACTTCTTGAGATCAAGTGTACAAAAATTGTAAGCAAATGAACAAAGGGCAGATGATTTACAGGGTTTTTTGTACAGAACGGCTCCTATTTAGCTAATAACACTTAAAATCATTGGTAAAAAAACATAGTGCTGAAAATACACTTGGACTGCTGTTTTGATAGGGTTGGGGTCTTTACTCTTGGCTACATTTGAAAAAGAATGTAGCCACTGTACTGTAAAACATTTAATAAATAACTATTGATCTCTTTGTGACGTGAAATAAATCTCGGCCCGGGACCGGTGTGAGTGTTATGTGTATGCTTTGTGTATTATGTACATTTTCCTGCTTTATTGTATATATACGGTATGATGTAAGCTGTCCTGGTTAAGATCAACTGCACAATCCGCACATGCTATGGGATTTATAGACACAGTGATTGGGGAGCCAATTAGTGAGGACAGTTGGGGTTATGGTATTACACAGGTTAAGTTAACTCTTGTTAACTTAGTTACATGATTGTTTTCACATTATTCAGTGTCCCAGTGAGTAAACACCTGCAGAATGAATATAAACCAACACAAGTGAGCACAAAAGGAGCTCTTCTTTTTAGTTTTTTAGAATTAAACATTGCATCATTATTCACTTTTTCTTTGAGTGAGAGTAATACAAGACAGCCAGCCAACGAGATAATATAGGGTACATACAGTAGGTTACTATTTTGTTTGTCGGTCCAAAAGCAATTTAAAAGACCAAGGGACGACGTTTTAACTGCTTATTTCTTTCTGTGGTCTCTTGTTGGTGTGAAAAAAACGGCACATATCTGTCTTCACAAGCAGTTGCAATTTCATGCCGCAATGTTTTTTTAATTTATTTTCTTCAAACAGCAGTCACTCAGAACCTCTAAATGACAATTCATTGGAACAATCTATGTCTGTCTATCCGCACTCCAATGCCAGGAACACAACCGCCTGTGAAGGGTCACGAGAGAAAATTATCCAAATGTCTGCATCTCCTACTGTTTTAAAAAGGACAAAAGCAGATTTGTATTTAATAATAATAATAATTCATTTAATTTATATAGCGCTTCTCAATAACCCGAAGTCGCTGACAATAGTCAGGAGCAAGAGTACAAACAAAGAAACAAAAGCAAAGAAACAAAAACAAAGAAACAACAAAGAAACAAAAACAAAAGGAACATGAGACCATAGTATTTGATCATGCAGATTCAGATTATGGGGTTTGCTAAATCAGTTCTCGAGTTTGAAGCATTCACAGACAATGACAACATGAACTGGATTGACTTTCACCGTTCAAGGGCCTATTGTTTTGTCTAACCAAACCAATTTTTTATCTGAAGGTCAGCTCGATAAATATCCCAGACACTTTGAAAATGTCGGATGTTCCGCTTAAACTTGTGCAAACCAGACATTCTGTCCCATGGTAATTCGCCTATTTGTGCAGCGCAAGCTTGGCAACAAAGTTGACCGTGTCTCTCCGATGAGAGATAGTGGGCTTAAGTAGCCGTTTTTCCTGCATGTGTTTTTTTTTATTCTTATGGGAAGACTTTGCCTCCCTCAAAGTATTTGTCAGATAAAACACTCAAGTGGGAAGGGGAGTGTGTGAACTCTTCAGCCCTTTTTTTTAAGGGTTGTCTTGTCCCGAATGGGAATCCTCACCACACCCAAACCCATAATGCTGCAAATACTTGTGGAATGAGAGGTGCAAACAACAGGTGCTTCTGAAAACAGAGCTGGGACCCCCTCCTTGGGACAGTGTTGGAGCTATTTAGCAATACCCCGCGTCACTTCGAATAAGAAACTGCATAAAACATAGAGGTTCTCACAAGGGGACAATAGTGGAGTTGTAACTGATCCACGTGATCCCTGCCAATTTGTAATTTCAAGAGAAGTCTGTTTTATTGCTATACACCTGCAGGCAATAGCATTATAGGACAGAATATATACTATAGCCCTACAAATCAAGAACAAATAAAAGACACACAACTACAGTTGTAGCTATACAACTTGTATCCTGGCAGTGGCCCAGACCAGCTGTCATAATGGTTGTCAGTGAGTATTTTATAGATGAATATTTTCATGATCAGAAAGACACTATTTGTTATGTTGATTTCCAGTCAGGTGCACATATAGTGAGTAATTTCAGTAATGTTTATGTCACGCAATAATAGGTATGACATGATGGAACACAGGTTGATTCTATTCGTTTCTATTCTAGGTTTGGCCATTGCAATATACGATTAAAATGTTTGATGATTCATTTTATATATAGGCTATATACATATTTAAATCAATATCTTCCTTTTGAATGAAATATGCTTAGGAGTCAGCATTGTAAAAGCTAATTAGCCTAATCCATGTAAAAAAGAGTGTTATGGTTTGAAACCGACCCCAACAGCACGGCACAGACAGGTAGTTCAGAGTTAGCCAAAGACTAGGGCGTATTTATTTCTGAAACAGGAATGAGCGAAATAACAATAAGAACAACAAAGGGGAGAATGTTCTTGGCAGAGTTGTATTGTATCGGTATTGAGATGGTGAAGCGGCGTAGCGCCACAGCCTCTGCGGCTCTGCAGCTACTCCAGGATCCAACTCGGGGAGGAACGGAGAGAGAGAGAGAGAGAGAGAGAGAGAGTGGTCAATAAACAAGCCAACGGAATACAGAGGCAGTACAGTTCTCCTTAGCTGAGTCCAGTATAATCACACGTGACTTTATCTTCAGTGTTACCAACACACAATTTTAGCTGAGTCCAGTACAAAACAAAAACGACAAATCTTCAGTGTTATCGTTCCAAAAACTCACCAAAGCGCAAATGCGCAAAGCGGGCAACGAGGCACAGCTCCAACGGATGATAGAGAAACACAACAGCGGCGACTTCCATAGACGTCCTGAAGAAAAACAGACGAGGTACAACAACGGGGGAACAGGCAGCAGCAGTGGTAATCCAAAACGGCCCGACAACGATTGACAGAAAGCCCAGAGTATATGAAGGGCTCTGGAGCGCTGATTACACACAAACGACAGGTGCGTGACGGCAATTGGTAATTGACCTAGAAGCGTGTGGCGGCAATGAGCCAATCCTCCTCACAGTACCTTGAAGCGTGTGGCGGGAATGGACCAATCCTCACAGTACCCCCCCTCCACGGGAGCCACCCGGCGACCAGCCCGGCCAGGCCTGTCCGGATGGGAACGATGGAAGTCGGTGATCAGGTCGGGGTCCATGATGAGCTGGCGGGAGACCCAGCTCCGTTCCTCCGGGCCGTATCCCTCCCAGTCCACCAGGTACTGGAACCCCCGTCCCCGCCGTCGGACGTCCATAAGCCGACGGACCTGCCACTGGGTGTGTCCGTCCACCATCTCGGGAGGAGGCGGGTCCGGAGCAGGAGGCATCAGGGGACTGAGGGAGACAGGCTTAACCCGGGACACATGGAAAACGGGGTGAATGCGCATGGACGCAGGAAGCTTAAGACTCACCGCCGCGGGACTGAGCACCTTCAGAACCTCAAAAGGACCGACGAACTGGGGGTTAAGCTTCTTGGCCGAGGATCGAAGCGGAAGGTCCTTGGCGGACAGCCACACCCTCTGCCCAGGGTGGTATGTCGGCGCAGGGATCCGGCGCCGGTCAGCCCCATGACTGGCGCGCTCCGATGACCGGAGCAGTGCAGTCCTGGTGAACTCCCAGACCTGTCGGCACCGGTCGAGATGGTCCTGCACGGAGGGAACTGCCACCTCCGACTCCTGTGCAGGGAAAAGAGGGGGTTGGTAGCCCAGGGATACCTCAAAAGGCGAGAGGCCGGTGGCGGAACTGACCAGGGAGTTGATGGCGTACTCGACCCAGGGGAGGAAACGACTCCAGGAAGCGGGTCTCTCGGCAGCCACACAACGGAGAGCAGACTCCACGCTCTGGTTCATCCTCTCTGTTTGTCCGTTAGTCTGGGGATGATAACCAGAGGAAAGACTGACTGTTGCCCCCAATCCCTTGCAAAAGGCCCGCCATACCTGGGAAGTGAACTGGGGGCCCCGGTCCGAGACGACGTCCTGGGGAAACCCATGGAGGCGGAACACGTGGCTTGTCAGGAGGTCCACTGTCTCGGCAGCCGAGGGAAGCTTGAGAAGGGCCACGAGGTGAACCCCCTTGCTGAACCGATCCACCACGGTCAGTAGGCACGTGTTCCCCTGGGACGAAGGAAGACCCGTGACGAAGTCCAACGCCACATGGGACCAAGGGCGGCTCGGAATGGGAAGCGGCTGCAATAGCCCGGAGGGTGCCTGGTGGGAGGCCTTGCTGCGGGCGCAGACCGCGCAGGCCAGAACAAACTCCTTGACGTCGTTCCTCATGGTGGGCCACCAGAATCGACGAGCCAGGAAGGAGAACGTGCGATGAACGCCCGGGTGGCAGGCGAACCGGCTGGTATGGCCCCACTGGAGGACCCGGGACCGGACTGAGTCGGGGACGAAGAGGCGACGAACAGGTACATTGCTGGGAGCGGGATGGAAGCGTAGGGCACGCCTTACCAACCCCTCGATGCCCAAGGTGACCACTCCCACCACCCTGGCCTCTGGGAGGATGGGAGTCAGATCCTCAGTGGTTGGAGTCGGCCTTCGTGTTGCGGGACCCAGGGCGAAAGGTCAGTGAGAAGTCGAACCGACTGAGGAAGCTGGCCCACCTTGCCTGCCGGCCGTTGAGGCGCTTGGAAGCACGGATGTACGTCAAGTTCTTGTGGTCCGTCCAAATGGTGAATGGTTCCTCGGCCCCCTCTAGCCAATGACGCCACTCCTCCAAGGCAGCCACTACCGCCAGCAGCTCCCGATTGCCGATGTCATAGTTCCTCTCGGCAGGGAGGAAACGACGTGAGTAGAAGGCGCACGGATGTACCTTCTGGTCCGTTGCCGACCGCTGGGACAAGATAGCCCCTAGTCCAGTATCCGAGGCGTCCACCTCCACAATGAACTGTCTCTTGGGGTCTAGGTGGAGCAAGACCGGGGCGGTGGTGAACCTCCTCTTGAGGGAACGGAACGCAGCGCAAGCCGCTGGGGACCAGTCGAACGGCAGGGAGGGAGAGGTTAGCCTGGTAAGTGGTTCCGCCACCTGGCTGTAGTTCCGGATGAATCTTCGGTAGAAGTTTGCGAACCCGAGGAAGCTCTGTAGCTCTTTCCGAGAGGTGGGTTCCGGCCACTCCTCCACGGCCCGGATCTTGCGAGGGTCAGCTCGGGTCAAGCCGCTCTCCACGATGAAGCCCAGGTAATCGACGGAGTCGGAGTGAAATCGGCACTTCTCTGCCTTGACGAAGAGCCGATTGTGGAGGAGGCACTCCAGCACACGGCGGACATGCTGGACGTGTTCCTCGAGGGTCTTGGAGAAGATGAGGATGTCGTCCAGGTATACCACCACAAACTCCTCCAGCATGTCACAGAGGACGTCGTTCATGAGCGCCTGGAATACCGCCGGAGCGTTGGTGAGGCCGAACGGCATCACCAGGTACTCGTAGTGGCCCCTGGGAGTCTTGAAGGCGGTCTTCCATTCATCGCCTTCTCGGATACGGACCAGATGGTAGGCACTCCGGAGGTCCAGCTTGGTGAAGACGGTAGCCTGGGTGAGGGGCTCGAAGGTGGAGTTCATGAGAGGAAGAGGATACTTGTTCTTAATGGTGATCTCGTTGAGTTGGCGATAATCGATGCAGGGTCGAAGGTCTCCATCCTTCTTCCCAACAAAAAAGAAACTGGCCGCCACCGGGGAGGAGGAAGGCTGAATGAGGCCTGCTGCCAAGGACTCAGAGATGTACTTATCCATCGCTGCCTTCTCAGGGACGGTCAGACTGTAGAGGCGGCTGCCGGGAAGGGGAGCCCCAGAGCGGAGGTCGATGGCACAGTCGTAAGGCCGGTGAGGCGGAAGGGCCTGAGCCCGGGACTTACTGAAAACCTCCTCGAGGTCGTGGTATTCGGGGGGAATAGTCGAGAGGTCCGGGGGCGGCTCACAAAGGGAACTCCGGGGCGAGGGACTGGACGCCGCCTGAAGACACTGGGCATGACAGGAGGAGCTCCACCCCCTGATGATACCAGAGGACCAGGCGATGTGGGGCTCATGCAGCGCGAGCCAGGGCCGACCCAGGACTACTGGGACAAGAGGGGATCTGGTGATAAAAAACTGGAGTCTCTCAACGTGGTTACCAGCAATGGTGAGAAGGACTGGACAGGTGCGTTGAGTGATGTCAGCCAGGCGGTGCTGGTCCAACGCGAACACCTCCAAGGGTCTCTCGAGGTCCTCAAGTGGAATGTTGGCCTGGGTGGCAAACTCGAAATCCAGGAAACTCTCATCAGCCCCCGAGTCAATGAGTGCCTCCACCGTCGCCCGTTGGTCCGCCCAGGCTAGGGTGACGCTCGTCAGACGGTTAGGTGGTGCACGGGTGTGGGAACAAGAAAAACGGCTCACCAGGATCTCCCGGGGTCCCGGCGAGCCTGGTCTTTTGGCCGGGTGGGGCAATTGGAGATACGGTGTCCATCCCGGCCGCAGTAGAGGCAAAGGCCGGACCTGAACCTGGCCTCCCGTTCAGCCTGGCTAAGGTGTGTGCGTCCCAGCTGCATGGGTTCCTCCTCGGGCACCGAACGGGAGGGGAAGGGGCCACCAGTTGCGGAGGGAGCAGGACGGACCGCAGTACCGTCACGAGTGCGGGGGGTCTGGGGAACGTCTGGGGGTCCCAGTCGGGCTCTCTCACGCCTTCTCTCCCGGAGGCGTCCGTCAATGCGAATTGCGAGGTCGAATAGGCCCTCGAGGGAATCGGGCTCCTCACGGGTCGCAAGCTGGTCCCTTACTGCGTCGTTGAGCCCCCTCAGGAAGGTGAGACGAAGCGCTTGATCGTTCCAACCGCTCTCCGTTGCGGCCAGTCTGAACTCCAGCGCGTAGTCGGTGACACTGCCACTGCCCTGCCGGAAGGTGCCCAACCGAGCTCCTGGGTCCTGGCCACGAGCTGGGTGATGGAAAACCCTGCGGAGCTCTGCCACGAAGTCTGGGTAGGAAAAACAAAAATCAGCCCTCATTGACCAGGAGGCAGTAACCCACTGTGCTGCTCGGCCTGAGAGCAGGTTAGTCATGTAAGCCACTCGGGCTCCCTCTGAAGTAAATCGGCTGGGTTGATGAAGGAAAACCAACTCACATTGCATGATGAATGTGGCACAATCCTCGAAGTTACCGTCAAACAAACGTGGTTCGGAGAGACGGGGCTCCCGAGGTGCGACGTCGGGAGGCGCAGGGTCCGCCACGGCTGCGGGTGGTGCTCTGGCCGAGACTCCTGGAGTAGGTGGGGTTACAATCAGGGCGTTAAATGCTTCACTCAACGTCTGTAGTTGGTGCAGAATATCAGCCTGCTGATTACCCTGGGCTGTCTGCAGGGTAGCCAGAGAGCAAAGGGACTCCTGAATAGGCTGGACCTGGGCCCGGAGGTCCCGCACAGCAGCCGCAGCCGCACCTAACTGTAGGCTGTGGTCGTTGGTCAATTCGATCTGGACCGCCAACGCTGCCATAACCCTGTCTGTGTCGGCTGGGGTCGTCATGGTCGGGTCGTAATGTTATGGTTTGAAACCAACCCCAACAGCACGGCACAGACAGGTAGTTCAGAGTTAGCCAAAGACTAGGGCGTATTTATTTCTGAAACAGGAATGAGCGAAATAACAATAAGAACAACAAAGGGGAGAATGTTTGTGGTGATATTTGACATTGAATTTCATAACTAATATGTGTGAATAATTAGAGAATCCATAATGTAAAAGCAGGGCTTAGCCAAAAGTGATTATTGGTGTTAGATAAGACTGGATTAGAGAACAACAGTTGCAGGTCATAAAAGGCTGCAGGGGAAGTCACACCCCACAGGAAACGGTGGCTCACTCTAACTAGCAGAGGGACAGCCGGTCTAGCAGATAACTAGCAGACACATCCAAGGAACTATTAAGTCAGTATACTTTATATAGGAAATCTGGTATTACTTATTACATTAAACATATCAATGTAGAAGGTAACTTACAAAGAAGAAGACCATTTAGAATGTCACCCGAGTATGAAAGTAATAGTGTTATTTCACTCTTGTTATAAAATCCTGGTATATTTATCACAGTTATATTATCTGGTAAATAAAGGTTGGTGTCAGCCTAGAAGCAATGACTGTACTGGGATGATATGAGAGATATGTAGGTCATTACACAAACCATATAGATGGGAAAATCAAAATAGTACACGAAGGAATGTTGAAGTGTTTGATGCATTCAGAGGAGACACAGGCCTCTGTCCAACTGAGAAGGCCACAGCCCAAAGGAGGGCGGTCATCAAAAGCGCCCTCCTCTGTACTCATCAAGAGGCCACACCGACGGGGGCCACCAGCAGACCCCCTCTGTTCTCTGAAGGAAGACACCGACGGGGGCCACCGGCGGCCCCCCCTTCTGTTTACTGAAAGAAGCCCGGTACTTGTGATTGGTTGAACCAGTTTAAAAATAAGTGAGGTCACTTAAACCTATAAGTAGTATAGCAGTACAGGTAGTTGGCAGGCCAGCCCACCTACCCGTCCCCAGGGGGGTCCGGCTGAGCCTCCAACCACACCACCAGAGAAATGTGCTGTTATACATGTGAGTAAAATCATGGACTCATTATTGTTGGCTAGAGTAACATGTAATTCCTACCTTAGACCAGGTTGTGCCCATGTGTATAGGCTTAGTACATTCTCGTTTCATGCATAAACATGACGGGTATTTATGTGCAACAATGTCTTGATGTAAGGAAGCCACTGTGAACGGGCTATTTTGATTAACCTCATCAAACCTTCTGTACAATCATGTATTATGCTGAATTAATTCCTGTGTGCAACTGATGCCTTATCCACCCTTGGCCCTTTGGCAAATAAATCAGTTGAGTTGAAATATAGTTCCTTTTGTCTGGACTGCACGTTTATTTCTCATCTGACTAAGTCAACTGAGAAGACCATGTTTCCATCGCTCTCCTTTTCCTCCTTCCAGTTAGCAACCTCCTTATGCTGCAAATAACCTTAGGTATTGTATAAGATTATACGACAGAAATGGTGCCTATCTGACCCGCTCTGTTGTGCCCCCCCCTGAAGATGTGCGGTGAGGTTTGTGTGGCTGGCTGATCAGAGCCACGGCCCTGCCTGCACGTTGGGGACAGTGCAGGGTTTGCTGTCTGAATGGAGGAACAGGGGAAGGATGGGAGGCTGGTTGTGTAGCCACTAGTTGGGGCCCGGGGTGAATATAGCCTTTGCATACAGGAATGGTGGAGTGGTGATTAGGTTAGACTGTCCAAAGGTAAAGGGAACGCGCTTATTGTTCAGTAAATATACAATCATGAGCTTTTGATGTTTGTGTGGTTCTTCAGAAACAAGAGGCCGTTTCCGGCCTGCTCGCTTGGGGTTTATTGCAATGAGTACGGGCAGCGTATTTTGTGCCAGGCCTTTGCGAGCAGGGGGATAGTACTTTTTTTATTTTGTTGTTGTTGTTTAAAAAGCGGCGGCCCGACAATTGGTTATTAAGTCATATTTAGGGACAGCTGGGGTTAGGAGGCGCTGAAGAGCAGAAGTGCACGATAATGGTGATACAGGGTGTCATAAGTTTAGGAGGCTGTGTCGATTAAGCAGACCTGATGAGGGAAAGTACACGAATTGTAGGACTGTCTGGTGAATGTAATAGCTTAAGGTGACCCAAAGCACATAAATTAGGGATAGGTAAATTACTTGAAGGATAAGGCGAGGAGTGGTAGAACGTGGATTATAGTTACAGAAATGCGGGAAGTGGGACTGTGAGGTGACTATGGACAGTGATGGAAAATGCAGAGTAGTCAGAGATCTTAAAGAGATTATAGGGTGAGGTAAAAAGTATGATGAGTGTGTGAAAGTGGGAATCTATACCCGGTTAGTGGGTCGAAATTGTATTATTAAATATATGACTGGGTTCGCCGCGATGAGGACTGTGTATGGCGCGGTTGATTATGAGAAATATGGGGTTTCGGCTTGTGAACACAAGAGGATGTTTGAAGAATACATTTTAAGATACGGGTCTTGTTCTATAAGGCAGGACAGTATAATAAAGTCGGCATACACAGATTCTTGATTGTTGATAGTGTTGCGCCATGTAATCGAAGCCTCGTACGGGGAGTCGGTTTGTTTGTATTTATGTATTTGTTTAAATGTATGATCATAACAAGCTTGGCCGGGTTGTTATGTTGTTAAACGTGGATCGGAACGATACAAGTCTGTGAATCATATTGGAAGTTGGGGCTAACTAGCTTAGCTCTGTGGAAGAGCCGCGGTAATCTATGGACGTTAAGACGGCGATGTGAGAGATTTGACGAAAGACTGTGGGAGCAATTGTTGTCAAGAAGCGAGTCGAGTGGTACGTTGATGTGATTGTGGCCGTATTAATGGTTATATTTAATGCGGTAATAATTGTGTACGACGATGTTGTTATGGAGAAGCAGTCCTAGGTTGATGATGTCATAGTGTGGAGAGGAGTTTTTGGACATCCTGGCTATTGAGCCGGGTGGAGAAAGGGTAGGAGAATTGGTTTAAGATTCGTGTTGATCTGTGTAACGGCGTTGGTATATTAGAATGTTTTAAATTCTTTTACGATAGTTTGTTCTTTTAAAATAGTTTGTTGTTATAAACATGTGTAGTTTGTTTAGAGTTAGATTGGTACTGGGCGGATTGAATGAAATGTGCGGATCCCGGCCGCGGGTGGATCATCACATGACGCGCGGATCTTGGAGTGTGGAACATCACATTAGGTTGGCTAGCTACTTAGCTGGTATGAGCGTTTGGGAGATAACGCCGTGAAAAGGGCTCGTGCAATATTATGGTTAGAAGCGGCGTAGTGGCGTTGAGTGAGGGGTGTTTATGTATGGAGCGATTGTGTAATAATAACGTTGATTGGGAGTTATTTGCAAAAATTGGTCGCTTCTGACGTCATATTGTGGGGCCTAGAAAGGAGATCGCATTAGGCTGGCTAGGCTATTAGCTTGCATGCGGCTGTTTTGTGAGTTTGCGGGCGACATGTGTTATGATTAGAGTTTTGAAAGTGATGGTTAGGAAGTGTTAGAGAGCGCGGTGGATGTCGTTGCATTATATTAGGACGGAACGGGGTGTTTTGTAATGATAGTTGTACGTTGTCGCGGTATACATCGGTTGCTGTGCGCTGTTTGCGCTACTGCACATGTGCGTTACAACGCGGATCGCTGTTTTTCATTTCATTCGCTCAGAGGATGAAAAACGGGTGAGGAAATATTTGGCATTGTGTTAAAAGCGTGTATTTGTATATTGTACATTGTATTTTTGTGTAAACAGTAGATGTGACATGTATGGTGGTTAGTTTAGGGGAGGAAGTCGATAAGGGTTTACTTAGACTGCAAACATTGCAGTGAGCCTATCAAGGAGAAATGAGATAATGCATATGTCATGAACCAAGCTCAAGGTACAGACAAAAACAAGGGAGACCACACAAGTACTTAAGGTTTTTAAAGAAAAGTAATTTAATTAAGCTATTAAACTATGTACAAAAGTAGTTAAAGAATGAGTGGATCAGTATTATCAGTAATGTAGTGTGTGCATGAATGAATCAGTGTGTGGTGCGTGTAAGTGAGAAGATGAGAAACAAACAAACCAACCAAACCAAACAAACAAAACCCAAAATGCCATGACCAGCCTGGAGGAGAGAGACAGAGATCAGAGGCAGCCTCTCTCTGATATCCTGCCTGGGACACCCCGGCCCAGGTGTGCCCCAATTAGCTGACGAGCCTTTCCCAGCTCTGCTCTGCCAGCCAGAGCAGAGGAAGACAAGACAATGTGGGAGAGGGTCGTCACACCTCCCCCCATAAGACAGGGACCCTAGGGTCACTGTTCTCCAACCTGACATGGTATACAACCAACATCTCAACAAACATTTTTAATAAAAACAAAGTGACAGTTGAACAACGTGGTAGCAAAAACATGCCCGCCAACTCCTCATCCAGCCACTCAGCCCCAGACTCAGCAACCCCGGTGCGCCAGAGAAGCCCTTTAAGAGAAGAGAGGTTAAACTAGAATGGGCAGATATGTACCTATTACACCAAATCAATACTAACAAAAATGTAAAGCTTCCAAAAAAAAAAAAAAAATTTTACTTTTAAAAAATTGCAAAAAGAATTTCCTTCCTACAACACCATCCCACCAGCACCCGTTTTTAATCATGTCATTCCCGTTGCGCATCCAAAAGTTCCACCATCCCTACCGCACTTCACTCCTCCGCAACCTTGGATCCTAGGAGCATTTTTAAGAGAGAAGCACAGAGGGACAGCAACAACACAGATAGACAACACAACAAAAAATTACATAACCACATTAACTAGAAGGCACGAGAGAGAGTGTCAGCAATCATGTTCTCAGTGCCTCCAAAAATGGCAAACATCCAACTGATATGGCTGCAAAAATAATGCCCATCTCATCAAATGTTGATTGGGGTTTTTGAAAGAGCGCAAAAAAAATTAGGAGATTGTGATCAGTGTACACCACCAAAGGTGTCCCAGAACCAACATACTCATCAAACTGTTGCAATCCCCAAATCAACGCTAAAGCACCCTTCTCAACGACTGAATAATTTAACTGATATGACGTAAGAACAACCCTACCGGCCTTTCCACCCCCACATCATCACCAGCCCGCAGCAACACTGCTCCGGCGCCTACCTAACTGGCATCAACCTGCAATATGAAAGGCCTCTCAAACTGTGGTGCTGCCAACACCTGTCTGAACCAGGTCAACAACAGCTTGCTGCCGCTGGAGACGATCAATCTCAGTTTTCACATCCTTCTGCAGGTTATCCAGCTGTCCTTGCAGCTCAGTCAGCTTGCCCTCCGATTGGCTGAGGGAGGTCTTGAGGGCGGAGACTTCTTGGTTGTGGCTGAGGGAAACAGACAACGGGACAGCGGGCACAGGAAAAGTAACATACTCTCGTGTTACTGCACAGGGTGGCAACACGTCTGGGTTACACTCATTCTTATGTGGCTCTCCCACCAGCGGTGCCGAAGTACCCACTAATGAAGGTGGCACGTCACGCTTACCAACCAAGTCATTACCTAAAATCACTGCCACTCCGTCAACAGGCAACGAGGGCCGAACTCCCATGGACACCACCCCCTGTACCAGATCTGAGGAGAACATGAGGTTATGAAGGGGAGCCGACACAACTTGTAACCCCATCCCACGAACCCGTACATCACGACCTGTATATGATTTGGGTGAAAAAGGCAACGCTGATCCCACAATAAATGAATCCAATGCACCGGTATCGCGCAGGATTTTAACAGGTACAAAGGAATCACTCCCCACCAACGAAACATGACCCTCCGTAATATAAGGAGAATAACCGCTTTCAATGTCTGATATTGTAGCTGTTACTGTTGCAGGTCTTGTATGCCACCTAACTGCATCAATGGCATCAGCCTTGCTACCAATACGAGCAGGTGGAGCCAACTCGACAGGTCTCACCTGGCCATTTTCATTTGAGAATTCCGCCTTTGCTCTGCGACTAGGGCACTCATTCTTACAATGCCCTTCACGCTGACAGTAATGACAATTCGTACTATTGCCATTTTCCTTCCCAGAACCATTATTAGGCCTAGAATAAGCCGATTCCACATTTGACCCAAAACGTCTGTCTGTGCGTGGAGAAAATCTATTCTGCTGCACACTACTACCTGCTTCGGCAAATGTACGTTTATGAATTAGACTATATTCATCAGCCAACATTGCCGCTTCCTGCGGAGTTTTTACCTTTTGTTCGTTCAAGTAAGTAGCAATACAATATGGCACACAGTTTTTTATTTGCTCTAGTATTACTAAATCTGACAGTTCCTGAAAAGTTCCAACATCTGATGCAGAACACCATCGAGTAAACTGTACCACCAGATCACGGACAAAATCAACATGAGTCTGGTGCTCACTTTTTTCCCAATTCCTAAAACGTTGCCGATATGCTTCGGGGACCAACTCATATGCACGCAACACTATAGTTTTAACTGTCGCATAGATTTTACTGTCTGCTAGAGTCAAAGAAGCATAAGCCTCTTGTGCCTTACCTGTGAGGACACACTGCAACAACAAAGTGCACTCCTCATCAGACCACTTTCTTGCATTTGCCACCCGCTCAAACAAAGAAAAAAACAGGTCCGGATCCTTTTCTGTGAACTGGGGAAGCAGTTGCCGGTTAGATCCCACATTAAATGTATTTTCCTCCTGACCAGTGACCCCGGAGGACATTTGCCCCTCAATTATCTGCTTCAATTTAATGGTTTCCATCTCTAATTGTGATTGGGCTTTAATTCTTTCCATTCTTTCCTCATGTTCCATACTCCTTTCCTCATGTTCCAATTTAAGAGTTAACAACTCCTTTTGCTGTTCAAAGGTCAAAGCTACAGGGGTCACTGTAGGTGAAATGACAGGTTTATCTATATCAAACAAAATCTCCCTCCCCACCAATGTGTCTCTCAACAATTATAATAATAATAATAATAACTTTATTTGTATAGCACTTTTCATACAGAGGTTGCAGTTCAAAGTGCTTCACAACAGCAAAAAATACAGGCATAAGCGAGCATAAAAAGATAGACAGGTAGAATCACAGTGTTTCACATTAGGATCTAGCATCCCAATAGGCTCTCCGCTTACAGTTTTCAGTAACACAAATAAAATGATTCAGTTTAAAAATAGTCAAAAAATTATAAAATAGAACGGACATAAAAAATACAGACATGAGCGAGCATAGCAAGATATGGCAAATCACAGTGTTTCACATTAGGATCTAGCATCCTAATAGGCTCTCTATTCAGTAATACTCCTGTAATTCATGAACAAATAATCACAGTGTTTCACATTTGGATCTAGCAAATAATAAGAATAAAATGATTCAGTTTAAAAATAGTCATCAGTAAGAAGTAAAAAGTGCTCTCTATTCAGTAATACTCCTGTAATTCATGAACAAATAATCAGTGTTTCACATTTGGATCTAGCAAATAATAAGAATAGTTTAAAATGATTAAGTTTAAAAATAGTCATCAGTAAGAAGTAAAAAGTGCAATAACCGACACATGAATTTGATAGGCAGTGTAAAAGAGTAGGCAGGGTAAGAATAAATACAAATTGTGTCAGGATATCCCTGATGTTTCCTCTTGCCACTAGGTGGTAGCAGATATCTATCAGTGAAATGCCTGAGCAAAGAGATAGGTTTTAAGCTGTCTTTTAAAGATGTCTAGCGAGTTGGCTTCCCTGATGTTTTGGGGTAGTTTGTTCCATAGTTTGGGGCATAGTTGATAAAGGCTGCATTACCGATCCTCTTTTGACTGCTTCTGGGAGCCTCTAGTAGTCCAGCAGCTGATGATCGCAGTGTTCTTGCTGGTGTGTAATTTATTAGAGTGTTGGCGATGTAGCTAGGTCCCTGTCCATTTAGAGCTTTGTATGTAAGGAGAAGGACCTTAAAGTCAATTCTAAATGTTACAGGAAGCCAGTGTAAAGCGGCTAGGACTGGACTAATGTGCTCTCTCCTTTTGGTTCTAGTTAGCAGTCGGGCTGCAGAGTTTTGGATTAGCTGAAGCCTCTCTGTGGTTTTCTTAGGGAGACCTGTGAAAAGTGCATTACAGTAGTCTAACCGGCTAGATATGAATGCATGAATTAGCTTCTCAGCATCGTTCTGATTAATAAATGGTCGTACTTTTGCTATATTTCTGAGATGGAAGAACGATGTTTTCGTCACTTTGCTAATATGAGAATTGAAGTTCAGTTCTGAATCTATGATAACCCCAAGACTAGTGACCTCAGATTTGATCCAAGGGGTTAGTCCCCCCAGGTTCTTTATTAATGTTTCTTTTTTAGTTTTGGAGCCGATAATTAGAATTTCAGTTTTGTTCTCGTTTAGTTTCAGGAAGTTCTTACTCATCCATTTATTTATTGCCAGTAAGCAGTCTGTAATGGAGCTAATCGCTGTATCATTTGGTTCAGCAGATATGTACAGTTGTGTATCATCCGCATAGCTATGGAAATCTACATTATGTTCTCTGATGATATCACCCAGCGGTAACATGTAAAGGGAGAAGAGTAAAGGACCTAAGCAACTCCCTTGTGCAACTCCATAGTTGTTGTCGTATATATCAGACATGTGATCTCCTAGTTTAACATAGAATTTCCTCCCTCTGATGTATGTTTTAAACCAGCCCAGCACATGGTCTGAGAAACCGACATGGTTTTCAAGACGATCGATTAGAATATTGTGATCGATTGTATCAAATGCTGCATTGAGATCTAACAGGATAAGGATGGAGATCTTATTCTCGTCAGAGTTTAGTCTGAGGTCACTGATTATTTTGGTGTGGGCAGTTTCAGTGCTATGATATTTTCTGAATCCTGACTGAAATTCTTCTAAGATGTTGTTTTCTTCAAGAAAGGAATTTATTTGAACTGAAACTATCTTTTCAAGTACTTTACTAATGAATGGTAGGTTGGATATTGGACGATAATTTGCCATTTCATTACTATCCAAGTTAGGTTTTTTTAGTAATGGCTTTACAACTGCTGTTTTAAAGGCATCCGGGAAAATACCAGTCCTAAGGGAAGTGTTTATGATATCTAGCACAGGGCTTGAAACACTATTAAATACCCGTTTGAAGAAAGCTGTAGGTATAGGGTCAATGTCTGAGGTGGAGGAGTTACATTCTGAGACAGTTTTGCAGAGTACATCTAATGTGATGCATGTGAAACTTCTCATGGTTACATTGCACGGTTTGCCGCAATCAACTTTATTTTCATCATGAGTAATGCTGGCCCTGATCAAGGTTATTTTGTTGTTAAAGAATAGTGCAAGTTCTTCACACTTAACCGTTGATGACTGTGACGTACCTTGGGTACGTGGGTTGGTCATTACCATTATTACTGTATTTATGACACCTTCTGAACATCAGGTTAGTATATTTAATGTGTTGTTTTGTATATGATGTGTGTGTGTGTGTAGACATGAGAGCTAATGCTGTCTCTTCTCTCCCTGTCAGGTGCTGCCCATCCCTACTGAAGAGTGCTGATTGCTAATGAATGACAGCTGATTGGCAATCAGCTCAAAAAGGGATGGGTAGTCAAATACCTGACGGCACACACACATCTCGGCGCCTCATTCTGTCAATTGATAGCGACTAGGGAAGAGTGAGGTTGCCATTGTTAACTACTGTTGTGTTTGTATATATATGTTGTTGGCCTATGTGCCACTTCTCCAGCTGGGTGAGTGTCCTCTTGTTGGCCTTTGTGCCTGTTCCCACTGAGTGTGGACTGATACTTCACTGCCCTCGTTGATGTTGCTTCATTCAAGTGGAGCCGTATATATATATATATATTGGTAGGCTGTATGCATTGCCACTTTGCGTGGACCTGTACCCTTTGGTACGTTTTAGCGTCGGTGGACGCTAATTTTGTTTATTTATTTATACTGCCTTGTTTGTCTCCCCTTTCCTTTTTCCCTTTGTGTGTGTGCTGGGTTTAAATCCCCTCTAAAATAAACATCATCCTCCCTTTGGGGAAAGCCGTGGGTTTCAAGCCCCACCACAATAAATATTATTTACCATTTGAAAACGTTTTTGTTTACTATCTGCCTACCCGGGACTGTTTGAGAAGCATTATTCTACTGAGGGGGTTGTTTTTTGCTCATGTAACACCTGCCCAGATTACTATCTTGTATGGTCAATAGACCTCTGTACATGACATGGGGGCTCGTCAGTTTGCACAATTGTATAGTTCCTTGTTGTTATGTGACATGTGGACTTGTCGATTGGAGCGTGTCAGGTAGGTTGCATTGTTTCATTTGGTGAGTTCTATTATTATATATCCATTTTTTCTGTGCTGCACACTTGACTGTTGTAAACCATTGTTGTACGTTATGCTCTTAACCATTCTATTTTTTTCCACATAGGTAAAGGGTGGATCACCTGCTTTGGTTAGGGGGAGGGGGGCACGCGTCGTCTATTCCGGTGGAGTGCGCAATGAAATCGGTAAGCGACTGAAGATATATGTAGCCTTCATTCCTCTAGGGAAGTAGTTTAGACGGGGTAGTTAGTGTTACCCAGTGTGATCCTAATTAGGTGGTTAGAACCGACATTTATTGTTTTCATGAATGTTAGATGTGGATATTGAATCGAATTGGTCAGGTTGTCATACTGCATAATGTGGCTGTTGAGTGTTGCACAGGGACATTATTGAGTACTATAGGTGAGTGGCTATTTTTGTGGGGCTTATTGAAGTCTGATTCGTTGTAGTATTGTGGGTAGTATTGTGTGTTGCTTTCTTTCATAAACTGTATACAGAGTACAGAGTGCAGAGTGCCGAGTATAGATTTTTTTTTTATTTTCTTTTATGAGTAGAGCTATGGAGGTTTGTGATCAGGATGTTGGTGTGTCTGATCATGAGAGTTTTGACCTGAGTGACCTGTTTGACTCTGCATTAGGTTCAGACCATGGTTCTATTACTTCTGCTGGTGAGTTGAGCACACTAAGCGCTGAGCTGCGTTTACCCTGTCTAGAGGAGAGAGGCAGGCAGGACAGAGAAGAGAGAAAGGAGGAGAGAGAATGGGAGGAGAGGAAGGTAGAATGGGAAGAGAGGAAGGAGGTGAGAGAATGGGAGGAGAGGAAGGCAGAATGGGAAGAGAGGAAGGAGATGAGGGAATGGGAAGAGAGGAAGGAGGTAAGAGACATGCTGGAGAGAAAGGATGTGGCTGATAGGGGATTTCAATTGGCGATGAGGAAACTGGAGTTGGAGTATGGTGACGCTAAACGTAGCACCATTTCCTCTCCAGTACTTTCCGGGCCCAAGGCACCCTTTGATATTAGCCAGCACATGTCCTTGGTTCCCCCCTTTCAGGATAGCACCATTTCCTCTCCAGTACTTTCCGACCCCCAGGCACCCTTTGATGTTGGGCGTCACATGTCCTTGGTTCCCCCCTTTCAGGATAGCACCATTTCCTCTCCAGTACTTTCCGACCCCCAGGCACCCTTTGATGTTGGGCGGAATATTCCTTTAGTTCCCGACTTTCAGGAGTCTGAGGTGGACTCATTTTTCTCTGATTTTGAGCACATGGCGCGGGTTTTCCATTGGCCAAAGGACAAGTGGGCGCTTTTATTGCAATACAAACTCACTGGTAGGGCTCTGGAGGCGTGTTTGTCATTATCGAATGAAGACGGCATGGTATATGAGAACGTGAAAAGCGCTGTCTTGCGCATGTACGAAGAGGTACCAGAAGCATACAGGCAGAAATTTCGCGACCGCCGTAAGTCTCCTTCCCAAACCCATGTTGAGTTCTCCCGGGAGGAGAGACTTAATTTTGATCGGTGGTGTTCTGCGTTTGAGGTGAAAGACTTTGCATCATTGAGTGAATTGGTACTTGTGGAGCAGTTCATGTCCACCCTGCCAGGCGAAGCTGTGCTCTATTTACATGGGCCAACCACCGTCCTCAAACCTCCGTCAACCCTCCGGCAGGCTGCGATTTTGGCAGATGAGTTTGAATGGTCACGCAAACGTGTTTCTGTATGTCCTACTGTATGTGGTGGAGGTGGCCCATTCATGAGTGAGTCAGAATTTCAGCCACGCTCACCGCCGTCTAAGAGAGCGGTGGTGTGCAACTATTGTAAGAAAACTGGCCATATGGTAAAAGCATGTCATACGCTGAGGAAGCGACAGGAGAGAAGAGCGTCAGCTCAGAAACCAAGAGGTGTGGGGTTGATTGGTACAGTGTCATGTTCTGACCAGAATAGCTCTCTGAAAAAAGAAAGTTATGGCTGTGTTAAACCCTTTCTGAGTGTGCCCTTTATGTTTGATGGGTGTGTGTCACTGTCGGGTGAAGTCTGTGACCAACGGAAGGTGAGAATACTCCGTGATACAGGTTGTTCTCAGTCACTCAACCTGGCTGATGTCTTACCGCTGAATGAAGACTTACTGTCAGTCTAGTGCGATGGTAGGAGGTATAGAAATGGGGTGTATGCGCGTGTCGTTGCATAAGGTGCATGTACAGTCAAATCTTATCACAGGTTGTTTTCCAGTTGCCGTTCGCCCATGTTTCTCTGTGGAGGGCGTTGAGTTTATCATGGGGAACGATATTGCTGTGTTTACTTTTGTTAATATTTATAGTTTTTAGAGTTTTGTGCGTACCAACTGTTGGTGCATTTAATGTATATGACCGTCAGTCACTCATAGACATTGGATTACGGGAAACTTACCAACTGGATTACTCGCTGGATCAGCTTTCCGAACCACATCAATGGCCTGAAGAAATTCTCCGGAGATTAGGACCAGACCCTTTGTTCCCAGAGCCCAGGAAAAGACGACGAGGAAAGAGGGCTGGGATCCGAAACAGGCTGAGATCCAGACGCCACCGCACACCACTGCCCAGTATATTGCTAGCCAATGTACAATCAATAGACAATAAACTGGATGACATCCGAGCAAGGATTCAATATCAAAGAGACGTTAGGGACTGCAATGTCCTTTGCTTCACCGAAACATGGCTCACACCGGAGGTTCCAGATCACGCAATTCAACCAGCGGATCACTTCTTTATACATCGCAAGGATCGGTCATCAGAGTCCGGTAAACAACGTGGAGGAGGTATTGCCTTCATGTTTAACAAAAATTGGAGTGATCCAACGAACGTGAAGGAATTATCCAACCACTGCTCCCCAGAACTGGAATATATAACCATCAAGTGTCGTCCTTTCTTCCTCCCGAGGGAGTTAACGGCGATCGTCCTGATCGGAGTGTATATTCCACCGCAAGCCAGCAACAAGGTTGCGCTCTCCAGACTACACGACGAGGTAAATAGAATACAAGTGGCTAACGTTAACGCCGCCATTTTAGTACTGGGAGATTTCAATAGCGCCAATCTGAGAAAGGTATTGCCTGACTTCTATCAGCATGTGACTTGCAACACCAGAGGCGGTAACATCCTAGATCACTGTTACACGCAATTTAAAGGTGGCTACAAGGCTCATTCTGATAGTGGCTTTGGTAAATCAGATCACGCGTCAATTTTCCTTTCACCAAAGTACAAACAGAGAATTAAAAGTACTCCCGTAGTCTCGCGAGAGGTGCAGAAATGGGATCTGACGTCAGAAGAGACGATCCGGTCAGTGTTTCACCACACAGACTGGATTGTGTTCCGCGACACAGATAACATTAATGCCTACACGGAGACAGTGCTGGACTATGTTTGTACTAGGGTGAAAGAAACAATCCCCACTACCAAAATGAAAGTTTACCCAAATCAAAAACCCTGGGTAGACAAATCCGTCCGTGAAGCTCTGAGAGAGCGCACCAAAGCATACAATGACGGCCTAGTGGCAGGCAACATGAATGACCACAAGGTGGCGCGACACAACGTAAGGAGGACAGTGTCAGAGGCCAAACGGCGCTACAGGGATAAAATTGAACTCCAGTTTGAACAAGCTGACTCTAGAGCTATGTGGCAGGGGCTCAAAACGATGACAGACTACAAAGGCGCCTCCCTCAAACTGAACAGTGACATCTCCTTAGCAAACGACCTCAATACCTTCTATGCGAGGTTTGATGCTGGTAATAACAACACCAGCTCACAAGCCTCGGCAATGGGGGGGGGGGGTCGGCTGCTGATGGAGGCGCAGTGTTCAGGGTAACAGAGCATGAGGTGAGGCGGACCTTTAAAAAAGTGAATATCAGGAAGGCAGCAGGTCCGGACGGCATCCCCGGCCGCGTCCTAAAAGTCTGTGCCGACCAACTGGCCCCAGTATTCACTGACATATTTAACCTGTCCTTAGAACAGGCTGTCATCCCCACCTGCCTGAAGAACTCCACTATTATCCCTGTACCCAAAAAATCCAAGCCTGCTTGCCTCAACGACTACCGCCCTGTAGCTCTCACCTCCATAGCCATGAAGTGCTTTGAGAAGCTAGTAAAGGGCTACATCTGCTCCTCCCTCCCCATCAACATGGACCCCCTGCAATTTGCATACCGCCCCAACAGGTCCACGGAGGACGCCATATCCCATGTGCTGCACACAGCAGCATCACACCTGGACAAGAGGCAGGGGAACTATGTGAGAATGCTATTCATCGACTACAGCTCGGCATTCAATACCATAGTCCCCTCCATACTCATAGCCAAGCTCAGGGACCTGGGCTTGGGCTATGACCTCTGCCAGTGGGTCTTGGACTTCCTGACTGGCAGACCCCAGGTGGTGAGAGCAGGCAACTGCACCTCCTCATCCATCACCCTCAACATAGGGGCCCCCCAGGGCTGTGTTCTGAGTCCCCTCCTCTACTCCCTGTACACACACGACTGTGTGGCTCAGCGGAGTAGCAATACAATCGTCAAATTTGCTGACGACACAGTGGTGGTGGGCCTGATCTCTGCCAACGACGAGAGGGCCTACCTGGAAGAGGTCAAGGTCCTGGCGGGATGGTGCCAGGAAAACAGCCTCTCCCTGAACGTCAGCAAAACAAAGGAGATGATTGTGGACTTCAGGAGGTCGGGGGTCAAGGACTACAGCCCCCTCAGCATCGACGGGGCACCGGTTGAGAGAGTCAACAGCTTCAAGTACCTCGGAGCCTACATATCCGAGGACTTGACATGGACCACACACATTAACAGTGTGGTGAAGAAGGCACGACAACGCCTCTACTTCCTCAGGCGCCTAAGGAAGTTCCAAGTCAGCCAGAAGATCCTTAAGAACTTCTACTCATGTACAATAGAGAGCATCTTGACTGGCAACATCACCTCCTGGTTTGGGAATAGCACTGCAAAAGACCGAAGCAGACTACAAAGAGTGACACGTGCAGCCGAACGCACAATTGGAGGGGGGCTCCCCACCCTCCAGAACATTTACTACAAGCGTTGCAAGGGCAAGGCTAAGAGAATCATTAAAGACTCCAGTCACCCGAACAACTGCCTCTTTGAACTGCTGCGGTCAGGCAAGCGATACCGGAGTCTCAAGGCGAGCACAGAAAGACTCAGAAGTAGCTTCTATCCCCAGGCCATCAGGCTGCTAAACGAACAATGAATGAACACTACACAACAACAACCACCAAACGCACATAGCACACACATCCACACGCACACACTCACTTTAAACAAACACACTGTAGCACCCACTCCACACACTTTATAGCACACACCCACTTTAAACAAACACACTGTAGCACCCACTCCCCACACTTTATATTTATGGATGAAGGATTGCACTACAACTCGTACACCTTACTGTAAATTGTACCTAAAATTGTACCTCATCCCATTTCTGCTTTGCACTAGATAGTACTGTACATTAGTACACTGCATAGTATTGTGTATTGTATATTATATGGTAACTCAGAACATTGTACATATGTCTATACTGAACACTGTGACCTCATTTTCTTCTTCTAAATTCATGCTATATTATGTTATTATGTTATTTGATACTATCTTGTCTAGCACAGTCTCTGGAGCGTAACAGTAAGAAGCATTTTGTATGAAAGTATTCTGTACTTCTGTATGACAACTATTAAAGAACTTGAACTTGAACTTGAGAGTAAAATGCTCCATTAACTGACTTGTGTTGTGATGAATTGATTAATAATCACCCCAATGTTTTTTCTGCTTGTGTTGTCCCCGAGGCACGGGACAGGAAGCAAACTCAAGCTTTGGCGTTGAGTGACTGTCAGTAGCGAGGCTATCGCTGAGGACAGGGGGCCATCTATTGGAAGGATGGAGCAGGTTGCTGTACAGACGCAGCGCTCAAAAATCAAACCAATTCTGCTGCTTGTCTGCTGCTTGTTGCTGCTTGTGTGCCACTTAAGTCTACTCAGGTGTTAATTTTCCGGGGGTGTTGGCTGGGGGAACAAAGGGAGGGTAGTTAACTTAAGTGCTTCCCCAGGGAGGGGGTCGGGGGCTACTGCCCTCAGACCCCCAAAATAATTTTTATATGGGCAGTCTGACTTGGGGTACTGACCATATATTAGTGTTGCAATGCATGATAAGTAAACAGTGAAAAAAGCTAAGAAATCTGATGGGGCTGGGACATTTGGGACGAATAAAAATTTAAGATGAAAATCTGCCCAGCCTGTGGGAGGAAGTGGAGGTGTGAAATCTGGCCCGGTCAAGAACAATAGAGGAGTGGTAGAGAGTGGTAGAGAGGCATGAGAGGTTTGAGTTTTGAGTGCTGTATCTGTAAGTAGCGTTCAGGGGACGCTGGTAATTCCCAGAGATGCTGGCGTTTCGCTACCACAGACTCGTCAAGCGTTGCTCACTGCTCGGCACAGTGATTCCTGCCTATCAAGTTGTTTTGCGGCAGTGGCCAGCGCTACTGCTAGTAGGAAACAGACTTTTGTGATAGAGGGGGTGTTGCACACCTAGACCGGGTGTTTGTCGACTAAAGGATATGACAGGCGACTTTGGAGAGAAATGGGTAATTTGATACTGTGTGTTAGCAACAGTTTGTGTTTTCACCCCACCCCTTTGTCAAGACCCGTTCAGCTTTCTGTTGATCTATTCAAGAAATTAGCGCAAACTTGCAATACTTAGTTAGGACATGTTTTGACCTACCCATCAGAATCTGAGGCGGTTCATTATAGAGCTTTGTATATAATGCGGAGCTTGTCAATAGAGCCTAGTAAAGGGTTCTACATGTGGATTTTTATTTATTAATTTGTTATTTTTTTTCTGCTGTAATGCTCAACGATGCTAAAGTGGATCGATGGAGCAGGGGGATGGAGCGTCAGTATTCTTTCAGAATAGCTGCTGTAGATCTTATAGGCAAGGTTTTGTTTTATTGGTTCCTTCTGGAGTTGATTGCTAAATTAAGGGTGCACTATGCAGTTTCGGAGGAAGGTGGTTTGTTTGCAGAGTCTGCAAGAGACTAATACTTATTCTAGCTTATTTTATCATAAATTGAAACGAAATCATTTTTTTTGGGCGCTGTGAACCGAATATGAGCCTAGAGTATGTTTGTTGACAAAATTGCAGGCCTGCCTTTGCAAGCGACAGCAGTGAGGTAGTAACTTTTCAGGAAGCTTTCTAGAGGACAGGATGTTTATTCAATTGTGACAATGTACCATTGGACATTATTCACTTCTCACGAAAACTGTAGTGCACCTTTTAAAACAATGTTTGCCCAACAACCCTGGTAACTCGAGTAGTTAGTATTTTTGAAAGGTTTGGCAGAAGAAAATTATATTTTTGTATTTTCTGTGATATTTTCTTCACTTCAACTTTTTCTCTTTATACGAAGGTATCAATATGTGAAGCTGTTTTTGTTGACTTGTTTCTGTTTTTCCTGGTGGATGGTACTAATCTGATGTTGGGTAATAAGTAATAATGTTTTGCTAACCCTACAGGTTCGCTCTTATGGGGGGAGGTGTGACGTACCTTGGGTACGTGGGTTGGTCATTACCATTATTACTGTATTTATGACACCTTCTGAACATCAGGTTAGTATATTTAATGTGTTGTTTTGTATATGATGTGTGTGTGTGTGTAGACATGAGAGCTAATGCTGTCTCTTCTCTCCCTGTCAGGTGCTGCCCATCCCTGCTGAAGAGTGCTGATTGCTAATGAATGACAGCTGATTGGCAATCAGCTCAAGAGGGATGGGTAGTCAAATACCTGACGGCACACACACATCTCGACGCCTCATTCTGTCAATTGATAGCGACTAGGGAAGAGTGAGGTTGCCATTGTTAACTACTGTTGTGTTTGTATATATATGTTGTTGGCCTATGTGCCACTTCTCCAGCTGGGTGAGTGTCCTCTTGTTGGCCTTTGTGCCTGTTCCCACTGAGTGTGGACTGATACTTCACTGCCCTCGTTGATGTTGCTTCATTCAAGTGGAGCCGTATATATATATATATTGGTAGGCTGTATGCATTGCCACTTTGCGTGGACCTGTACCCTTTGGTACGTTTTAGCGTCGGTGGACGCTAATTTTGTTTATTTATTTATACTGCCTTGTTTGTCTCCCCTTTCCTTTTTCCCTTTGTGTGTGTGCTGGGTTTAAATCCCCTCTAAAATAAACATCATCCTCCCTTTGGGGAAAGCCGTGGGTTTCAAGCCCCACCACAATAAATATTATTTACCATTTGAAAACGTCTTTGTTTACTATCTGCCTACCCGGGACTGTTTGAGAAGCATTATTCTACTGAGGGGGTTGTTTTTTGCTCATGTAACACCTGCCCAGATTACTATCTTGTATGGTCAATAGACCTCTGTACATGACAATGACTGAGGAGGTGTAGGGGCAGTGTTGAGTAGTACATTAATAGTGGAAAAGAGGATTCTGGAGTTTCCAGCATTTTCTGTAATGATTTTAGAGAAGTAATCTTTCCTTGCTAAGCGGATGGTTTTATTATAAGCAGTTAATGCATCTTTGTATATATCACAGCATATGGTGGTTTTTGTTTTTCTCCATTTTCGCTCCGCTGCACGACATTTCCTTTTTTCTTCGTTGACCGTATTATAGTTTAACCAGGGCGAGGCTCTAGTTTTCTTCTTTTTCGTTTTTAATGGGGCGACAGAATTTAATATAGATGACATTGCATCATTGAGATTTTCTACCATTTCATTTAGAGAGCTGTCATGATTGTGTGGTTCATGTAGTCTGATAAGATCAATGAACTTTGATTCAGCTTTGTCGTTTAGGAGCCTCTTTTTAACTATGATTTCTTTTTGTTTTAATAAGGGTTATTTGAGTATCAAAAAATATACAGTGATGGTCGGAGAGAGGTAATTCAGTTATTTAGATATTTGTTATGCTTAGCCCAGTTGTTGTTATAACTAAGTCTAGTGTATTCCCAAGCCGGTGAGTTGCATTTGTTATATGCTGTATTAGGTCAAAGCTATCCAGTAGATTTTTTAGTTCCATACTCTCACATCTTCCTTCAAACGTTTATCAGTCACCTCAATCTCAAAGTGCTCAGCAATTATTTGCAGGTGTTCCCTTGTACACTGGTTCAATAACTCGATTGAAGGAGTGTGTATAAAGTCCTTCACAATGGACGCCATATTTACAGCACTAATCACTACTTATATAGAAAACAAACAGAAAACATGGTGAGCAAGACTTTCCGAGTGCCAATCCCTAACCATATACAATGATAGTTGTATTTTTGAGCAACCCTGGTTCCCTACGAATATCACTAATCTAAACCTAACCGTCTTCTTTCTTTACCCTCGACAGAGACCGAAGTCTCCACCTTACAGACTCCAGTTCAAAACAAAAAAGGAAAAATAATAAATTTAGTGGACTGTTGGAAGTACTGATACAGTACAGCTGGCCCACTCGGCGCCTACCTAACCAGGGCTACTCACTACCACTTTTAAACAGATTAAATAGCACTCAAGAAGTCATACTCACCACGCGCTGCATGTCCACAGAGGAGAGGATTCACCACACTCTCACTCAGGGTCCAATTACTGACAAAGCTGCTCTCCTCCAAACCCATCAAACAAACAAATCAAATCAAACAAACAAACCCAATTACTTGTATGCATCTCCCAAACAACTTACATGTAAAAACAAACATGCAATTACTAACTAATGAACAAATGTATAACAAAAATGTGGTATGAAATAAACTTTCCGAAGTGTTACTTACCAAGAAAGTCCAAAATCAGATTCCACCACTACAAACTAAGCCAAAAGCCAACAAACTAATCAATTAAACAAAAAAAGGTCCACCAAAAGGCCGAGCCCCCATTTTGTCATGAACCAAGCTCAAGGTACAGACAAAAACAAGGGAGACCACACAAGTACTTTTTTTTAAAGAAAAGTAATTTAATTAAGCTATTAAACTATGTACAAAAGTAGTTAAAGAATGAGTGGATCAGTATTATCAGTAATGTAGTGAGTGCATGAATGAATCAGTGTGTGGTGCATGTAAGTGAGAAGATGAGAAACAAACAAACCAACCAAACCAAACAAACAAAACCCAAAATGCCATGACCAGCCTGGAGGAGAGAGACAGAGATCAGAGGCAGCCTCTCTCTGATATCCTGCCTGGGACACCCCGGCCCAGGTGTGCCCCAATTAGCTGACGAGCCTTTCCCAGCTCTGCTCTGCCAGCCAGAGCAGAGGAAGACAAGACAATGTGGGAGAGGGTCGTCACAGCATACATGGCCCATACTAAGCTGGGATTCACAAACCAGCTACACAATGGACCTGTGAAACTGGGCAGGAGTATGTTACACAAGTGTAGATTCTTGACCAAGTGGAGCTGTAGGCTGGATTTGGACAGGTGCTCTACACTGAAAATGACATATTGCTTGCATTGTATTCAATTGATACATCTACATTAGAATCATATGTCACATATGTACCGAGTTAACGTTCCCAGAACGTCCGGTTTACAGTTTTTTGAGTCTTAGCATATGGGAACTAACCACTAATGATGTTTTACTACATGAGTGATGATATTTGTGATATGCAGGGATGTTGTGTAAAGATGTGATTTATATCTGTCTAGAGTACAATTATTTTGAGAGTCTGTTTATGCTTGTGTACTTTGTTAAAATCTTTAATGACATTGTTGACTTAAATAGGATGATGTTTATGTTAATGGTTGCTGCAAGTCTTTAGATCATGGGGGTGATAATTTAATGGTGTAGGCTTGTTAGCGTATATTTTGTTGCATTGCTATGTTGAAATCTGTTTAGGTTGTGCACGTGTGTAGAGAATTGATGTGGTGTTTATGTTTGTTTTAGATTGTTAAATCTTTAATGCCATTGGTTTACATAGGCTGTTGTTTTATATTAAGATTGATTGCAAGTCCTTGAGTCTCAATAGGATAATTTAATGATGGGGACTTGTTTATATGCTGTTTTGATGACTGTATGATTGTGTTTTTGCAGTTATTGTAAATGATTTACTGTTTGGTCTGTACATTTTCTGTGTTTGGCTGTTAGGGTCAGGCAAGAATGTGTTGATTTGCCCCCAGGGTAGAATGTGTGAGTTAACCTTTTGTTGAATTACAGGAGGGTCATGGGGTGGTAAAGCGATTTAGGAAAGGTCACAAAGCTCACAGGAGGGACTCGGCCTATCTTTACAACAGGAGAGAGGTCACAGCTGGTGAAGATAGGAGGGGAGGGTCAGAGTGTGATAACAGATGGAGGTATTTACGACGGAAGATAAGGTGCTAATTCAGGACAGCATGAGGGGGACAGGAGGTGACAGGAAGATGTGACAGAGGGCTAATACAGACAGCAGCTGAGGGAGGAGTGAGCACAGTAATTGAAATAGGATAGCCAGTTCGGATGAGGTTATTTATGTTGAATGGCTAACTATTTGATTAGAGGGAATAGCGGTAGACTCTCAGGGTACTAGGAATGCTTTGAGATTCTATCGTTGAGAGAGAGTTCCTAGACTCTTTCTGGCAGTGGGTAGGAGTCTAAGTGGAGTATATTGGATTAGCCTGAGGTTGAGAGCAGGGAAAGCTGAGAGTAGGAGCAGGAAGGGAAACGAACCAGTGTCTTGTGTCTGTGGTTGATTAACAAGTTGTATGGGAGAGTGGTTTGTTTGTTTTGTTGTGTTTGAGAGATTTATGTTGAATGAAAGGTTTTTGATTTTCTTTTTTTCAGTGGATGAAAGGATCTGGTTAAAGCCTAGAACTAAGCATGCCAAGCTCACTACAGGATGTTAGATCTCGTGGTGAGCCTACTGACCACTTTTAGTATGAGCCATATCTAGTTATAGTTGAAACAATATGGACGATAATAAGTGATTTTGTTTCTTTTTAATCACTGCCTGGGAGCTCTAAATACGTATGTATGGTATTGACTTGTGAAGTTTGACAAATTTTAGTTTTTCTTTCCTTTCTGATAACTCTAATTTTCAGGATTGAATGTGTTGTATAACTGTGAGATATTGGATGGAAGGAGTTTATGTTGTATCATATCATTTGGTTGGGTGACAAGGCTTAGGCGGTATTTCAATTTTAACATTACTTTCATTTGAATTTCTTTCTTTTAAATTTCTTAGAAGTTAACAGCCACTGTTGTGTGTGGATGGGCGATTGGATTTAGATTTTTAGGTTTATTTTCTATTTTTTAATCTGTACTTTTCTGGACTGAAATGTGTTTGAATGGGGCCTGTAGAGGTGTCAAGTCACAGATACATGTTTGGATGGAACAGTTGTGTGATGATGATGAGTGTGAAACGAGTGCATGTGGGTCACCAGGGGTGAAGAGGATGAGTGCATGTGATGTTTGAATGTTTGTTCTTTTTATTTCCTTTAATATTTTCTCGGTATGCATGAAGCGTTCACAAGTGGTCTGCCACGTGTGTAATAGGAGGATGTGTTTGGTTTATTTTGGTTTTTCTTTCCTTTCTAAAGAGCCTTTCATTTTAATGTTTGGTGCTTGTTCTTTTTATTGCTTTGCTGTTTTAAGTATGAATGGTGATTTCACATGTGGAGATGCAAAACATGTGGTTGAAGGATGTGTTTATTGAGATATTTTGTTGATTATTTGTCTTTTTCTTTTATTTCTCAACTGCTTTTCATGGTCTGGGTGAGAGGGGAGAGAACTGGTGACAGGAGTAAGAACGTCGGGACAGGATGACAACGAAAGCTAAGTGGTTCCATCACATTTGCATATGGGTTATCGATGGCTTCTCTTAAAAATATGTTGACATATTGTGTAAATGGATTTGCTGTGTGTTTTTTTCCCCTCACAGTTCAGTCGAGAGGGGAATCCGGAACGGCACATGTGTTGAGTATGAATACATTCCATTAGATTACGACACAGTGGAGTGAACCTGTTCAGTTATTTCCTGTGGGAAATTATTAGATTGTGGAAAGAGGTCGCTTGTGGACGCTAGCCCCTCCTTCATCATGACCCCAAGAGCAGAGGCCAGGTTGGTTTGTGAAAACAGACGCAGGTTGGGATGCGTCCAGACTGAGAGAGCCGTCTGTAAATCCGAGGAAGGACAGTCATAGGTCAAAATATGACGGGATCACAGGCCTACAACAATTGCTACGGCTGAGGCTGGCTAGCATGGGGGGAAGGGGGAGGCAAGGCCGGTCTGGAACTGTGCAGAAAGGGTGAGCAAGGGCCTCTGTGGAATGTGAAATTTGGTTGGTGTGGAGAACGGGGGGTAACTGACCAATAGCTACTGATGGTCTCTGTTTGTGCACATGTGGTTTGATAGAAGAGGGCGGATAGATTAACACAACGCAGGGTAAGGACATACACATCGATTATGGTCAGAGTGAGGGAGTAGTGGACTTTTTTTTTCTCCTTGAGTGTTTGTCCGCCTTCCCTGCCCGACTGGAGCTGTGACGACGAGGAGGTAAGGTTATATGACCATTATATGGTCATAAGGGGGGTGGATAGATGAGAAGACCAATTGATGAATTATGCAGATGTGATTGTGCTGTCTTGGGAAAGAAAATAATTAACAGGAGAAGAAAAAATGAATGTAAAGTGAAAATATTGTGATAACTAATGTATGTTTTCTCTCAAACCAGATCATGTAAAGGAGTGTGGGAACAAACTTTCATATAGATTAAGGAAATTGGGTTTAAAATTTGTGATTTATTATATTTTAATGTGTAATTTGTAGATTAAAAAAAATTGTTTTATTGTTTTCAACAAACCCAAAAGTTGTTGTTTAAAAGGTGGGCCTCTGGCTAATGAGCCATGAGGAGCAAAAGCTCATTGAGGATATGTACCAAAGAATAATGAAAAAAAAAAGAATTGAAAAAAAAAAAATTTGAAACATTTGAAAAAATTATGATTTTTGTTATTATGTTGTATGGTTAGTATGTATAGAAAATCAAGTCAATGTACTGTTTATGACAATGTAAATTGTCAGAGTGAGGAATGTGGTGATATTTGACATTGAATTTCATAACTAATATGTGTGAATAATTAGAGAATCCATAATGTAAAAGCAGGGCTTAGCCAAAAGTGATTATTGGTGTTAGATAAGACATTCCAAACAAACCCCCGCTCAGGGTAAGACTGGATTAGAGAACAACAGTTGCAGGTCATAAAAGGCTGCAGAGGAAGTCACACCCCACAGGAAACGGTGGCTCACTCTAACTAGCAGAGGGACAGCCGGTCTAGCAGATAACTAGCAGACACATCCAAGGAACTATTAAGTCAGTATACTTTATATAGGAAATCTGGTATTACTTATTACATTAACCATATCAATGTAGAAGGTAACTTACAAAGAAGAAGACCATTTAGAATGTCACCCGAGTATGAAAGTAATAGTGTTATTTCACTCTTGTTATAAAATCCTGGTATATTTATCACAGTTATATTATCTGGTAAATAAAGGTTGGTGTGGTCTCCTATATGATGTCTGGTATCAGCCTAGAAGCAATGACTGTACTGGGATGATATGAGAGATATGTAGGTCATTACACAAACCATATAGATGGGAAAATCAAAATAGTACACGAAGGAATGTTGAAGTGTTTGATGCATTCAGAGGAGACACAGGCCTCTGTCCAACTGAGAAGGCCACAGCCCAAAGGAGGGGGGTCATCAAAAGCGCCCTCCTCTGTACTCATCAAGAGGCCACACCGACGGGGGCCACCAGCAGACCCCCCCTGTTCACTGAAGGAAGACACCGACGGGGGCCACCGGCGGCCCCCCCTTCTGTTTACTGAAAGAAGACCGGTACTTGTGATTGGTTGAACCAGTTTAAAAATAAGTGAGGTCACTTAAACCTATAAGTAGTAGAGCAGTACAGGTAGTTGGCAGGCCAGCCCACCTACCCGTCCCCAGGGGGGTCCGGCTGAGCCTCCAACCACACCACCAGAGAAATGTGCTGTTATACATGTGAGTAGAATCATGGACTCATTATTGTTGGCTAGAGTAACATGTAATTCCTACCCTAGACCAGGTTGTGCCCATGTGTATAGGCTTATTACATTCTCGTTTCATGCATAAACATGACTGCTATTTATGTGCAACAATGTCTTGATGTAAGGAAGCCACTGTGAATGGGCTATTTTGATTAACCTCATCAAACCTTCTGTACAATCATGTATTATGCTGAATTAATTCCTGTGTGCAACTGATGCCTTATCCACCCTTGGCCCTTTGGCAAATAAATCAGTTGAGTTGAAATATAGTTCCTTTTGTCTGGACTGCACGTTTATTTCTCATCTGACTAAGTCAACTGAGAAGACCATGTTTCCATCGCTCTCCTTTTCCTCCTTCCAGTTAGCAACCTCCTTATGCTGCAAATAACCTTAGGTATTGTATAAGATTATACGACATGTTCTTGGAAGAGTTGTCTGCGGCTCTGCAGATCGTCCCGGTATTGAGATGGTGAAGCGGCGTAGCGCCACTGCCTCTGCGGCTCTGCAGCTACTCCAGTATCCAACTCGGGGAGGAACGGAGAGAGAGAGAGAGTGGTCAATAAACAAGCCAACGGAATACAGAGGCAGTCCAGTCCTCCTTAGCTGAGTCCAGTATAATCACACGTGACTTTATCTTCAATGTTACCAACACACAAGTTTAGCTGAGTCCAGTACAATCACACATGACTTAATCTTCAGTGTTACCAACACACAAGTTTAGCTGAGTCCAGTACCAAACAAAAACGGCAAATCTTCAGTGTTATCCAAACACACAGAAAACAGAGAATCCAAAAGGTTCGTTCCAAAAACTCACCAAAGCGCAAATGCGCAAAGCGGGCAACGAGGCACAGCTCCAACGGATGATAGAGAAACACAACAGCGGCGACTTCCATAGACGTCCTGAAGAAAAACAGACAAGGTACAACAACGGGGGGAACAGGCAGGAGCAGTGGTAATCCAAAACGACCCGACAACGAATGACAGAAAGCCCTGAGTATATGAAGGGCTCTGGAGCGCTGATTACAAACAAACGACAGGTGCGTGACGGCAATTGGTAATTGACCTAGAAGCGTGTGGCGGCAATGAGCCAATCCTCCTCACAGTACCTTGAAGCGTGTGGCGGGAATGGACCAATCCTCACAAAGAGTAGCTTATAGTAAATGTATACACACACACGAGAGAGAGAGAGGGAGAATAGCTTATAGCAGACTTAATGATTTTACAATATTTCTGCTAATGAAGTGAAATATGTATTATATCATCAACTATCCAGTTCGTTTTTATAGTGTAACTTTTGGCTACTTCATTGCTCATCATTATTAAAGATTTATTTTTAGCGTTTTTCCAGCTTTTTCATGGTCAGACATGATCGACAGAGGAGGAGAGGGTGAATGGGAGAAGAGGTGGGGAAGACATACAACAAATTATCCTGCGGGAGCAGGAGGTGAACCCGGGACGGCCGTGTGGGTGTGCAACAGGTGCAGGGCCAGGGGGTGGCTACTTGGGCTCAAGCCCGAATGTTTTCTGAAAAGCCCAGAATCTACTTAAAAAAAATATAAATTGTTTTGACAGTTAATCATTGTTACAAGAAAATATGTTTGCACCAGATTTAGCAGAAGCTAATTTCCATCTGTAGCCAACCAGCTGCTAACTGTATTTGAGTGAGTTAAGTCTTGGTGTTATGGTAGACTCAGACCTAAGCTTTAAATCACAATCAACAAGTTGACAAAAACATAATTCTTCCACCTTAGAAACATAGCTAAAGTACGGCCATTTATAAATCAAAAGGACACTGAAAACCAGATCCATGCCTTTATCTCAAGCCGACTCTACTACTGTAATGCACTCCTTACCGGCCTCCCGAAAAAATACGATAATAACTATTTTATTGCAATGCACTATTGCAATATTTTATGCTATTTTACTAACTATTTTATTGCACTGCACTATTTTACTTTGTATCAGTGATAATCAAACCGTAAACAAAGAGGCCTATTAACACTTTAAGTGCCGAAAACGTGTTTAGGCGTCCTTCCCCGCCATGCTCAAGTTGCCGAGGACGCCGTAACTCGTCTTTAATATCAATATTTCAAAAATCTGTGATCGGAATCATATTTTCCATCCGCAGCCTTCACACACAGTTCTGAGCTCCTCTCAAACCTCTAGCGGTTCAAGAGTGCCATCTGGTGGCCGATCGGCAGAAGCGCCAAACAGGAAGTTATGTGGTTGAAGTGCTGATCGTCCATATTACTTCCGGGCACTCTCTATAGGTCCCGGGACTCGATCTCGACACAATACATAGCGATCCGTTGCCAATAACTCGATAAACAACATGATTTGGACGTATATACTATTATACAACCTGGAAATAGATAGCGTATTTCTACATCCCATAATAGGAATATTTCAGTTCCACGCTCATCGTCCAACGGCGCAAGGAAGATACGGTAAGATTCAGCGTTATTTTTGAACGTGTTCGATATAAACTGCTCTGATGATCATATCACCCACACTAGATGAATGATATAACGCTGCCCACGGAATTATAAACGATCCCCCGCCCATCCGGTCATCATCAGATGATACATAGAATACGTCCAATTGAAATTTTTGATCTCGCACAGATTCCTACCAAACTGTATTTCATCATCAATATAATGCATTTGGGGCTATAAATCACGTTCTGGAGAAAGCTGCAGAAAGAGATGAAAACATACTTATACTTTAGACCATATTTTACTATGAATATGTGAATGAAAAAGTTTAACGTTGCTACACAATGAACAATACATATCGGACCTTGAATGGGCCCTAATAATGGCAATTTAGCAATAGAATTTAAAAAGTTATAGCCCTGCAAAGAAGGGGAACTTTTCCATAGACAAATAGAGCTGGCAAGGGATGGTATATCATGAATTTAGCCTTAGGCAATCAAAGTGTTAACACTTTCAGCGCCAGATGGCGCTGTTTACTGTTACTGTTGAAAGGCCAGCGCCTTTTAACATGGGGATACGTGGCTGTGTTTGCAGGCCTAAAGCTATATTATATCTATGGATATAATAATAAGGTCGATTGTCATTGAGTTTCTTCCGGTCAAGATGCAAAAAAAAAGAAAATGTTTCCATCCATTTCCAAAATGCTCCGTAATGGCCGGCAACGTGTATTCTAGTAAACGCGTTATCGTTTCTTCCCTGGACTAGCTACTGTTCTCAAATCAAATTTAGATTATCTGTATTATAACGGGCGCCCCGCCGTGACTTGATCACTACCAATGGAACACGCCACACACACACACCACACAAACGCCCCGATCAGCATGAAGGAATTTTTGGATAAACGCAATATTGATACCATATAGTCCTTAACTTGACCAGGATCTGTCCCGAAAAGAATATTCCAATTATCTGATCGCCATTCCAAGTACTGATGTCGATCAAGGTGCCAACGTAATCCAGCATTGAACATGAACCCGACCCTCGTCGATTGTTACAACCCTGGCTCAAAGGGACGCAACATAAGTGCAAACAGACACCAATGCCTGTGTTTAAACCAAAAGAATACTCTAACTATGAATAATAGCACAAACTAACGATCAAAGAATGGTGGAACGTGAAAAGACTCTGTTTCCACAAACTCTTCTAGCAACAGTCAGGCTGCATGTGTGTTTGAGGGAGTGGCTTTAAGCTGCCAGGCAGGTATCCAATCAGCAGCAATCAGCTAATTAGCAGCCCTCACCTGCATGCACAGTGACACAGGAGTCATCAAGCTCATGGTACATAACATCTCCCCCACCAAAATTGTTGCCCAGGAGGCAACCACTACACATCAAACCAGTAAACAAAAAATCTTGTGACCCATTAATTGTCAGGGCCACTACTATTGTGCCACATCTGACTTTAAACCAGGCCAACAAAAATTACTTAGCACACAATCATAAGTCTTCCTGACTCCCATGTGCCCAGCAAGATCATGATCATGTGCTAGATGCAGTATATCAGGACGATACACGGCTGGAACAACAATCTGAAACACACTGCCCCAGTCATCCAGACTGGACAGGTTAGGTGGTGTCCACTTTCTCATGAGCAAATCATTGCTAACAAAATATCCTTGAGACGTATCTATCATTGCATCCTCTAAAACCGCCTCTTCAAAGAGGGACGACAAGGAGACATCCTTATTTTGCTCTAGTACTAGCTGCTCATGAGACGGTATCACCTTACCAAAGCCCTCATCACGGTCACTTTTCAACTCAACAAAGAATGTGTCACTAAGTGTCATATCACAATCTGAGTTACCAACATCATGGCTGTCACATTTGACCTTTGACATTGCACGTGTTACAGCACACACAGGGAACACTCCTGGATGTTTCTGTGCAAGCTCATCAGGAACCTCAGAAACTACAGGGACAGGAATTACAACTGGAGTAGCCAGCACTTTGCCACCGGCCAAATCGTTCCCTAGAATGAAGGACACACCTTTTATGGGGATGTGAGAACACACTCCTACAACAACATTGCCTGATACTAAGGGAGAGTTTAGCCAGACCTCATGCAAAGGTATATTCACAAAGCCTCCTCCAAAGCCCTGAACAATGGCACCGGAATGCAATGAAGAATCTTCCGAAAATGGCAAAATCCCATCCAGAATGAGAGACTGAAAAGCTCCTGTATCTCTCCATATTGTAATAGCCTGCTTTGACCCTAGTGCAACTGTAACTACCTCTCTTGCAATGATGACGCAACCCGTCTTTGATCTTTACTGATTGGCTTTATTTCCGTTAGAAGAGAACATCTTTATTCCGAACTCACCGCTATGACATCACAATGTTCCAGAACGTTCTAGCCTGTTCTAACCGGTACTACTATGACATCACACTGCAGCTTAACTGGAATTACACTATGACACGGCTGCAGTTACAGCAACAGCCAGGGAAACAAATCCATCCATCATAAATGTTGAGGAGCCCTCTAGCTCCCTGTCCGCACCTTTGATACTTCGCCCACCACCCTCCAATGCCGGCATAGGTGTCCTGCCTATGGTTTCTACCAGAGCCACAGTTTTTAAATTTTTCTGCTTAAGCACAGGGCACCCAGCAACGATATGACCAGGCTCCTTACAGTAAAAACATATAACCCCCTCTGGGAATGCACTAGCAGTACCACCTTGCCTAGGAGTCGAAGTAAACCGACCAGCAGACACAGGTGCCGGGAAACGGCTCCCCTGAAAAGGACGCTACCCCTGGACTCAACACGGCATTCCTCTACAAAGACAGATTTGTGTGTCAACACAAACTCATCAGCCAAGACAGCAGCGTCGCCTATCTTCAATACCTTACGCTCATTTAGATGCGTGGAAACGGTATCAGGAACACATCTTTTAAATTCCTCTAGGAGAATCAACTGTCTAAGCTGCTCTCTTGTCTCTGCCTTCTGAGAGGTGCACCACCTGTCAAACATGTTCTCATTCTCTTTTCCAAATTCAACATACGACTGTCCCTCCGACCTGCGATAGCCTCTAAAACGCTGACGATAGGCCTCTGGGACTAAATCATAAGCCCTCAATATGGAAGCCTTAACAAGCTCATAGTCAGCACTTTGTTCAAGGGACAGAGCAGTATACGCTTCTTGTGCCTTACAAACAAGAACACACTGCAGCAGCAGCGTCCAGGCTGTATCAGGCCACTTCAATGTGGTTGCCACCCGTTCAAAAAGGGGAAAATACCTATCCACATCCTTCTCAAAAAAAGGAGGCACCATCCTAATATTCTTGCCGACATCAAAACCGGAATGCGACTCTGAATGCAGAGCACCCGCCTGCAAGGCAGCATGCTTATACTCAAGATCCTTCTGCGCAGCAACATTTGTCTCTCCTTAAGCTCATGCTCACGATCACGCTCCTTAAGCTCACGCTCATGCTCACGCTCCTCTCTCCTCTCCTCACGCTCTTGCTGTAGCTGTCTTTCCTTAAACTCTAACTCTCTAAGCCTCCACTCACCCTCCGCCACCCCTGACAGTAGCGGAGACACGTCAGAAACAAGAGGCTCATCCACCCTCGCCACAAGCACCTGCTCCCTAATGAGTAAAACCCTCAAAGCACTCAAGGCAGTTGGTTTCAAACGCTTCTCACTGGCAGTAAGCTCTACCTTGTAGTGCACAGCAAGCTTCAGAAGCTGTTCTTTGGAAAACCTCTCCAACATCTCCTGAGAAGGGTGATCAACAAAATCCTTAATGGAAGCCATCCTTACTGCACCAGCGCCACAAACTGCTCACACAAACTGCTAACTTTAGAGTTACCAAAAACTGCCAAAAGCACGCTAGCATACACACAATTGACCTGAAGAACCACTAAAGAACCACTGAAGAACCACTGAAGAACCACCAAAGAGCCACTAAAGAACCACTGAAGAACCACTAAAGAACCACTGAAGAAACATTAAAGAACCACTGAAGAACCACTGAAGAACCATAAAGAACCACTGAAGAGCTACCAAAGAACCACTGAAGAACCACTGAAGAACCACAGAAGCACCCCTTGTTAGTGTTAACACGCTAATGCTAATACTACCAACTAGAAGGAGAGCAGTCAGCCTTTGTGCCTGTCCGCCTGTGTGATCGGCGTGCTACGTGGTGGAGATGTGTGCTCTACTGAGCGCACCTTTCTAATTTGCAAAAAGAATTAAAAAAACAACCACCCTGAAATAAGTAGATGTGTCAGGTGCTAATAGGTAGGCTATCCAAACACTGAGTTACACTCAAAACAAAAAATTAAATACAACAAACAAATTCAAACAGGTGCCCCTTATAACCTGACATGACTACTTACAGCTTCTACATCTAAACTGCAGTCAAACGGCCCACCACATGTCTACCCTAAAAAAAACCTACATCAGGCCCTACCACACTACCTGTATTTTCTGGCACCCTAACCTACCTACCCTTAAGCTAGCACCCTGTAGACCTAACCCTCTTCAACCACACCTGCTACCAGCCAAAGATCATATTGACCATCCATCCGTCAAGCATATAGTATGGTACAATACAAGTAGATGGTACTAATCACTTCTCTGACTGCCCCAGGAGTAAGTGGTACACAGGAAGCTGACAAACAACCAGCAAATAATGACCCTACCTACCTGTGATGTCCACTAAACTATATATATTAACAGCATATAAGTAGTCAAATCAAATTACCAAAAAAAATAAGGGCATACTCACCTGTTTGAAGTTCGGCGCAAGCCCCCACGTTACACAACATGTAACGATCACTACCCACACTATAGCACCACAACACACCATGCAAAACAAAACAAAAACACCAAACAAATTCTAGGGGTATTTGTTTCCAAATTCACTCCCGGACGAGCGCCCAACTGTTACGACCCTGGCTCAAAGTGACGCAACATAAGTGCAAACAGACACCAATGCCTGTGTTTAAACCAAAAGAATACTCTAACGATGAATAATAGCACAAACTAACGATCAAAGAATGGTGGAACGTGAAAAGACTCTGTTTCCACAAACTCTTCTAGCAACAGTCAGGCTGCATGTGTGTTTGAGGGAGTGGCTTTAAGCTGCCAGGAAGGTATCCAATCAGCAGCATTCAGCTAATTAGCAGCCCTCACCTGCATGCACAGTGACACAGGAGTCATCAAGCTCATGGTACATAACATCGATGCATGCGTTATAAGCGTTTGGCTTGACCGAGTAGTTAGACCCCGCCCGCAGGCCGCAGCTCGGCCCAGACACAAAGCCACATCGTTTCAAATGGAGTGCAATAGCGGCCGCAAGGCGTTAGGCGGCGGTATTGGACTTTTGAGATCTCAGACCCATCCCCAGTGATAACACAGGCTGCCGGCATGTTTTTATTAATGGAAATATCTAATAAAAGAAACAACGATGAAAACCCGACTATACTCTGGTTTTCGGGGGTCATGGCGCTCAACGTTCGGCGAGTTAACCCTAGATCTTAGATCTAATATGAAAAACGATGTGATTTAATGTTCTATGTCTTACCTTGACTTTGTCTATTTTGCTGCTATCTATTTTATGCTTTATGTCTGCACTTTATGCATTGCTCTTGATCTGCCAATGTTGTGCTCATTTTATGCCTGTCTTTTTTTACTGCTGTAAAGCACTTTGAGCTGCAATTCTTGTATGAAAGGTGTTATACAAACCACAGTGTATTATTATTATTATTAATATTATTATTATTATTATTATTATTATTATTATTATTATTATTATTATTATTATTATTATTATTATTATTATTATTATTATTATTATTATTATTATTATTATTATTAATTATTATTATTGTTTGCTTCATTAATTAAATGGTGTGAATTTAAGTGTTCTCTAGTGCCTTTTGTCCGCTTTAAGGTGGTGGTATAAGTTAAAGGTTGTGGTGTCGAATAAAAACAAATACCTATCTGGGCTAAGCCCCGGATCTCCTACAATCCTAAATCTGCCCCTGGTGTGCAAGGCACTATGCGGTGCGCCACGAGGGCGCCCCATTAATCATCATTATTGAACATACAGAGAGAAAGATAGAGGGAGAGAGAGATGGGGCTCACCCCCCCGCCCCCCCCTGACTATTGGAACTCCACAAAACTGCGTTAGCAGCTGACGTCAGTTAAGGTTTTTACCGCAATTGGCATACAGGAATGGCAAGGATGAAAAGCATGTTAGACACACACATTTATTGGACCCGTTGCTCGCAGAGTTTAAATAGAAACAGCGCGACTCGCAAGAGGAGTTGTCACGCTTTAGAACGCAGGGCTAAAGAGCTGTCATAGCTTCTAAAATGGAAGGTGGGGGTATCAGCTCAGCCCCTCCCTTCCAGCTGGAGCGCACTGTGACTGTCGAGTCCTGGCTCTAGGCAGAATCACAAATAGTGGTTTAAGAGAAGTTATTTATATTTTGAATGTGATTCACTTCACATTAGGCAGGGCTTTATGGGGGTAGATTTCTATCAAAAATAAACAAACGCAAAAGTAGAATCCACAATCGTAAAAACAATCCACACACACCTCTCAATTTGTGTTTCATAAATCATAAAAACACGCTTGATTAGGGCGGCTACGTGGTGCAGTGGGCAAGGCGCTCACCACGAATATTGGAGACGCTGGGTTCGCCTGTTCGAGCCCAGCGCTCCATATTGCTTTCAGTTTAGCTGGTCGTCCGTACTAATACACATTGGCAGTATTAGGGTGTGGGAAACTGATGGGTGGGGATCGGGCGTTGTGGACAGCGACTCCTACAGGTCGGTTGGTGCGCCTGCGCAGTAGAATCAGGAAGCGATGGGGGCGGCGCACCTCCAAAGCGCAGACCCCTGAGGCTGAAAGATCGCGCCGTGCAGGTGAAAAGATGCGACTGCTGTTACCTCGAGTATCGGAGGGGACTCATGCTATGTATGGCTTCGTCCACATTGCAGCCGGCTTGTGGGAGGCAAGAAACAGCATTCGAGACAAATATTCCACTGTTTTCCCCGTGGGGATTCGTGTGTGAAGCTTCTTCTTCTTCGGCGCTACCAAACACGGCCCGAGTTGTGTTCGTCTCATGAGCGCTACCAGTGGCCAAAATCCCACATTATCTTTAGCCCTATCAACATTCCATTATGAAAATGAATGCTCAAAGTATATAGTACCATTTTGAAGATAACAACTAGGGCTTTGAAATGATATAAAATATCTGTATGATTATTATGATTATTATTATTAACACTTTGATCGCCATGGTTCAAATTCATAATTTACCATCCCTAGCCAGCTCTATTTGTCTATGGAGAAGTTCACATTTTACCAGTGGGCAATGGCCACTAGATACATTTTTTGGTACACATCAGGTAACAGAGTGAGCAGAAGTTGGGGAGGAAAGAGGGGGGGAAGGAGAGAAAGAGGGAAGGGGAAGGGGTGGGGGTGACAAAAATAGAGGAGAGAAGAAGAAAACATAAAAGATAAAATAAAAGACAAACAAAAATAAGATTCAATAATAAAAACAAGGACAAAATCAAATTTAAATTAAGATAAAAAGAAAAAGAAAAGAAAAAAGGGGGGGGGGGACATCACATAGGGTCAGACATAAGACAGAACATAAAACAATAATACAATATATCAGACAGGCTAGCGGTTGTTCTTGGGGAGGATCCTTTACATTAGATCGTTATTGCTTTAGCAGAAGTCAGATCTTGTGTGTTTGACATATTCTGTCCATTTCGACCAGATCCGGTAGAACTTCTCCTGCTGAATTTGTATTGAAAATTACATCTTTTCCATTATGTAGATGTCATGAGTTACGTCTATCCAATCTTCTACTGTAGGTGCCTCTGGTTTTAACCATCTTCTTGTGATAGCTTTCTTGCTTGCTATCAGAAGTATCATTATCAATTTTTTTTCGTTGAAGTCCCATTTTTCAAAGGGAATATTTCCTAGGTATAGGGTGTCAAATTTGAAGGGGATGTCAATCTAAAAAATTGCTTCTAGGTTCTTGTGTATCTCTTGCCAGTATGGTACCAGGGTTTGGCATTCCCAGAATATATGTGAATGATTGGCTTCGTTTAGCCCGCAGGATCGCCAGCATTTTTCCCCGGTCCCCTGATGTTTTTTTTGCCATGGGGTGATAAAAAACCTTACTAGGTTCTTCCAGCCAAATTCCCTCCAGTTGTTTGAGCCTGTTGTTTCCCATTGTTGTGTACATAATCTGTCCCATACCTCTCCTGAGATTGACATATTGCGTTCTTTTTCCCATTTCTCCTTTATGTACATTGTGTTAGTTGATTTTGATTTGGCCTGGCAGAGTCCTCCGTATATTCTGGAGACGATCCTATTACATTTTGATGATTTGACTGCTGATGTAAACACTTCCATGATTTCTTGTTCTCCCGTTCCTATTTCTCCCACTAAATTTTGAGTGAAGTAATGTCGTACCTGCAGGTATCTAAAGAAATCTTTTTACTCCAGTCCGTGTCTTCTCTGTAGTGATTCGAAGCTCTGAAACACCCCTTTGTGGACAAAAGTAGAATAATTTGTTAGGCCTTTATCTGTCCATACTTTGAATCTGCCATCTGATTTATTTGGGGGGAAATTGGAATCGAATGCACACCATCTCAACATTCTGAGCGGACCCTTCACTCCACTCAGCTTGATCGTGTCCTGCCAGATTCTCAGTGCTACATTAATCCAGGGGTTGTTTTTTTCTTTCATGTTGTCTATTAATTTGTTATCTGCCACTATTGCTGCTAGTGGGACCCCGTCTGTCATTTCGCTTTCTATTTCCTTCCATCTTGCTGAGTATGATGGGGCGCACCAGCAAACTATTGGCCTCAGTTGGGCTGCATAGAAGTAGTCCCATAAGCAGGGTAGGTTTATTCCCCCTTTTTCTTTTCTTGTCTGTAGCGTTTTGTATCTGATTCTGGGTTTTTTCCCCTGCCAGAGGAATCTTGATATTAGTCTATCCCATTCCATGAATTGCTTTGTGGGTATCTCCACTGGGAGTGTCTGGAACAGGTATAGCAGTCTTGGTAAAATGTTCATCTTTATTGAGTCCACCCTGGAGGTTAGACTTAGGAAGGGGATGAGGCTCCATCTTAATATGTCTGACTTTAGTTTTTCATTCAGAGGGCCGTAGTTGAGATAAAATATTTTTGAGATATCCCTTGGCAGGTTCACACCCAGGTATTTTAGTGAGTCTACATCCCATTTCAGATTGTATTTCCCTCTAATATGGTTGGGAGGGTTGTAGTTGAACGTCAGAATTTGAGTCTTCAGGATATTTAATTTATAACCTTAAAGCGTCCCATATACTTCTAGTACGTTCATTAGTTTTGGTATTGTCTGTGTGGGTTGCGTTAGGTACACCATGACATCATCTGCAAAAAGGCTTAGTTTATGTTCTCCGTCTGCCATGCCCACTCCTTTTATGTCAACATTTTGTCGTATCCATTGGCTCAGTGGTTCTATAAAAAGCGCGAACAGTCCTGGAGAAGCCGGGCAACCCTGTCTAGTCCCGCGTTCTAGGGTGAAGGATTCAGATAGGTCCCCATTAACTTTGATCCTTGCAGTTGGTTTGTCATATAGGGCTTGAAAGGTTGCTATTATGGACTCATGAAAGCCAAATTTCTCTAATACCTTATATAAGAAGGACCACCTTACCGAGTCAAATGCTTTCTCTGCATCTAAACTTATTAGGACTGCCTCTATTCCCGTTTGGTTGATGTGTCTAATAATGTGTAATGATCTTCTGATGTTGTCTTGTGTCAGCCTCTGTCTAATGAATCCTGTCTGGTCCAGGTGAATAAGGTTGGGTAGGATCTTATCTATTCTTTGTGATATAATAGATGTAAACAGTTTATATTCCAAGTTTAATACACTTACGGGGCGGTAGCTGCCACATTCCAGTTTGTCCTTCCCTTCCTTCGGGATGACTGAGATTATTGCTTCTCTCCAGGAGGGGGGATTTCTTTTTTTTCTAGTACCCAATTGAATGCCTTCAATAGAGTTGGGGTCAGTTGGTCTCTGAATGTTTTGTACCATTCTGCGGTGAAGCCATCTGTGCCCGGGGATTTATTTGTTTTTAATCTAGAAATTGCAGTGTGTAAATCCTCTATTGTTATTTCGTTTATCAAATTTTTATTTTGCTCTACTGTGACTTTGGGTAGGTCTAGAGAGGAGAGGAATGTCGCGATCTGGAAGTTGTTTATTTTATGTTGGGAGTACAGAGTTTTATAGAAGTTTTCGAAGTTCTGTTGGATTTTGTCTTGCCTACATTCAATTGTTCCTGTGACGGGGTTCCTTATTTTATATATTGCATTATCTGCTTGTTGTTTCCTTAATCTGTATGATAGGAGTTTCAGTGATTTCCCACCCACCTCATAGTGTCGTTGTTTTGTGAATAGTAGTTTTCTTTGTATTTCTAGGTTGCTTATTTCATTCAGGTAGGCCCTTCTTTATGTCTTTCATCTCTTGTTTCACTCCTTTGTCTAGATTGTGACTATGTTGTCTTTGTAGGTATTTTAATTTGATCTCCAGGTTGTGTAATCTTTGTCCTCTAAGTTTCTTTAAGTGTGATGTAATGGCGATGATTTTACCTCTTAGTACCGCTTTTAGCGCATCCCAGAGTATGGTTGGTGCCACCTCGTCATTATCGTTTATTTCTAGATAAGTTTCAATTTCCGTCTTCAGGGTTTCTTTAGTTCCTGGGTTATTCAGTATTTCTGAGTTCAGCCTCCATAGTGTAGACCTTGGCTTTCTGTTGAGGTGTACCGACATACAGGGGCGTAGCTGGGGGGGGGGTAGCTTAGGATGATTCCAAGGGCCCAGCACTGGGGTGGGGGCCCACATTTTTTTTTCTTTTTTACTAGACATCACTCAGGTGTATTATTGATGCTCTTATTGATACTATGTTCGTTTCTGAAGTGTGTGTGTGTGTGTGTGTGTGTGTGTGTGTGTGTGTGTGTGTGTGTGTGTGTGTGTGTGTGTGTGTGTGTGTGTGTGTGTGTGTGTGTGTGTGTGTGTGTGTGTGTGTGTGTGTGAGATATATAGAGAGAGAGGGGGGGCTTTGGTAGACTATTGCATTGGTCCATTCATTGAAGATGAACGCAATGCGACATCCTTTACCCACCAACAGTGCAGATGCTGAACTGCTGATCCGAATGTATAGGTAAAAACCATATTATGCATTTTCATCAATAAAAAAATTGCCAATTTTTTTTTCGCTCGCGCACTTACGCGCGCGCTCGCATTCACTGGGGGCCTACAAATACATTCTTTCATGGGGCCCGGAATCTGGAGCTACACCCCTGCCGACATATATATAGGGCTGTGGTCGGAGAGAGCGATCGGGCCTATGTCGCATTTATTTATTCTGTGTAGGTCTTTATTGTAGGTGAAGAAATAATCTATCCTTGAGTATACTGCGTGTGGGGAAGAATCATGTGTGTAGTCCCTGCTGGTTGGATAAAGTTATCTCCATACATCTATAATTCCCAGTTCTTTCATTAATGCATTTATTTTCCTAATTATGGGTCTTGTCTCTGTGTTGCCACTTGAGGCACCCAGCCGCGGGTTTAAACGTACATTGAAATCCCCACCACAGATTAATATCCCTTGGGTTTGTGTGGCCATTACGTCAAATATCTGTCTGTAGAATGTCCAGTCACTACTTGGGGGCGCATATACGTTCAGTAAGCTTACCAGTGTTCCATCTATTTTCCCTATTATCATTATATACCTGCCTTCTCTATCCTTGAACTCTGATATGTGTTCGTATGCCACCGTTTTTGATATTAATATGGCCACCCCCCTTCTGTGCCCCGATCCGTATGAGGATGAATATTCATGTTTATATCCCAGTTTATTCAGTTTAGCATGCTCAGTATCGGTAAGGTGGGTTTCTTGAAGGTATGCAATTTGTATTCCATCTTTTTTTAGTTTTGATAATATCTTCTTTCTTTTTATTGGGTTCAGTAAACCGTTGACGTTGAAAGACACAACTTTTACCTCTTGCATTTCAGGTTGTGGTATGTAGTAATTCCGCTATGTACATGAGGATCCTCCCCGTCGCTAGCAAACAAACAATAACACACATAAAAGAAAAAAGAAAAAACAATACAAAAAACACAATAACTCTAATGACTTCCAAGGTAGAGGTCACTTTTGTGACCCTCCACGAGCCTGATACTGGAGGCTCCAAGGGAAAACCCCCCTCTCGTTGTTGACAGGGGGGGCCCTTGAGGATAACAGTGTTAGAAAGAGCCATGTCCGTTCGTTTCCCTATTCCTATTTGTATTTAATTGTATACGCTAGATCATTCTCTTCTTCTTAACTAAAAAAGACAGTTTCTGCGATGTGTTGAACGCACCTATTATTTTGGGTTGCCTGTTTCCTCTTGATTGATTGTATATATATATATTTTTTTTTTCTCCCTTATCTTTAATTGTTTTTTTTACTATGGCCCTGTATATTCCATGTACATACACACTGGTAATTCATAATATTAATAATCAGGCCTGGACATTGATGAATAATAATAATCAGACCTGAACCTTGATAAATAATCCTCAGTCAGTCCTGTACGTTGGTAAATAATAATCACTCAGTCAGGCCTGGACGTTGGTAAATAATATGCAGTCAAACCTAAACATTGATAAATAATAATGGCTCAGTCAGGCCTGGACGTTGGTAAATAATAATCAGTCAAACCTGAACATTGATAAATAATAATCGCTCAGTCAGGCCTGGACGTTGGTAAATAATAATCAGTCAACCTGAACATTGATAAATAATAATCGCTCAGTCAGGCCTGGACGTTGGTAAATAATAATCACTCAGTCAGGCCTGGACGTTGGTAAATAATAATCACTCAGTCAGGCCTGGACGTTGGTAAATAATCATTCAGACCTAGACATTGAAGAATAATAATCACTCAGAATTGGACGTTGGTAAATAATAATCAGTCGGAACTGTTCATTGTTAAATAATAATCTGCGTGATCTGTGAGTGTTTTATTTCAATAGTGCTCTGCAACATGTTCCAATGGTTCATAAAAGAAATTGTGAAAAATAGTGTCTAAAAAGCACCTTGTCAATAATTACTCCTGCAGTTCTCACCCTGCTCCCGTGACAGTAGAGGAACTGTTCGGAAAACCCTGTCAGTACTTTTCATCCTTTGCGATGCCCTGTTTCCCAAAGGTTGTCGTGTGTAAATTGACCAATTATTTGCCCTTCAGTTGTTCAAGTAAATAGCACAGGGTATGTGTCTAATTTGACACAGTTTGTATATTAGTCCGGTTGTGGGACAAGCGAGCTCACCAAAAGGACACTATGCGCCCAATAAGCCCCAGTCCATCACCAGTTCATCTGTAATAATCTGCACGCTATTTCTTTATGACGAATGTAAATGCTGGCAGTAGATTAAGACACCTGTCACATGCACTGTTCGCCATTCAACATATGTTTTAACTCCATATCCATAGTCATGTCCTGTAGTTAAGATGCATTTTATATTATCTCCATTGTTACGTTATTACTCTGTTCATCTCTTCATCTTACTGTCTCTTCTGACTGGTTCTCATTGCCATTGCTAAATTGCCATTATTATGGCCCATTCAATGTCCTATATCCATTGTTCAGGGTGTAGCAACGATATACTTTTTCATTCACATATTCATACTAAAATATGGTCTAAAGTACAAGTATGTTTTTATCGTTTTCTGCAGCTTTCTCCAGAACTTGATTTATAGCTCCAAATGCATTATATTGATGATCAAATACAGTTTGGTAGCGATCGTTGCCAGATGAAAAATGTCAACTGGACGTGGTTCTAGAAGTTACTACGTATCATCTGATATTGACCGGATGGGCGAGGGGGCGTTTATAATTCCGTGGGCAACGTTATACCATTCGTCTAGTGTGGGTCATATGGTCATCAGAGCAGTTTATATGGAATACGTTAGAAAATAACGCTGGATCTTATCGTATGTTCCTCGCGCCGTTGGGGGATGAGCGTGGAGTAGACAGTTTTCGATTATGGGATGTTGATCCTGAAGAACCATTTCCAGGTTGTATAATACTATATACGTCCAAATAACGTTGTTTATTGAGTTAGGGCGAGCGATTGATTATCCAGTGTGTTGAGATGGGGTCCGGCTACCGATCGCGAGTGCCCGGACGGATTATGGATGAGCACTTCCTGTTTGGCGCGCCCCTCCCTCTTGGCCGATCTGCCGATCGGCACCGGATGGCGCTCTTGAACCGTTAGACAGTTGAGTGGAGCTCACCAGTACATCTCAAGGCTCCGGAGGAGAAATATGATTTCGATCACAGATTTTTGAATTATTGATATCAAAGACGAGTTACGGCGTCTTCGGCACAATGAGCATGGCTAGGAATGACGTCTAAACACGTCATCGGCGATTAAAGTGTTAATATCTTTCATATTTGATACAGAAATGATTACAAAAATCTTGTCCGGCCACCACATTTCAACAAATAACTGCATTTTCAACCACTTTACTGACAAGCTAGCAGGAAACTTAGAGGGTATGGGATATAGACAATTATATGGGCAATATAGAACAGCTGACAGATTAGAAATATAATTTATTGTTCAAAAGTTATTATAATTATAGTGATAGTAATAAAACAATTCCGTCTGAAAATTTACTTGAATGGGTTTATGATGAATATCTGTTTGTGGGTATGCTCAAAGTAATATATTATTCATATCTTTCATATTTGATACAGAAATGATTACAAAAATCTTATTCGGCCACCACATTTCAACAAACAACTGCATTCTGAATAAATGTAGCCTTGTAGTTTTCTAATCCGATTGTTTATTAGTTATATTTGTATTGATTAAACATAAGTCAGTTGCTGTACATGGCACTGTACATGTCAAATATGCTAAGGTAATTAGCTTTAACTTATTGCTTATGGAGCAGTGTCCCCATTTATCCCAAAGGAGTTGATGAACACTGCAGCTGTATTATGTAAGAAATACATACAGTATATAATAATTGTATATAATAATTGTAAAGTGTTTTTTGATGTTTTTTTGTTTGTTTTGGTGTAAATCTAATCTAATATATAATCTATAAATGCTAAATGCTATATGATCTGATAAATTATACAGTATTCACATAAGGTGCTATAGGTTCCTAGTTGGAGGTCTGGCAGCAGTCCCTGCCCACAGTTGTGGAGTCTGATGGCCGCTGGTATGAAGGACTGGCCGAGGCGGTTAGTTGAGTGTGGGGGGGGGGGGGGCTTCTCATCTTGACTAGCTCGTCATAGAGTGGGTGGGAGGGATTCTCCAGGATAGCAGCCAGCTTCCTTCTCATCCTCCTCTCTGCCTTTAGATTGGCAAGAGTATAGGGTTTTAGGATGGGGTGGAGTCATATAAGTTCCTTGGGGTACACCTGAACAATAAACTGGACAGGTCGGACAACACAGAGGCCCTCTACAGGAAGGGACAGAGCAGGCTGTTCTTCCTGAGGAGACTCAGGTCCTTTAATGTTTGCAATAGACTCCTGCAGTCATTCTACCAGTCTGTAGTGGCCAGCATCCTCTTCTATGCTGTGGCATGCTACATGGCATGGGGCTACATCAAATCGAGGGACACCAACAAACTGAACAAGCTGGTGAGGAAGGCTAGCTTTGTGGTGGTGGCAGAGAGGGGGATGAGAAGGAAGCTGGCTGAAAGGCATCAGGGAGTGAGGAAAACGTATGCCCGTGCACTGAGACCGTTTTTGGCCCCGTTTAAAACGTGATGTTTCCGCTTACATCATAATGTGTCACACTTGTCAGTTAACAGGGAAGCCAAGTCAGACAATCAAACCGGCCCCACTCTCTCCTAGAGCAGCGGTTCTCAACAGGGGTGCCGCGGCACACTAGGGTGCCTCAGAGAGCTGCCAGGGGTGCCTTGAGATTTAAAAAAAAAATATTAATATGATTACAGACAATTATCACTAAAGTGCTATCTGTTGCAGCTGCAGTTTTCCCTAAAAATACCATATTTGGATACGTTTGACCATTTCTCAAAACTGAAAATCATTATTTTTAAAATGTTCTTTAATATGTCTTTGGTAGCTTTTTCATTTGTTTATTGGACAAGTCCAGCAGAGAGGAAGGATGGGAGAGAGATATGGGGGAAGAAATTCAGCAAAGGTCAGGACGGCCGCGTTGCACTGCAGCACAATTACATGGTGCACCACCCTGGCGCCCTGAAAATCATTATTTAATAAAACACAGAAAAGTTCAAGTTCAAGTTCGTTTATTATTTATCATACAGAAATACAGAATACCTTGCATGAAATGTTTCTTTCTGTTCTGCTCCTGAGAGTGTGCTAGACAATAACAGATAGTAAATGTAGACACCTGAATATGGATGACTATTATTCAAGGTGTCTAACGCTAATATTTTGCATTCCCTGTGTTCACGAGGACGTTGTGTAACCGGCTGACCGCTCTTGATCATCCCTACCCCGACATTGACACTTAACTTGCTGCTCTCTTTGATTCCCCCTATCCTAACATTGACGCTTCATAGTGGGACAGGATACAGGTGCCGCCAGGGGCGCTGGTGGTCACGTTGGGCAGGGAGACACAGGTGATGAAGAAGAATGGGTTCAGAGCGCGGTGCCGAGGGAGGGGCTTCCTCTTCAGCGTTTTTGACAGTTGGAGGAGGACGCACGGAACGGGAGCTCCTGAGATTCAGCACGCGAGAGATAAACTCAGTTACAAAGCGGGTTATCCTAGAAGTATATGCGGTAGCTTAGCGTTTGGTTAATGCGGAAGAGACATTGTGAATGAACCAGCAGGCGAGCGACTGCCGAAGACCAGGTGGTAGATATTGTCCACCTTGCGTTAGCTGTGTATAGGCGTTATGACAGGGGGTTCACCACGACCCACAGCTTAGCTTTGTTTAGGCTAGCACCACAGTTTAGGCTAGCACCACAGTTTAGCCCGCGTGTCGGCCCACCCCTTCAGCCCAGCAGCAGACGTTCACTACACTACACGCTCTCCAGCCCATCCCAGCCTTTACCCCAGCAGTCACCTGCCCAGCGTCTACCCCGCCCTGCTGCCTGTTATCGCGGGATCTCCCGGCGGCCATCTTACCACCCGGACGAGTGGTGGTGAGAGCAGGCCCGCCATCTTGGATAAGTACAGCGGCGCTCCGAGTGCTGAAACTTTATCGGTAGACATTTCCACTGTGTGGCACAGGCTCTCTAAGGGCGAAGATAAACGGTGCTTTGAACTAACGCTGGCAGCAGTGTCTAGGGGCGCCCCGACCATTTATTGTTTTGGGGAAAAGCCGTCTGTAGATAGGACTTTTATTTGCTAATGTGGGCCCACTGTTAATTTCTTTTGAGTGTAATAATAATGTGTGGTTCTTTATACAATTCCCATTGAACTCCTTTACTCCTTACCTTGTTCTCCACCTAACCCTTAAAGGGAAGAGGTTCTTACTGTGTCTGTAATATAGAGTGAGAGCACTAGGTGCCCAGTGTGGAAGTAGCCTTGATAGATATGCGATAATGTGTAACATGCTAAGCCTTCAGTAAAGGAGACGTAAATGGGAGCACTGTGTGTGTGTCTTTAATGTGCATTATGTCTAACCCTTTTCTCTCCGGGTAATGCTCATTATTGTTTAACCCTTTCCCCACCCCTGCCTATAGTTTATTGTAAAAGGTCTCCACTCATCATTAATAATTGATCCCTCTGGAGTCTAGCTGAAGCGCTTCTCTTCCTCAGAATATTCCTTTTTTTTGTTACATAATGTAAAATTACAGATTCATACCTTCAAAATAAGCCATCAATTGTCAAATTTGAGACGATAGTTTTCAATCAATGTCCTATCAAACATTCTGGTAAAATCCTAACTACTTTTCAGGATAGGACTTGAACAGGATCCAAGTTCATTCAGCTATCTGAACTACACTCCCAGAGAGAAAGAGAAAGAAAGAAAGAAAGAAAGAAAGAAAGAAAGAAAGAAAGAAAGAAAGAAAGAAAGAAAGAAAGAAAGAAAGAAAGAAAGAAAGAAAGAAAGAAAGAAAGAAAGAAAGAAAGAAAGAAAGAAAGAAAGAAAGAAAGAAAGAAAGAAAGAAAGAAAGAAAGAAAGAAAGAAAAAAAGAAAGAAAGAAAGAAAGAAAGAATTATTATTAAATAGAATAATTTTCTATAGGCTTGCCGTGGTAGTCAGTGATACTGGTGACATTCTGTGTTCAGGCATCCATACTTATTGAAAAAATGCTGATATCCAAAAGTAGTAGATAGATATAGGTCATACATGTAGGTATGCATTTGGTTACACACACACAGAAGTATTCTCAGAGGTCATTGTGTGTATCACTAAAAAATAAAAAAAACACAACTGGAATAGAATATCGACATACAAATGATATCCCTTGCCCATGGGTACTTGCTTGAGGTGTGCTGGCTTTATCAGGTACATGACAGAGTCATACGCCAGTCCAATGCCTGATTTGAACTTTGACTTCCCGGCGTAAACAGCAAAGTCCAAAGTGTAGCCATTGCTACTGTCAGCCAAAACAAAAAGGTTTGAAGCCCCACTTCATTGGCTTGGCTTTCACGTACTGCTTCATAGAAGTATGGGCCTTGTTTGCAACCATCCTCTCATCAATGGAAATGTTTTGCCTGGGGTGGTAGAGCGCTTTGCATGCAGACCTGATGGTCTCCATAAGGGGCTTCAGTTTGAACAGGCGGTCATAGTCTGCTGTCCCCTTCTTTCTGTCATTCACAACATCCTCGTCCGGATCACTCATGTGGACGTTCCAAGATATCGTTCGGAACCTGTCCCTTGCCACGACAGTGGGTGGAAATGATATGCTGAAAATGGTGTTCTTCGAATCATGGGCCATTGGCTCTGGTATTTCACGATAAGTGATAGATTTGCAATTGAAAATCACACACACACACACACACACACACACACACACACACACACACAGGGGCGTAGCTGGGGGGGGGTAGCTTAGGATGATTCCAAGGGCCCAGCACTGAGGGGGGGCCCCAAAACATTTTTTTTTTTTTTTTTTTTTACTAGACATCACTCAGGTGTATTATTGATGCTCTCATTGATACTATGTTTGTTTCTGAAGTGTGTGTGTGTGTGTGTGTGTGTGTGTGTGTGTGTGTGTGTGTGTGTGTGTGTGTGTGTGTGTGTGTGTGTGTGTGTGTGTGTGTGTGTGTGTGTGTGTGTGTGTGTGTGTGTGTGTGTGTGTGTGTATGTGTGTGTGTGTGTGTGTGTGTGTGTGAGATATATAGAGAGAGAGGGGGGGCTTTGGTAGACTATTGCATTGGTCCATTCATTGAAGATGAACGCAATGCGACATCCTTTACTAGGCTCACCCACCAACAGTGCAGGTGCTGAACTGCTGATCCGAATGTATAGGTAAAAACCATATTATGCGTTTTCATCAATAAAAAAATGGCCAAACAATTTTTTTTCGCGCGCTTGCGCGTGCTCGCATACACTGGGGGCCTACAAATACATTCTTTCATGGGGCCCAGAATCTGGAGCTACACCCCTGCACACACACACACACACACACACACACACACACACACACACACACACACACACACACACACACACACACACACACACACACACACACACACACACACACAATACACATAATTGTTAAGGGGATGCAGACCAGAGAAAGACTTTCGTCTTGTTTACATCAGGGTCCCCCATTTTCAATTCATCATAACATTGACATACATGACATACAGGTAGACAGTACTGCTACATCTATACATTTATGCTATACCAGATTTACAAATACAGTACTGTTTGTGATACAAAAAGAGTTAAAAAAATAAGAAGAGAGTATTTGATGAAGAAACTGTACATTGTGTGTGCGTGTGTGTGTGTGTGTGTGTGTGTGTGTGTGTGTGTGTGTGTGTGTGTGTGTGTGTGTGTGTGTGTGTGTGTGTGTGTGTGTGTGTGTGTGTGTGTGTGTGTGTGTGTGTCACATTGCTTGGCAGTAATAGTATATTGTTGTATAGTACTATTATACAATGAGTGCAGGTCTGGAAGGTTCTACTATGACAACACAACATTCCAGAATGTACTAACCTACACTGTAGCATATCACATTGTGTGCCGCCATAAGCCTTCAGGGTATTCTTGTTTACCAGAGAGGAGATCCGGTACAAGAATCTAGTTCGTTGGTTGACTTTTTTTTATTTAAAAATAGGGAAACAATGTCCAGGCACGCACTCCAGGTTTTTACAAATTTATTGGCAGCCTGTAATCATGACGTTTTCGGTGTGAACACACCTTCTTCAGAATGGCTTGCAACTTTCTTTTTGACTTTTTTTATTACATTGGATTCCATTTTGTCACAGGAAATATTTGCCTCTAGAATGAAACCTAGGTATGTAATTTCATCTTTCCTTGTGACAATATTGTCACCCACTGTACAAGACTGTACAAGAAATGATTTCTTTTGATTTCTCTGTTTGAGAGAGAGAGAGAGAGAGAGAGTGTGTGTGTGTGTGTGTGTGTGTGTGTGTGTGCTCAACTGAGCGCACCTTTCTACTCTAGATAGAGAGCTGTCATCACATAGCGCGCTTGAATGAACTGCGAGATAACTCATAACTCGTACACACACGCACTCTGTCTCTGCCATACAGTAGTTAATATTTTAGCGCGACGTGGGTATATACACGGGCGAGGATGAAAAGCATGTTAGACTACTTTTAATTCATAAGTTAACGTTCCGTCGGGTCCGCGTGTATTCTCGAGAATGATAATAATAATAATGCAGGACCTCTTCAGATTATATTATCAACGACAGACAGTGAGAAACACAATCCCTCCCCCCCTCTCGCGCTGAAGAATATGCATATTAGATCACTCAGTGATTAACACCTATGCGCTGTTTGTGTGTGCGCGCGTGCATGTACGTGACGCGTTGTAGTTCGGGGAATACAGGGATAATTTAGAACTATACAATTTAGCAAGAATTAAACATATTTACAAGTCGTATTACGTTTAGCAAGTAAGGATACATATAGATTACACTATATGCACTCAAAATTGTCTTTGTTCTATTTTTACAGATTTCTGAAAAACAGGACTTCCTGAGCATTTGTGAGAGATTTAAATCCTTTTGTTCTCCGCCGACGGGTGCAATAAGCCCCGTCGACCCCTAAGGGTTGTTAAGGAAGAGTACTGCTTTAGGGAGTGAATATATCATCCACCTTACTGCCATCAGGTGTGGGAGGGCTCAGGAAGTATTGGGGGAAGTGTGGGTATGTGGGGAGCTACTGCTGATCGCCCTGGAGGGCAAGAAGGACCAGAGTACCATCCCTAGGTCAGTGAATCCTAGGCCCCATCCACTCCTGCTGCTCGACCTCCACTTCAACATTCCTGGCCTACAGTCGGGGACCCAGCTGGACTCAGCTCTGCTGCGTTCTCGCTGCCAGGTGGCCGTGTACAACCACTCCCATAAAGCAGGGATAATCCACCCTGCTACATATAGATAAGTATAATAAGTAAAAAATAGAAAGTCAAGAGTCAAGTAAAACAAGTGTAAACAACAATTGTTCAGTATACCTCAAGTTTCAAGTTTCAAGTTTCAAGTTTCTTTAATAGTTGTCATACAGAAGTACAGAATACTTTTATACAAAATGCGTCTTACTGTTACGCTCCAGAGACTGTGCAAGACAAGATAAGTATGAAATAAAATAACATAGTATAGCATGTAAATTAGAAGTAAAAAAAATGAGGTCACAGTGTTCAGTATAGACATATGTACAATGTTCGATGCAGAATAGACGTAACTGAGTTACCATATAATATACAATACTGTGCAGTGTACTAATATACAATACTATATAGTGCAAGGCAGAAATGGGATGAGGTGCAATTTAGGTACAATTTACAGTAGGTGTACGAGTTGTAGTGCAAATCCTTTATCAATAAATATAAAGTGTGTTTGTGTGATCTAAAGTGTGGAGAGTGGGTGCTGCAGTGTGTTGTTTGTTTAAGTCAGTGTGTGCATGTGGGTGTGTGTGCTGTGTGCATTTGATGGTTGTTGCATAGTGTTTATTGTTTGTTTAGCAGCCTGATGGCCTGGGGATAGAAGCTTCTTCTGAGTCTTTCTGTGCTCGCCTTAAGACTCCGGTATCGCTTGCCTGACCGCAGCAGTTCAAAGAGGCAGTTGTTCGGGTGGCTCGAGTCCTTAATAATTCTCTTAGCCTTCCCCTTGCACCGCTTGTTGTAAATGTTCTGGAGGGTGGGAAGCCCCCCTCCAATTGTGCGTTCGGCTGAACGTGTCACTCTTTGTAGTCTGCTACGCTACGGTCTTGTGCAGTGATATTCCCAAACCAGGAGGTGATGTTGCCAGTCAGGATGCTCTCTATTGTACATGAGTAGAAGTTCCTAAGGATCTTCTGACTGACTTGGAACTTCATTAGGCGCCTGAGGAAGTAGAGGCGTTGTCGTGCCTTCTTCACAACACTGTCAATGTGTGTGGTCCATGTCAAATCCTCGGATATGTGGGCTCCGAGGTACTTGAAACTGTTCACTCTCTCAACCGGTGCCCCGTCGATGCTGAGGGGGCTGTAGTCCTTGACCCCCGACCTCCTGAAGTCCACAATCATCTCTTTTGTTTTGCTGACGTTCAGGGAGAGGCAGTTCTCCTGACACCACTGTGACAGGTTCTCTACCTCTTCCAGGTAGGCCCTTTCGTCGTTGGCAGAGATCAGGCCCACCACTACTGTGTCATCAGCAAATTTGATGATGGTGTTGTTGTTCCGCTGTGCTACGCAGTCATGTGTGTACAGGGAGTAGAGGAGGGGGCTCAGAACACAGCCCTGGGGGGCCCCTATGTTGAGCGTGATGGATGAGGAGGTGCAGTTGCCTGCTCTTACCACCTGGGGTTTGCCCGTCAGGAAGTCCAAGACCCACTGGCAGAGGTCATAGTTCAAGCCCAGGTCCCTGAGCTTGGCTATGAGTTTGGAGGGGACTATGGTATTGAATGCTGAGCTGTAGTCGATGAACAGCATTCTCACATAGTTCCCCTGCCTCTTGTCCAGGTGTGATGCTGCTGTGTGCAGCACATGGGCTATGGCGTCCTCCGTGGACCTGTTGGGGCGATATGCAAATTGCAGAGGGTCCAGGTTGATGGGGAGGGAGGAACAGATGTAGCCCTTCACTAGCTTCTCAAAGCACTTCATGGCTATGGAGGTGAGGGCTACAGGGCGGTAGTCGTTGAGGCAAGCGGGCGTAGATTTTTTGGGTACAGGGATGATGGTGGACTTCTTCAGACAGGTGGGGATGACAGCCTGTTCCAAGGACAGGTTGAAGATGTCAGTGAATACCGGGGCCAGTTGGTCGGCACAGACTTTTAGGACACGGCCGGGGATGCCGTCCGGTCCTGCTGCCTTCCTGATATTCACTTTTTTAAAGATCCGTCTCACCTCATGCTCTGTTACCCTGAACACTGAGTCTCCATCAGCAGACCCCCCCCCCCCCCCCATTGCCGTGGTTTGTAGGCTGGTGTTTTTATTCACAGCCTCAAACCTCGCATAGAAGGAATTGAGATCATTTGCTAAGGAGATGTCACTGTTCAGTTTCAGGGAGGTGCCTTTGTAATCGGTCATTGTTCTGAGGCCCTGCCACTTGCCTCTAGAGTCAGCCTGTTCAAACTGAAGTTCAACTTTATCCCTGTAACGCCGTTTTGCCTCTATTACTGCTCTCCTGACGTTGTATCTTGCCATCTTGTGTTCTTCCATGTTGCCTGTCACCAGCCCGGTGTTGTATGCTGATGTGCGCACTTTCAGAGCCTCACGGACGGATTTGTCTACCCAGGGCTTTTGATTTGGGTAGATTTTAATTGTGGTGGAGGGGATTGTTTCTTCTACCAGAGTACAGACATAGTCAAGCACTGTTTCAGTGTATTCGTTAATATTGGCTGTGTTATCACGGAATACACTCCAGTCTGTGCATTCAAGTGCAGCTTGGAGTGACTCCTCTGACGTCACGGTCCAACGCTTAACCTCTCGCGAGACCACCGGCGTTCGCTTGAGACTTTGTTTATACTTTGGCAAAAGAAATATGGCGGCGTGATCGGACTTACCGAATGGACTAAGAGCCTGTGACTTGTACCCATTCTTAAATTGCGAGTATACATGGTCTAATATGTTCTCACCTCTGGTGGGACAGGTCACATGCTGATAGAAATTCGGCAACACCTTTTTAAGACGCGCGCTGTTGAAATCGCCCAGAACCACAATGGCAGCGTCAACGTTTGCTGTCTGGAGTTTGTTTACCTCGTCGTTAAGTTTTGAAAGTGCGGTCCCAGTGCTCGCGTGTGGTGGGATATACACTCAGATGAGTATGATGGACGACAGCTCTCTCGGAAGAAATAAGGGTCGACATTTGATCGCGATAAACTCCAGGTCTGGGGAGCAGTGGTTAGACAATTCCTTTGCGTTGCCTATATCGCACCACTCCTTGTTTATCATGAAGGCAATGCCGCCTCCCTTCGTCCTTAGTGACTCCGCCGTCCGGTCTTTGCGGAGGACAAAGAAGTGGTCTGCCGGTTCTATTGCATGATTCGGGACATCAAGAGACAGCCAAGTTTCTGTGAAACAGAGGACATTACAGTCCCGAATGTCCCTCTGGAATTGGATCCGTGCTCTGATGTCGTCCAGTTTATTTCCTATCGATTGCACATTGGCCAACAATATGCTAGGCAATGTGGTTCTGTGTCGTTTGGACCTCAGTCTGTTCCGGACCCCGGCTCTCTTCCCACGTCGTCGCGGCCTTTCCTGGCTTTGGCCACGGCCACAACAAAGGATCTCAGTGGGCCACTGCTGCTGTTCTGCAATCCGATCCAGAGAGCAATCCAATCGGTAAGTTTTCCTTAATCCAATGTCAATGATTGACTGACAGTCATACACATATAATGCACCAACAGTAGGTGCAAATAAAACTCTTAATACTATAAAAATTAACAAAAGAAAGCACAGTCTCGACGGAGCGATCAGAGAGGCAGCCGTTCGTTGCGGCGCCATTTTGTTACATCTGGTACAAAAATGGTGAGGTAGGATGCGTGTTTTTATGATTTATGAAACACAGATTGAGTGGTGTGTGTGTGTGGATAGTTTTTACGATTGTGCATTCTAAAAGGATCACCAAGTTACTCTGGATAAAGAACCCCTTTACAGACAACATTGAGACAAAGCTTCCTGACACATCTCCATCCAAACTCTTGGAAGAACTCATTTAAATCTCATCTGATACCACCTGGAGAGCTTGTTTCAGTGAAGTGCCCCTGGAAACATTGTGGTGCTGAGTACCAAGTATCTCATGATGCAGCAGTTAAAGGGGACATGCATTGCTATTCCTTGCACTATTTGGGCAACTTTACACAATTCCTGTGAGTCTATGGAAGACATCTGTAAGGTTTATTAAAAAAAAATCATTGTTTTATAGGCCAAGTCATATTCTTATTTTAACTTCCATTGTATTTGTTTTAATAGCGTTAGCGTTTTAAGGGAGCCTACTTGTAGAACCTACTGTTCTGACTTTTTCTTTTTTTTCTTTTTAAGTTTTAAAGTTAAATGCATCAATCTGGTGCACTTTGAGAGCAAAATTAAAAGGCTAGATCTATGTCAAAATATTATATAAATATATATATAAAATGTACGGAAATCCGCCTCAAGACGGAACGCTTTAATGCCTGTATATATAATATACGAAAAGAAAATGTTAAACTCTGGTTATCAGCTTGTGATTTGTGTCTATGTGCACAATGTACTTTGGACAGGGCACAGAGTATGTACGCCAGATGATGCATCCCAACTGAGTCATTCTGGACAAAACCCCAAGACTGTCCACACGGTGCATGGATGCTCTGACTCTGTCCAATTGCAGACGGTGTCCCTGTGCCTGCAGACTCCCTTTCACAAGTCGATAGCCGACATGGGGCATCCTCATCTTAATTTCTGTGACCATTGCATCCAGCTCTTCATCGGTACAGGTGGTGTACAATGCCCTGACTGATATGTTGTTGTCTTGCATCCTTCTGTAGAGGGTGGCATATGACACCCCCAACAAATTGGTGATGCAAGCCACAGGCGGCCCTATCTCAAGGAGATTAACCAAGCGATCCATGTCGACTACTACCCTTGGGCGTCCAGGTCGAGGTCCTCTTTCCAGGTGTATCTCTGGAGGTGGCAGTTGGTTTTGTCTGTGTCCCTGAATCATGTTGTGCAGCTCTGTCAAACATTCCATAAACCCCTCAGACATTTGAATGTGCTGTGATATGACATCAATAAAAACCATTTCCTGACTGCACACAAACTCAAGATAGTCGATATCCAGTGGTGGGTGCTGGAGCACGTGTGAAGGGCGGTCTTGCAACCTCGCCATTATGTGCTGTTTTAACAATTCCTACGGAGAAAGGAAAAACCTGTGAGGGGACAATTCAACTTTGCTATTGTGGTAAATTATCAAAATGAAACATTACTGTTCCTCAATGTCTACAATTCTACGGGACGAATCCGAGTGGTAAGAGGTATAGGAAACAGAAGCTGTACCTTTATATCTGGCCAAGTCAATAGGTTAAAAAGTGCAAACCGACTATACAATGGTAAATATTCAATAGACTTCAGTTAGAATAAAAAATGTCTCTCTCGCTGCAACTGTAAATGGCACCTTCCCCCTCCACATATATTCTACAGGAGACCACAATGTAATTTAAATACCACCAGTTTCTGGCTGCTAGAAGGCAAATAATTAACCAGATGGCTGTTGACCAAACCTTCCCCCACAATGGATACATTGTGATTGATTAGGCCAACTGGAAATACTCTAGGCCATATATGGGGTCTGGAGACAAGATAAAGTTAGCAGTTCAACAGTTCATCTGTTTACTCTAGCCAGAACAAAAGGTCACTCAGGGACCCACTGTTAGAAATAGGAGATTGGCTCACCAGCCAATCTTTATGGGTCCAACTTCAAAGAAGAGGGCACCTGGTCACCTTCTAGCCACAGGAACTCCTTTGTAATTAATTGCCTAAATTTGGACAACAGTAAACCAAACTATAAAGTATTATGTATTGAAATTAGACTAGACCTGTTTAGATTATTGTATGGATCAGTATGAGACTAAACAAGATAATTAATAGCCATGGGTAAGTGATTTAAAGAAAGTTAAAATAGCCATTGATACCTCCTAACAGCAGCTATACAGATAAGGCGTCAGCCGACGAGAAAAGGGGTCTGCAACCAAACCCGCCTACTTTTGATAAAAGGACAAATACTAGGATACTAAAAACATTGCTAAATGTAATAATTAGACCTTCATACTGTACAGGGCAATAACAGAGAAGAATAGGTCTTGTTGATCACCTCAGTTTAAGACTATAAGGATGCTGGTTGACCGTTTAAAAGTTGAGTTAGACATAAAACATATTATAGACTAAAATTAGAAGTTGGTTACAATGCTTGAGTGTTTGAAAAGGTTAAAACTAAGTCAACGATACTACTTTAGAATAGATCAAATACAATAAGCATGGTTAAAGATCAATAATAGGTTTAAATATATATTTAGAAGGCCCCAGAATTCGGGAAAACAATTAAACTAATATAGCTTGAATAATCAGGAAGTAATCTGTAAGTTTTAAATCCTTACAACAAAGAAAAACAGAGGAATAGTGATCTAAAGTAAACTGTTGGTTGTTGTATCGGTAATTATAGAGACTTCCTCCATGTACAGCAAATCAGTCCCTAAAAACCTCAATAGCGCCTTAAAAGGAACGATTCTCAAATACAAGATGACATATTCACAAAATGGATGCTGTCTAAAGCAATTCAGCCAATCAGAGAAAGCCATACTCCTGGGCCTACATCATATGACGGAACAGGACGAGGGGTGTGGCTTTAGTTTCTTAAACAGGTTGTGCTCGCAACCTGCAACCCACCTGAAGAAGACGATTTTAGAATAGAAGTAATTCTGAGTTGTTAAAACTGATGATTAAGCTGTGGTTTCATTAACCCTTAGAAGTCAACAGGGCCTATTGCTCCCGTGGGCGGAGAACAAAAGAATTAGAATCTCTCACAAATGCTCAGGAAGTCCCGTTTTTCAAAAATCTGTAAAAATAGCACAAAGACAATTTCGAGTGCATAATAGTGTAATCTATATGTATCCTTACTTGCTAAACATAATACGACTTGTAAATATGTTTAATTCTTGCTCAATTGTATAGTTCTAAATATCCCTGTATTCCCCCGAAACTACAACGCGTCACGTACATGCACGCGCGCACACACACACAGCGCATAGGTGTTAATCACTGAGTGATCTAATATGCATATTCTTCAGCGCGAGAGGGGGGGGGGTTGTGTTTTCTCACTGTCTGTCGTTGATAATATAATCTGAAGAGGTCCTGCATTATTATTATTATCATTCTCGAGAATACACGCGGACCCGACGGAACGTTAACTTATGAATAAAAAGTAGTCTAACATGCTTTTCATCCTCGCCCGTGTATATACCCACGTCGCGCTAAAACATCAACTACTGTATGAGTAGAGACAGAGTGCTTGTGTGTACGAGTTATGATGAGTTATCTCGCAGTTTTCTAGAGTAGAAAGGTGCGCCCAGTAGAGCACACACACACACACACAGAAGGAATTTCTTGTACAGCGAGTTGGGCGTTTTATTTATTTTATCACTTGTAGGCTACCATAGCGAAGGCTCATGGCAGCAACGTTAGTGGTTGAAACGTGATTCGAGAGTGATACCAAGTGGAAGGAAATATATCCTGTCATCAGTGCGTATAGCAGGTATCCTCGAAATTCTCCGCTATCTCCTCTGCTCCTGTCTGTCCGCCTGCACTGCTCCAACTGCCTGTGTCTGTCTACTGCTTTGGTCCAATCATATTCAGAGTCCCGTCAGAATCCCCCCCCCCCCCCACCCACAGTCTGCGAATCAGAGGCAGAGTAGGGCGGGTCTTCACGAAATGCGTGTTGTCTCTTTCAACGGGTTGGAGTCAGAGCGAGAGTTGACAGCGCATATACAGGTAGTCTAATCTGCAGGTACTGTAGCGAGTAGCATAGTTTTGCCAGCAGGCAGTTAGTAGAAAAATATGGCATGTTCAAAGATGGCCAGTAAAATAAAAGTCAACAGTGAAAATCGCTGCAATAATAATTCTTTCTTTCTTTCTTTCTTTCTTTCTTTCTTTCTTTCTTTCTTTCTTTCTTTCTTTCTTTCTTTCTTTCTTTCTTTCTTTCTTTCTTTCTTTCTTTCTTTCTCTCTCTCTCTCTCTCTCTCTCTCATTCTAGAGAAATACAACCACAAATTGTTATTGGTTTGCTTCTTTTTCTTACAGTACTATATATACTGTACTTTACTGTATATACTGTACCATCCACTGTACTGAAACATCTCAATATAAGTAATCATGGTATGCTGCAAAAGGTGATATGGTATGTGATATGGTACAGTACTGTAAATACCATCTCTCTCTCTCTCTCTCTCTCTCTCTCTCTGGCTTTATTGAGGAAGGGCACACCTCTATCAGCTGAGTAACAATGTTCATCAAAGTGTTGAGTGCTACAGTGTAGGTTAGTATATTAGGACAAGTGCATACCTACATGTATGACCTATATCTATCTACTACTTTTGGATATGAGCATTTTTTCAATACCCAACTATGTAGTGGCCGCTTGTCGCTAGGCTAGGCCTCCTGCTGGGTCCATTCACTGGAATAACAAAGGAATGACTGGGCCTTTGCTCCAGGTGTGAAATGGTTCTAGTGACAATGATCACATTGAATTCTGGGAGTGTAGTTCTCTCATCAGATAGCTGAATGAACTTGGATCTAGTTCAAAGTCCTATACTGAAAAGGTGTTAGGATTTTACCAGAATGTTTGATAGGACATTGATTGAAAACTATCGTCTCAAATTTGACAATTGATGGCTTATTTTGAAGGTATGAATCTGTAATTTTATATTATGTAACAAAAAAAAAGGGGGAAATTCTCAGGAGGAGGAGCTATTTAGGTTAGACTTCTAAGGGTTAAAACACAGATTGCGTTCTGTTTGGACCTACTGCGCTCTCGTCTCGTGTCAGATTCATTTCAAGCCAAACCAATTGAATGAATGAACAACGTGTCTTCAACGCAGAGAAAAGGAAATTCCACTATACGAGTTAAGAAAACGATCGACTAGAGATACGTTACATACATCAGAGATACGTTACTATATTTTACACTATATGTAAAGAAAATCTCCTTTTGTATTTACCTATACCTATATATAATCCCTTCTTCTTGAATGAGGGTAAGCTCATATTAATATGGCTCTCCAACAATAATTTACAATCTGATTAAGATAAAATAATCCTTTATTGATTCCCTTGGGGGAAATTCGGGTGTCAAAGCAGCATGGGGGAGGGGACATACAAGGTGGGGGATCCGGGGATGCATAGCTTCACAATACAAATACAATATAGTAATATAAAAAGTACAAACACAAGATAGTCGAGTGGTGAGAGTCCAGTGATGAGTCTCTAGTGCAAATAAACAAGATAGTCGGTACGGTGATGTGAGTCTCTAGTTCTCATACATATAAATAAAGTCATCCACCCCAAATATTTCCCTAAACGTGTATAAATTATTAATCTGAATCCATTTAGCCTTGTCGTTTTCTAATCCCATAGTTTATTTGTTCTATTTGTGTTTATTAACCATAAGTCAGTTACTGTACATGACACTGTACAGTAGCCTACATCAAATATGCTAAGGTGATTAGCTTTAACGTATTGCATACAGTTATTGTGGGCTACACCTGCATGCTATTGATTGATTGATTGATTGAAAACTTTATGAACAGATTGCAGAATGGGTACAGTACAGCTCAATACATACAATTGTTCAGGGGATGCAGACCAGAGAAAGACTTTCGTCTTGTTTACATCAGGGTCCCCCATTTTCAATTCATCATAACATGTGACCAGCTAGCTACACAATTAGCTAGCTGAAGCTACCAATGTAGGTATTCATATACCCTGTTAAATACTTAGAAATAATTTCAGTTACTTTGCCCATCATATATTTACTGTACATACCCATCCAGCTTGCTGGTACCTGGCACCGTGCTCCATTACAGCATGGATTATCCATTCAGATCCATTACAGATAATGTGCGATTTTGGCCACTGGTAGCGCTCATGAGCCGAACACAACTCGGGCCGTGTTCGATAGCGCCGAAGAAGAAGAAGCTTCACACACGAATCCCCACGGGGAAAACAGTTGATTATTTGTCTCAAAATTCTGTCCGTAACTCCAAGTAGATCAAGCGTGTCCTTAGAATTCCGTACGTAAATCTAAGCAGATCAAACGTGTTTTTAGAATTCCGTACGTAAATCTAAGCAGATCAAACGTTTTATGAAACACAGATTGAGAGGTGTGTGTGTGTGGATCGTTTTTACGATTGTGGATTCTACTTCTGCGTTTGTTTATTTTTGATAGACTTCTAAGAAGAAAGCAGCACACACGAATCCCCATGGGGAAAACAGCGAAATATTTGTCTCAAAATTCCGTACATAACTCCAAGTTGATCAAGCGTGTCCTTAGAATTCCGTACGGAAATCTAACCAGATCAAGCTGTTTTTAGAATTCCGTACGTAAATCTAAGCAAATCAATCGTGTTTTTATGATTTATGAACAATCTATTTCAATGGACATGGATTCCATGGATTCATTCAAATTAATTGCTTGTCTTGACCAATTAGAAAATATTCAGGTCTCTGGCCTGATGTCAGCCTATGTGCAACTTTTCATCCACCTCAGCCTTGTAGTAGGTGAGATTTGCTGCAGACAGACAGACAGACAGACAGACAGACAGACAGACAGACAGACAGACAGACAGACAGACAGACAGACAGACAGACAGACAGACAGACAGACAGACAGACAGACAGACAGACAGACAGACAGACAGACAGACAGACAGACAGACAGACAGACAGACAGACAGACAGACAGACAGACAGACAGACAGACAGACAGACAGACAGACAGACAGACAGACAGACAGACAGACAGACAGACAGACAGACAGACAGACAGACAGACAGACAGACAGACAGACAGACAGACAGACAGACAGACAGACAGACAGACAGACAGACAGACAGACAGACAGACAGACAGACAGACAGACAGACAGACAGACAGACAGACAGACAGACAGACAGACAGACAGACAGACAGACAGACAGACAGACAGACAGACAGACAGACAGACAGACTGACTGACAGACAGACAGACAGACAGACTGACTGACTGACTGACTGACTGACTGACTGACTGACTGACTGACTGACTGACTGACTGACTGACTGACTGACTGACTGACTGACTGACTGACTGACTGACTGACTGACTGACTGACTGACTGACTGACTGACTGACTGACTGACTGACTGACTGACTGACTGACTGACTGACTGACTGACTGACTGACTGACTGACTGACTGACTGACTGACTGACTGACTGACTGACTGACTGACTGACTGACTGACTGACTGACTGACTGACTGACTGACTGACTGACTGACTGACTGACTGACTGACTGACTGACTGACTGACTGACTGACTGACTGACTGACTGACTGACTGACTGACTGACTGACTGACTGACTGACTGACTGACTGACTGACTGACTGACTGACTGACTGACTGACTGACTGACTGACTGACTGACTGACTGACTGACTGACTGACTGACTGACTGACTGACTGACTGACTGACTGACTGACTGACTGACTGACTGACTGACTGACTGACTGACTGACTGACTGACTGACTGACTGACTGACTGACTGACTGACTGACTGACTGACTGACTGACTGACTGACTGACTGACTGACTGACTGACTGACTGACTGACTGACTGACTGACTGACTGACTGACTGACTGACTGACTGACTGACTGACTGACTGACTGACTGACTGACTGACTGACTGACTGACTGACTGACTGACTGACTGACTGACTGACTGACTGACTGACTGACTGACTGACTGACTGACTGACTGACTGACTGACTGACTGACTGACTGACTGACTGACTGACTGACTGACTGACTGACTGACTGACTGACTGACTGACTGACTGACTGACTGACTGACTGACTGACTGACTGACTGACTGACTGACTGACTGACTGACTGACTGACTGACTGACTGACTGACTGACTGACTGACTGACTGACTGACTGACTGACTGACTGACTGACTGACTGACTGACTGACTGACTGACTGACTGACTGACTGACTGACTGACTGACTGACTGACTGACTGACTGACTGACTGACTGACTGACTGACTGACTGACTGACTGACTGACTGACTGACTGACTGACTGACTGACTGACTGACTGACTGACTGACTGACTGACTGACTGACTGACTGACTGACTGACTGACTGACTGACTGACTGACTGACTGACTGACTGACTGACTGACTGACTGACTGACTGACTGACTGACTGACTGACTGACTGACTGACTGACTGACTGACTGACTGACTGACTGACTGACTGACTGACTGACTGACTGACTGACTGACTGACTGACTGACTGACTGACTGACTGACTGACTGACTGACTGACTGACTGACTGACTGACTGACTGACTGACTGACTGACTGACTGACTGACTGACTGACTGACTGACTGACTGACTGACTGACTGACTGACTGACTGACTGACTGACTGACTGACTGACTGACTGACTGACTGACTGACTGACTGACTGACTGACTGACTGACTGACTGACTGACTGACTGACTGACTGACTGACTGACTGACTGACTGACTGACTGACTGACTGACTGACTGACTGACTGACTGACTGACTGACTGACTGACTGACTGACTGACTGACTGACTGACTGACTGACTGACTGACTGACTGACTGACTGACTGACTGACTGACTGACTGACTGACTGACTGACTGACTGACTGACTGACTGACTGACTGACTGACTGACTGACTGACTGACTGACTGACTGACTGACTGACTGACTGACTGACTGACTGACTGACTGACTGACTGACTGACTGACTGACTGACTGACTGACTGACTGACTGACTGACTGACTGACTGACTGACTGACTGACTGACTGACTGACTGACTGACTGACTGACTGACTGACTGACTGACTGACTGACTGACTGACTGACTGACTGACTGACTGACTGACTGACTGACTGACTGACTGACTGACTGACTGACTGACTGACTGACTGACTGACTGACTGACTGACTGACTGACTGACTGACTGACTGACTGACTGACTGACTGACTGACTGACTGACTGACTGACTGACTGACTGACTGACTGACTGACTGACTGACTGACTGACTGACTAAAAACGGATGGGTCAATTCTATAACCCAATTTCTGGGTTACTCGTGTTGGGTCAAATTTCTGGGTTAATTCTCTGAGCATAACCATTATTTTGGTTATTGAGATTTTATTTTGACCCAATTTTTACCCAATTTGTGAGTTATAATATATGGGTCAGAGAGCTGGGTGTGATTGAGTGAATACTTTATAATTACAGTTGGCAAAAAAGCACAGAGGTACAGTTTCATACAAAAGTATAGAAGGATGAACTTTTTACAATTTAAGACAACTTGTTTTCAACTCTCCATAGTAATGTCATTCCATTGCCACAACAGATGAATGCTAGCATTATCGATCTCTCCCATTACACATTAGACTAAATGGCTATGCAAACAAGCACTTGTTTTGAACTCTCCATATGTCGTTCCATCGCCACAGCAGAAATACCTGTATAACATTGTTTCTTGCCATCTATAAGTGGGCTTTTGTCGGCAGGTTATTTCGCTTACGGCCATACCAACCTGAACACGCCGGAGTCCAGAGCTAGAGTTGTGTTGGATTATATAGGTACAGTATGGATTCTTTTTTAAAGAAAATGTATGTGTTGGCTGATTTAGGGAAGTAAAACAGTGGGTGGTTTATGTTGGGCAACGCGATTATTGGTGAATATTTGGTTTTGTTTATTGTGTTTATGATTGCTTTTATTTAAGGAGAATATTGCATTGATTGGAAAAATAACCATGTAAATATTCAACTGTGATAATATGTAAAATTGATATTTTTGATAATAAAAAGATTTAAAAAAAACACGCCTGATCTCATCTGATCTCGGAAGCTAAGCAGGTTTGGGCCTGGTTAGTACTTGGATAGGAGACTGCCTGTCAACTTGGACTTTGGGTTATTTTGACCCTTCAAATAGGTAGTTTATTTGACCCAAGTTATGGGTCAAATTAAATAACCCATAATGATGGGTCAAAATAACCAACGCATTGGTCGGGCCCTTTTTTGAGCAATGAATTGGGTAAAAAATAACCCAAATTGGGTCAAATTTGACCCATCCGTTTTTAGTGTGCACACACACACACACACACACACACACACACACACACACACACACAGTCAATTACATTAATTACACGTAGATCAATTACATGAGCTCACCCCAGGTGTTCTGCCTGGTGGAGAAAATAAAGTGCCTCAATAATATCAGCCAATCACATATTATCTAAAACAACAAGGCATAGTTTATGATGTGTGGAAGAATGAGGTGAAAACCCCTATTACAAATGATACTTCTCCAGAAAAGTTACTCATATAACAAAAAGGCAAAACAACATAATAAAAAACAGCATTCATTCAACAATGACTCATACCAGTTGATTTGACGAATATGAGAGCAATAAAGAAACTGGATCAACACATGAAGGTCAAGTCACAGTTCAATTTTGTTTGGAGGAGCTATTAAGTTGGTTTCTGACCAATATTAATTCAGTATTATCTTTTGCTGTTCTGTCTTTGAACTGAGTTCATGAGTCATTGTCCTCGTGTTAATGACATAGTATCCGCCCTTAACAAAAGAACGCATTGTGCTGCCCTGTTTGTAGATTTGTCAAAAGCATTTGACACAGTTGACCAGTCTCTTATATTACAAAGACACAGTTGACCAGTCTCTTCTATTACAAAGACACAGTTGACCAGTCTCTTCTATTACAAAGACACAGTTGACCAGTCTCTTCTATTACACAGTTTACCAGTCTCTTCTATTACAAATACAGAGTTGACCAGTCTCTTCTATTACAAATACACAGTTGACCAGTCTCTTCTTTTACAAAGACACAGTTGACCAGTCTCTTCTATTACAAAGACACAGTTGACCAGTCTCTTCTATTACAAAGTGTTGGTTTGAGACTTCAATGTATGAAATGCTCAGAGTGTCCCGCAGGGATCAATCCTGGGTCCTGTTCTATTTACCATCTATATTAATAATATTATTTAATCTCTGAGTAACTGTAAAGTTCATCTTTATGTGGATGACACTGTTGTCTATTGCATTGCCGATTCTGTGCAACTGGCCACTGAGAATCTGCAACCCTCTTTTAATGCTTTGCAAGATGCACTTAGTCTTAGAGTGGTGCTTAATTAATGACAGTACAAATAAATATATCTTGTATACAATATATTGTGGCAGATATCATCCCCCATCCCATGGCTACATGAAGGAAGGGAGATACTACTGCCACGAGGAGAGAAGCAATTAGACAGCTGATTAGGACTGATATAACACACCTGTGCACCACAAGATCACCCACATCCCACACACACACACCAGACACACATAACATAAAACACTAGGACAGACAGAGTATAGTTGAGTGGAGGTGAGGTAGGAGCGGAGTACAGAGAGAGAGTGATTGTTGATACAGAGTGTTGTAACGTGAGAGGTAGTTGAGAGGAGAGGTTAAGGCGAGAAGGTGTTCATTGTGTACTGACCCTGGACCGTTAGACAAACTCTGAGTATTGAACAATCCCTTTTTTGTATGAGAGCCTGATACGTGTTTTGACCCTGGACTGTTATACGATTACCCTATTGCCCATTGGACTTGTTCTGTTAAACAATAAATATAATTTATTTATTGAAATTGTGCTTGTGTGGACATTGAAATTGTTTGTTTTGGTGCGTGTCGAGCTTGAACACCACCAGGCTCGTCACAGTATGTTGTTTACATATTTACAATGACTTGCATATATCTCCTGTAAATGGATCTGATATTGAGAGTGTCTCAGAATACAAATACCTTGGTATTTGGCTTGATGAGGGATTCACATTTAAATACCATGTGGGCATTCTTACCAGTAAATTGCGGCCAAATATTGGCTTTTTGTACAGGAACAGAGCTTCCCTATGATTAGCAGAGTTGTTAAAGCAGTGTTCTTGTCTATTTTGGATTACAGATATGTAATTTATAGACATGTGGGGGCTTCCACTCTTAAGCCATTATACTCTGTATATCATTCAGCTATCAGATGTATCACCAGTGGTAGCAATAGTACTCACCATTACATCTTATATAACAAGGTTGGGTAGTCCTCTCTGGCAGAAAGACAAAGAGCTGAATTAGCATCTGTTTATAAACTTTATATATATAAAGCCATCATTTGATATTGTCTAAATTACATCACTTATTTATTATTGGAATAGACCTATGGACCCCATCGTACACAATCCAATGCTTACAAGCGTCTATAATTTGTACTGGACTTTGTAGATCTGCCTTTGGCTTCTGTGCCCCTGACTCGTGGAATTCTCTGTGTGGTGTTTGTCTGGATTCCCCTCCATGCTGTGCTCCCATTGAGAGATAAGAGAAGAAGAGATACAAGTGTATCAAGAAGTGTTTATAAATAAAAGTGTTTCAAGGACTTCCTAACTGCTGTGATGGATGGATGTGGGAATCACAATCCTCTGACTCAATGTGAATTTGCAAGTATTTGAATTGTTCCACAGATTTGTTTCATCCAGAAGAACTTGTGTAGCAGAGAAGGAAATGTGCTTATGCAGAATAAGTCTCTGTTGAGCAGGAAGCACAAGTGTATGATTGATGCACACACACACACACACACAAACCTCTTATATACATATAAATCCGCGGATGTGGGGTATGGGATTGGTAGAGATCTTCCCACATGAATATTCGCAAGGATGTCAAGGATGTTGTCATTATTGAATGGTGCAACGTAGAAAAACAACCCACGACAACTGACTCAACAGTGAAGTTGCTGACTTCCGGGCATGACGAGTAACTAGGAGGTTGCACATTTTAGGCTCAGCTGCTAGCATGTAATTTAATCCTACAAAACTAATCAAAATATCACTCAAAGTCGCGCAGTATATGTATAAGATCCGGAATCAAAATGTCAGGAAAAAACGCTAAAGAAAAAGCAAAGAAAGATAAAAAGAAAGCTGAACAGTCGGAGGTGGAGGAGGCTAGCAGCGCCACCAAGTCAGATGAAAAGATGGCTAATGTACAGGAGGACGTCGACGAATCAGATGATGAAAAGTTAAGTCCAGACAACCAAGATATCATGAAAGCCATACTGACTATGAAAACTGGACTGTATAAGAAATTCGACAAAATGCAAATAACAATTACGGAAATAAAGAAACAGATACAAGATTGCATAAGCCGCATAGAGCAGACTGAACAACGGATTTCTGACGCGGAGGACAACATTAATAAGCTAACACCAAAGGTTAGCACTCAAGTTTCAAGTTTCTCAAGTTTCTTTAATAGTTGTCATACAATCGGCGGTTAGGTGGCCGAGCGGAGATTGCGTTCGTCACCAGCCCCGGAGCTGTGAGCTCGATTCGCCTGTTCGAATCCAGCTCACAGCTCCGGGGTTGTCACCAGCTTGGCTGGCCGTCTGCACTGATACAATTGGCTGTATCAGAGGGTGGGAGAAGCTGGCGGGGTGGGTCCGGGTCGTTGTAAACAGCGACTCCTACAGTTCGGTCGGGGCGCCTGCTAAGCGCGGATTGGACGTGAGGGGGATAGTGTGGTCCTCCCACACGCTACGCCCTCTCAATGAGAATCCGCGCTGCCAGGTGAAAAGAAGCGGTGATTGGCTGGACGTGTGTCGGAGGAAGCACGTGGTAGCCTCCACTCTCCCAGATGATCTGACTGTGGGGGGTAAGTGCGCAGCGATCAGGAAGGGACTGGGAATTGGCATACGACTAACATTGGGATGGGAGAAAATCGGAGGAAAATGGAGGGGGAAAAAGACCAATAAAAAAAAAAAAATAGTTGTCATACAGAAGTACAGAATACTTTCATACAAAATGCTTCTTACTGTTACGCTCCAGAGACTGTGCTAGACAAGATAGTATCAAATAACATAGTATAGCATGTAAATTAGAAGTAGAAAATGAGGTCCCAGTGTTCAGTATAGACATATGTACAATGTTCGATGCAGAATAGACTTAACTGAGTTACCATATAATATACAATACTATGCAGTGTACTAATGTATAATACTATATAGTGCAAAGCAGAAATGGGATGAGGTACAATTTAGGTACAATTTACAGTAAGGTGTACGAGTTGTAGTGCAATCAATAAATATAAAGTGTGGGGAGTGGGTGCTACAGTGTGTTTGTTTAAAGTGAGTGTGTGCTATAAAGTGTGGGGAGTGGGTGCTACAGTGTGTTTGTTTAAAGTGAGTGTGTGCGTGTGGATGTGTGTGCTATGTGCGTTTGATGGTTGTTGTTGTGTAGTGTTCATTGTTCGTTGAGCAGCCTGATGGCCTGGGGATAGAAGCTTCTTCTGAGTCTTTCTGTGCTCGCCTTGAGACTCCGGTATCGCTTGCCTGACCGCAGCAGTTCAAAGAGGCAGTTGTTCGGGTGACTGGAGTCTTTAATGATTCTCTTAGCCTTGCCCCTGCACCGCTTGTTGTAAATGTTCTGGAGGGTGGGGAGCCCCCCTCCAATTGTGCTTTCGGCTGAACGTGTCACTCTTTGTAGTCTGCTTCGGTCTTGTGCAGTGCTATTCCCAAACCAGGAGGTGATGTTGCCAGTCAGGATGCTCTCTATTGTACATGAGTAGAAGTTCTTAAGGATCTTCTGACTGACTTGGAACTTCATTAGGCGCCTGAGGAAGTAGAGGCGTTGTCGTGCCTTCTTCACAACACTGTCAATGTGTGTGGTCCATGTCAAGTCCTCGGATATGTAGGCTCCGAGGTACTTAAAGCTGTTGACTCTCTCAACCGGTGCCCCGTCGATGCTGAGGGGGCTGTAGTCCTTGACCCCCGACCTCCTGAAGTCCACAATCATCTCCTTTGTTTTGCTGACGTTCAGGGAGAGGCTGTTTTCCTGGCACCATCCCGCCAGGACCTCTTCCAGGTAGGCCCTCTCGTCGTTGGCAGAGATCAGGCCCACCACCACTGTGTCGTCAGCAAATTTGATGATTGTGTTGCTACTCCGCTGAGCCACACAGTCGTGTGTGTACAGGGAGTAGAGGAGGGGACTCAGAACACAGCCCTGGGGGGCCCCTATGTTGAGGGTGATGGATGAGGAGGTGCAGTTGCCTGCTCTCACCACCTGGGGTCTGCCCGTCAGGAAGTCCAAGACCCACTGGCAGAGGTCACAGTTCAAGCCCAGGTCCCTGAGCTTGGCTATGAGTTTGGAGGGGACTATGGTATTGAATGCCGAGCTGTAGTCGATGAATAGTATTCTCACATAGTTCCCCTTCCTCTTGTCCAGGTGTGATGCTGCTGTGTGCAGCACATGGGCTATGGCGTCCTCCGTGGACCTGTTGGGGCGGTATGCAAATTGCAGGGGGTCCATGTTGATGGGGAGGGAGGAGCAGATGTAGCCCTTTACTAGCTTCTCAAAGCACTTCATGGCTATGGAGGTGAGAGCTACAGGGCGGTAGTCGTTGAGGCAAGCAGGCTTGGATTTTTTGGGTACAGGGATAATAGTGGACTTCTTCAGGCAGGTGGGGATGACAGCCTGTTCTAAGGACAGGTTAAATATGTCAGTGAATACCGGGGCCAGTTGGTCGGCACAGACTTTTAGGACGCGGCCGGGGATGCCGTCCGGTCCTGCTGCCTTCCTGATATTCACTTTTTTAAAGGTCCGCCTCACCTCATGCTCTGTTACCCTGAACACTGAGTCTCCATCAGCAGCAGACCCCCCCCCCCCCCCCCCCCCCCCCCCATTGCCGTGGCTTGTGGGATGGTGTTGTTATTACCAGCATCAAACGTCGCATAGAAGGTATTGAGGTCATTTGCTAAGGAGATGTCACTGTTCAGTTTGAGGGAGGTGCCTTTGTAGTCTGTCATCGTTTTGAGCCCCTGCCACATAGCTCTGGAGTCAGCCTGTTCAAACTGGAGTTCAATTTTATCCCTGTAGCGCCGTTTGGCCTCTGTCACTGTCCTCCTTATGTTGTATCGCGCCACCTTGTGGTCATTCATGTTGCCTGCCACCAGGCCATCGTTGTATGCTTTGGTGCGCGCTTTCAGAGCTTCACGGACGGTGGGGAACACCGTTAAAAGCCTTCTCGACAAAGTGGAGGACTTGGAATGCAGGAGTCGAAGAAATAACGTCAGGTTGGTGGGGCTACCGGAGAAGGCAGAGGTCCAGGATGCAACTGCATTTTGGAGAAATGGTTACCGGAGGCTCTGAATATGGAACCACGAGAGGGCTTAGTATTGGAGCGTGCTCATAGAATCGGTGCGCCACTCGACTCTCAACGCCCAAGGACCCTAATCATGAAGTTCATGAACTTCAAGGACAGAGAGAGAGTACTGAGGGCAGCTAGGACCAAGGGACAGATCCTTTATAATAACAAGCCGGTTCGTCTTCACATAGACCTCTCTGCAGGTGTGCACAAGAGGCAGCGCGGATCAAGGCTGGATCCCCCAGCTGAGAGACCGGGGGATCCACACGCACCGAATCATCTTTCCAGACCGGCTGCTGGTAACTCACAATGAGAGAGCCTGCACCTTTCAAACTCCGGCGGAGGTGGACAAGTTTATCCGAAGCATTTGATTTATTGAGACGGGCTCGGCGTTGGAAGGCTCCGAAAGGAAAGTAACAGTCATACTAAGCCTACTGTATTCTTATAAATGAATATATAAATGACGTTATAAAAATTGCCATTTCCACGAAATGAGGCGTGATTGGACTATGACTGTTTAGTTTTCCTCTGATTTTTATTTGTATTCTTATTCGGACAGGACTGAGTCTAGTTCAACGGACAAAATCAGCACTGGTTTAGACTTTTCCTACAACGCATTGCAGACTCTGGGGCAGGCTACAAACGTTTAACTTTTTACATTTTCCTCGTCTCCCAGCCTGCGTGCACGCGTTCCAGGTTGTACTAAAAGTGTTCCAGATTTGTAATAAAAGTGTTTGGCGTTTAAAGTAAGCCCCTGACCTAATGGATACTAGACCTACAAGTTGCAAGCATTGCACAGTTCAAGACTACACTATGTTATGTGTGATTAGTATTTAGAAAAAATTAAAGCTAGTTTGAGCTTAAGAGGAAGACAAGTTAGAGAAACTCGTTTGGCCAGTAGTGAAATGTGGGGTGAGGGGAGATGTACAGTGTGCATGGGCTTTAGGTTAGGGGGTGGGGGGTGGGTGTTTTTTCATGTTGTGTTTTATATTTTTTTCTTCTCTCATATGGGTGTGGCTGTCTATGTACCTTTTCATAAGGGATATATTAATTAACTAATGTCAGAGAACTGCAAGGTGACATTTACTTTGTGGAATTGTGGCTTGAACAAAATTACAAAGGTGAAATGGGTAATGAGCAGGTTAAAATATTTGAAATCAAAAATTGTTTTCTTACAAGAAACGCATCTATTGAACGAAGATGTTTCTAAAGTAGCAAAAAGGTGGCAGGGCCAAGTGTTATCTGCCCCCTACACCACTCATGCCAGGGGGGTTATGATACTAATTCATAAGTCTGTCCCATTACAGGTACATAGGTACTGTAGTAAGGGACACTGCAGGTAGATATATTATGGTCCAGGGTAGGTTACTGTCTGAAATGTTAATGCTGCTAAATGTTTATGGTCCCAATGAAGAGGACCCTAAATTCTATGATAATTTATTTTTGACAGCCTCAACTCTTCCTGGACAATACTAGCTGGTGACTTTAATTGTACGTTAGACCCTTCAAAGGACAGGTCAACTGGTCTAGAAGGTACTCACAATAAGTCGAGAAAGACAATACATCATTTTATGAAGGAATTATATTTACCTCTATGTCAAAATATTATATAAATATATATATAACATTTACGGAAATCCGTCTCAAGACGGAACGCTTTAATGCCTGTATATATAATATACGAAAAGAAAATGTTAAACTCTGGTTATCAGCTTGTGATTTGTGTCTATGTGCACAAGGTACTTTGGACAGGGCACAGAGAAGGAATTAAATTTGTTGGATATTTGGACGCATGGCAAACCAAATGCAGTAGAGTATTCCTGCTATTCCAGCACTCATAAAACACACTCACGCATAGACTACTTTTTAGTTTCAGCACTGCTTGCCTCCAAAGTAGGTGACTGTCAGTATAGCAGTATAGTTCTTTCGCACCACGCAGCGGTATCCTTGAACTATGAAGATACTAACCTAGTGAATGACCCACCACGATGCCGGTTTCAACCAGGATGGCTCACGGATCACACATTTATAGACTTTTTGGAGAAACAGATTGACCTGTACTTTGAATGCAACAAGTCCCAGACCTCTGCTGGCATGAGGTGGGAGGCTTTCAAGGCTTTTATTAGGGGACATAATCTCTTTTTCTCAAAGAAAAAGGCTACAAGACTTGAAATGGAGAAATTAGATCAGGATATAAAAAAAATTTAAACGGAAATGTATCATAATAAACATACGACTACAGATGCTCATTCAAAACTACTACTGCTTAGGTCACAGTACAATGAATTAGCAGCTAACAAAGCCGCTGCCGACCTAATGAGACTCAAACAGTCCTACTATGATCAGGGGGGAAAGCCTGGAAAACGTCTTGCCTGTCGCATTAAACAGCAACAAGCAGAAAGGTCCATCAATTGTATTGAAGCCCCAAATGGACATGCAAACAGGAAAGTAGGGCTTTAGATCAAAATATAACTGGCGTTGAAATTGCTGATGCAATCGGCTGTATGCAGGCTGGAAAAGCAGCAGGCCCAGATGGCATCCCATAGATATTTACAAAAAATTCCAAACTAAATTAATATCACCCCTCTTGGAGATGTTTCAGGAATCCTTTGAGAATGGTCTTCTCCCCACATCTATGAGGGGAGCCCTAATCACTTTACTTCCAAAACCAGGGAAACCTAATACAAAATGTGAAAATATGCGTCCAATCAGCCTTCAAAATTCGGATACCAAGATTATTAGTAAAATTATTGCAAGAAGACTGGAGGTCCTTCTACCTAGGGTGGTGGGGGAAGACCAGAATGGATTTATTCAAGGGAGACAGGGTTGTCATAACGTCAGACGCGTGCTCAATATTTTATATAACCTCAAGGGGGCAACACTGCCTTACTCTCACTGGATGCAGAGAAGGCGTTCAACCGTGTCGAGTAGCCTTATCTGTTTGAGGTGTTAACACGATTTGGCTTTGGAGACACATTCGTCAAATGGGTTAGATTGCTTTGTACAGGGCTTACTGCAGAAGTTCTGACGAATAGCAAGGTCTCTAAACCCTTTAACATTAGTAGAAGTTGCCCACAAGGGAGCCCTTTATCGCCCTTGCTTTTCATTCTTGCGATCGAACCATTTGCTATAGCGGTGAGGACGCACAGCGATATTCATGGAATTCGAGAAGGTCATATAGAACATAGGATAGCCCTCTTCGCCGATGATGTAATATTAATGCTAAAAAATCTACACAGATCTATCCCAGCACTCCTAAGTCTTATTGAAACATTTGGGAAAATATCTGGTTATAAAGTGAATCACTCCAAATCATCTATAATGTTACTCAATGAAAGAGAGAGGGAAGATGGGCTTGTTTGTGCTTCTACTCTCAACTCAACAGATACATTCACGTATTTGGGAATCAAAATTGTCCCTGAGGTGAATAAGATTTCTCAGATAAACTATGACCCAATTCTGGAAGCTAGTACTTCTTCAATAGAGTGTTGGACATCCCTACCTATCTCAATTATCGGCAGGATTAATATTCTAAAAATGAATATACTGCCCACATTTCTCTACCTATTCCAGAATATCCCTTTACCTCCTCCCTCGTCTTTGTTCACAAGAATCAAGAAACTGTTTACCAACTTTATTTGGCAAAATAAACGCCCCAGATTACGTCTATCTCTACTTTATCTACCATATGACCGAGGAGGCCTGAAATGCCCAAATATCCAATGGTATTACTGGGCAGCACAATTGGGGACGATCATGTTTTACTTCTCATCGGAGAATCCCCCTGCTTGGATCCATTCAGAATCCTGCTCTGTTAAACCGAGCTTACCCTTGCACCTGTATTTGTACTCTGCAGACCGTAAATATCTGAAGAAAAATACAGACAACCCCATTATTTTAAACATAATAGATGTGTGGTTTGACACGCTCAAATATTTGAATATAAATATGTCCCGATCCCGGTTCAGTCCTATTTGGGGCAATGCCAATTTTAAATCAGGGCAAAACGATAGTGGATTTAAAGTATGGGCTGAAAAGGGGTTAAGGAAAGTGCAAGACATATACAGGGAGGAGGATGAAGTATTCATGTCCTTTGCGGAAATATCTACTAAATATGATATTCCGAAACATCACTTTTTTAAATATCTTCAGCTAAGGAGTTTTATATCATCTCAGAACCATTCATTGGATATACCGAACATTTCAATCTTAGAGGTAGCAGTCACTAGACACTGTTATGGTAAAGGTTTAATTTCAATGCTATACGACTTATTTGTATCTGGTTCAGATGAATCATCAGAATCAAAACTGAATCAATGGAACGAAGATATAGAGGAGGAAATATCTTTAGAAGAATGGAGCGTGGCATGTAAAGAGGCACAGAGTCAGACAGTCAGTAGCAACCTAAAACGTATACAATATAAATGGCTGATGCGTACATATATAACTCCTGTTAAATTGCATAAGTTTAATGATAATATTCCAGATACTTGTATTAAGTGTAGTGAGGCAAGGGGGACACTGTTCCACTGCATATGGGAATGTGTGAAAGTGAAAACCTTCTGGCAAGATGTTATTGATTTGATCGATCAAATTGTATCAAAGAAGTTGCCATTGAATCCCAAGCTTTTTATTCTTGGTTTATTTTTTTTTATTTTTTTTCACATTTTTATTTACCTACCACCCCACATCTACAAAGCAAAGAGTTTAGATTCATAGATATGTGCATATTACAAGCAAAACGTGTAATAGCTCTTAATTGGAAAAATGTTGATGGACCAAGAATTGGTATGTGGATTAAAGAAATGGCTTCAAACATGTCAATGGAAAAGATGGTGTATATTGTTAGACGTAAACAAAACATTCTTGATAATGCGTGGGGACCGTTTGTGTACTTCTTAAAGCATAATACGAATGTTGGGAACTTGCTTCAACAAGAACAGGATTAGGGGGAGTACTGTGGGACAACTCTTATTATTGTGTAAAAACAACAAGAAACACCCTTTACTTAACACTTTGGATGCCCAACCCGAGTTTTCTCGGGTTTACCCCCCGCGGGTTGCATGCCCATAACGAGAATATTAGTTTTTTCTCGTTTTATTTTTTTATTAGCGATCTGAATACATATTTCATCAACCGAGTCTACCGTTGGAAAATCAGCCACCCCAGGCGCTCAGATGTGAAAAAAGCGCCCCCTATCGTCTCCCAGATGGTAATTCACCCTTTTGGATTGGACTCAGTGAAAATGAATGAGAAAAAAAGACCCGGACCCCACATTTTACTTCTCACTCATGTAACCGGGGTCGATCAGCTTCATGCTGGACCCTCAGAGCAGCGGGGATTGTGTGTTTTTACTGTATACGCGGTGGATCAATAAAAGGGTTGATTTTTTCTAATGGCGATCAGGAATTGGAATAATCCATTTCGATACCATCTGATCTCAGGTAAGGAATCTATGTTACCAGTCTTAGGATAATCAGACCCATTTTCACGGAGATATAAGCTTTACATTCTTTTGTGATATGGCTGTTTGACTCTAAGAGCGATCAGGAACTGAGAGAATACATGTTCAGCGCGCGGCACTAGCGTGCACACGTACACATATACTATAGATAATCTAGCGTTTATTTGAAAACGATTCATAAATAGGCCGACAAATGACAACGTTCTAGAATATTACAGTACATCAGCGATTATCATGGAATCCTAAGTGAAAACGAGGGGTTTTCTAAATGCTATGAAACGGAAATGAACCGATAAAAAAACAATCTGCTTCGACAATGTTGACTGGAAATAGGTCATTGATAATGCGACAGGCAGATTAGACACATAATTTATAACATAGATTAGGCGATATTAATGCTAACATTGAAGTGGATGTATGCATTCAAGCACTAAATGTGAGCCCCCTGCTGGGCATTCAAAGTGTTAATTAATGTGTAAAACATTTTGGTTGTATTATTATTTATGTTTATTTTTTATTATTTAAATCTGTATCCTTATTTCCTATGTGAACCTGTTTTTGAAGTTAATTATTATTTTGTTTGTGGTGGGGTTAGGGGAGGGAGAACGGGGTGAAAATGTTTGCTGAATACTGCTCTGCTGATATACATGTTGCAATTTGCAAACTAAAACCCAATAAATATATTGTTAAAAAAAAACAGTGAAGTTGCTAGGGGCAAAGGACATCTGTGCAAGATTCATGTTCTTGCTGAGATTTCAGTCGAGATGACCTACCCTTATTGTTAATGAAAATAGTTATCGTATTGAAAAATTGTTCGCTTCAATCTACCAAGACATGGATATAGATTTTTATAGACAAAGATATATTTATAATCCCCCATTGGGTCAGGAATCGTTCAGTTGCCTTTTATTTGACACGCCAGTAGGCCTTCTTGAAGCGTCCCATGAAGGATGGGGAGTGAACGGCAGGAATGGACCAAATGCCTCACACTGCAGTCTGTCACTAGTAAAACCTTTATGAGCATGTCCTCTCGCCCTCGTTGGTGTTACGTCAAGTGACTCAACACAGAACAACTGACAATCAATCAAATCACACCTATGGAAAGGACTGGAGGGTGTAGACTGAAGCCAACAGGTTGACATAAATGAGGAAATTCCTCACAGACGGATCACAGATACAATTTTTGTGAATGTTCTGATAAATATGTTTCCAATTTGTCATTTGTGAAAAAAAAAGAAGAAGAATCGCAGAACATCTGTATTTCTGCGATTCCCAAGCTGTGGACAGTGGGGGGAATATAGCGGGAAATACACACTGGCAACCTTGAAATTAAAATAAACAAAGACGGCTCCTTCCGAACTAATGATTTCCTTTTCTGGAAAAAATTCGACCTCTGCTTAACATGCTGGGACTTTTCGAATCCCAAAATAAAAAATAATCACATTTGATATATCTCAATATATATTATATTATATATAGGCCTAATCTTTAATTCAGGGGAAGTTTGAACCCTGACAGCAATTATCACACTCATCATTTCATCACCTGGGAAAGTGCCCCACTGCAGCGTCTGTTTCCTGGTTGCTTGTGCCAGGCAGAAGTGACTCAGAGGTCAATAGGGAAGAGAAAGGGGGACTTTTTTCTTTCTTTCCCCACTGTGCAAATGTTCTCCCAGTGTCTGGTTTCGTTTCCAATGACCCGGAAGAACGACACTAACAAAGAAGGACCAACAGCAGGTGGATTTGTGGGTGAGTAACTTAGTCATGCTTCCTCACCAGTGGGAATTACGTAGGCCTTTAGTGCAACAAAACGTTGATGCATCACCAGCTCATTTGAAGTTGAAGGCTATTGGATAAAAAGAAAACATACTTTTGTTCTTTTTTCTTTTAATGGAGCCCAGTTAGTGGTGGTTGATGACAGGAACAACACTTGACTTTGCCGGTTCCCCACTGTCACTGGGCTTTGTGTCCTCAAATTCCTCCCTCAGTGAACGCTTGTTAATCCTCATACATAGCGTCGTCAGACCAGTTCCACATTGCTACACCGTCAATCCAGTACAAAGACAGCCAAGCATTCTTCAGGAACACGGGCAGGCCTCTGTGTGTGTGTGTGTGTGTGCGTGTGTGTGTGTGTGTGTGTGTGTGTGTGTGTGTGTGTGTGTGTGTGTGTGTGTGTGTGTGTGTGTGTGTGTGTGTGTGTGTGTGTGTGTGTGTGTGTGCTCTAGATAGCTACCGCACCCAATCGCTCTCCATTTAACCACATTTACACATTCTTAGAGACTGTGCGCGTCAGGCCCTCATTCTGTTCATTAAGCTTTTATATCACAGCCCTTAATGAAAAGCAAACGCTATGACGGTTGCCTTAATGACTGCAGCCACGCCATTTTTGGCAGGCCCTGTTACCGCATTGTGGTGACCATAAATGTCAAACAATGGCCCCTTTTTAGGTCACATCCCCAGAACTGTAAACCGATGAATCACTGTGTCCTTTTTCTTGCTCTTCAATGTCTGTTTTGATATAAGGAATTCAGGCCTCGGTTCGGCTTTCAACAAAAGCTGGCTGGAGGTTATGACTGCAATACCACTGGAGATGCTTGTGACAAAGCTGCACCCCTCCTACCCTCTCCAAACCGCCATCACATATTTGATAATGGCGATCTTGTCTCCATCTGTTTATCTTTGCCCCGTCTCCGAGTTCTCTCTCAGCTCCCTGGTATGCACAGAACATTATTGTGGATATGAGACTCCAGGCAATCAGTATGAGACCTCCAACCAGATGATGCCAAGATTAATTTCCACACAAAGATGTCAGCGCTAAATCATATTAGCTGCTTGTTATTCTAACACTCCTTGGCTGCGTCTTCAAGGCTTGACTTAAGAGCCTGAATATTTGTCATTACCTTCTCACCCCCACCCTGTATCCATTGAGTTGACACAGGCTGCATTACTAGTCATTTAAGACTTAATTACCATGCCTTTTCTGTGCTAGGTTGACAAGGGTTGTCATTCATTGTGAGGTTCGCCTGTTCCCTGGACCTTTAATTCCCTGTTCTCCCCACCCACTTGCTCCGTTCCTTTAAGGTACTGTGAGGATTCTGTGTTGATTGGTCCGTGCCGAACACACACTTCTAAGTCAAGTATCAATTACCATCACGCACCTGATGTGTGTTCTAATTAGCGCCCCAGAGGGCTTTAAATACCTGGACTTCCCCTTCAGTCCTGGTCGGGTCGTTCTTTATTCTCTATTCCGTATCCTTATCTTACCTGTATCTGTATGCTGGTTCGTCTCCGGCGTGAGACGAGGTGCCAGCCATCGCCACCTGTCGCCGTTTGCCTGGAGTGGGACACAGCCGATGCGCTCTCTAATTCTCTACGGGAGGTTTTCCTGTGTCCCACTCCAGACGTCTAGCTGGCGCGCTACTACTCCAGACGCACATCGCTCCCTATCCTACGGGGGGATGCGCGCTCTTCAAGCCGACGCGCCCCACTCCAGACGTCTAGCTGGCGCGCTACTACTCCAGACGCACATCGCTCCCTATCCTACGGGGGGATGCGCGCTCTTCAAGCCGACGCGCCCCACTCCAGACGTCTAGCTGGCGCGCTACTACTCCAGACGCACATCGCTCCCTATCCTACGGGGGGATGCGCGCTCTTCAAGCCGACGCGCCCCACTCCAGACGTCTAGCTGGCGCGCTACTACTCCAGACGCACATCGCTCCCTATCCTACGGGGGGATGCGCGCTCTTCAAGCCGACGCGCCCCACTCCAGACGTCTAGCTGGCGCGCTACTACTCCAGACGCACATCGCTCCCTATCCTACGGGGGGATGCGCGCTCTTCAAGCCGACGCGCCCCACTCCAGACGTCTAGCTGGCGCGCTACTACTCCAGACGCACATCGCTCCCTATCCTACGGGGGGATGCGCGCTCTTCAAGCCGACGCGCCCCACTCCAGACGTCTAGCCGGCGCGCTACTACTCCAGACGCGCATCGCTTCCTAATCCTCTACGGGAGGATGCGTCTCTCCGAGCCGGCGCGCTCTCCGAGCCGGCGCGCTCTTCTCCAGACGCGCTCCACTCCAGACCCCCGAGCCGGCGCGCTCTTCTAGCCGGCGCGCTACTACTCCAGATGCGCTCCTACCCCAGACGCGCTCCACTCCAGACCCCCGAGCCGGCGCGCTCATCTAGCCGGCGCGCTACTACTCCAGACGCGCTACTACTCCAGACACGCTCCTACTCCAGACGCGTTCCCACTCCAGACGCGCATCGCTTCCTAATCCTCTACGGGAGGATGCGTCTCTTCGCTTCCAAGGAGGATATCCTTGCCAGGCCTCCGTCGTCTGAACCCTGCCATCCCTGTAAGCAGCTCTAGCCCTCGCCCTGTCCAAGGCCTTAACCCTGTTTTTTCTGTCCCTGTCTCCAGCCCGCCTCCGCGGGCCTCTGTCCCTGTTCCCCTCTCCAGTGCCCCTGTTCCTGCCCTGTCCTTTGCCCTGCCCTGCCCTGCCCTTTAGCCTTAGCCCCTTAGCCTGCTCGCCTCTTAAAGGCACAGTGCCAATTTTCCCTAATTCTTGTTTCCAGTATTTTGTGTTCTCCTTTAAAGGGACAGTGCCATTTTTTGTTTGTATTCAATAAATACCCTGTTTTGGCTTACTCTCATACCTGTCTTGTGTTGTGCGATTGGGGTCGGTTGCAAACCATAACAGTACGACCCGACCAGTCGACGACCCCAGCCAGCACAGACAGTGTATGTTGAGTTTGCCCCTGTTAGCTCCCCTGTTAGCTTCCCTGTTAGCTCTCCTGTTAGCTCCCCTGTTAGCTTGTTAGTCTCCCCTGTTAGCTTCCCTGTTTAGGTTCCCCTGTTAGTTCCCCTGTTGACTCCCCTGTTAGCTTCCCTGTTAGCCTTGTTAGCCTCCCTGTTGCCTCGTTAGCTCCCCTGCAGCTTGCCAGGCCTCTACTACCAGCATGGCCCCAGTCTGCTAGCTTAGCCCCGGCTGCTAGCACAGCCTCTATGTTAATGCAGCCCTTGCAGCTAGCATAGGCCCTGTAGCTAGCCATGCCCAGGCAGCTAACCCGGTCCCTCTGCGTGGCCTCCACTTTTTGTGTAGCTCTCCCACTGCTAGGACTGCCCCTTCAGCTAGCAAGGTCAGTTTCCCCGCTGCTAGGACTGCCCTTTCAGCTAGCAAGGTCAGTTTTCCCACTGCTAGGACTGCCCCTTCAGCTAGCAAGGTCAGTTTTCCCACTGCTAGGACTGCCCCTTCAGCTAGCAAGGTCAGTTTCCCCGCTGCTAGGACTGCCCTTTCAGCTAGCAAGGTCAGTTTTCCCACTGCTAGGACTGCCCCTTCAGCTAGCAAGGTCAGTTTTCCCCACTGCTAGGACTGCCCCTTCAGCTAGCAAGGTCAGTTTCCCCACTGCTAGGACTGCCCCTTCAGCTAGCAAGGTCAGTTTCCCCGCTGCTAGGACTGCCCTTTCAGCTAGCAAGGTCAGTTTTGCCACTGCTAGGACTGCCCCTTCAGCTAGCAAGGTCAGTTTTCCCCACTGCTAGGACTGCCCCTTCAGCTAGCAAGGTCAGTTTCCCCACTGCTAGGACTTCCCCTTCAGCTAGCAAGGTCAGTTTTCTCCCACTGCTAGGACTGCCCCTTCAGCTAGCAAGGTCAGTTTCCCCGCTGCTAGGACTGCCCTTTCAGCTAGCAAGGTCAGTTTTCCCACTGCTAGGACTGCCCCTTCAGCTAGCAAGGTCAGTCTTCCCCGCTGCTAGGACTGCCCTTTCAGCTAGCAAGGTCAGTTTTCCCCACTGCTAGGACTGCCCCTTCAGCTAGCAAGGTCAGTTTTCCCCACTGCTAGGACTGCCCCTTCAGCTAGCAAGGTCAGTTTCCCCACAGCTAGGACTGTCCTTCCAGCTAGCTTGTTCTCTCATGCTGGTCCAGCCCTGTCTGCTAGCCTAGCTCCGGCAGCTGGCGCAGCCTCTATGTTAATGTAGCAGTACAGCTAGCATAGGCCCTGTAGCTAGCAGTGCTCTGGCAGCTTCCCTGTCCCTCTGCTAGCCCCACTTTTGGTGTAGCTTCCCCTGCTAGCATGGCCCAATTTTTTGTTTGTTGCCTTGTTATGTCCCCTGCCCCTCTGTCTGTATTTTTGGGTCGCCCGGTGGCTCCCGTGGAGGGGGGGGTACTGTGAGGTTCGCCTGTTCCCTGGACCTTTAATTCCCTGTTCTCCCCACCCACTCGCTCCGTTCCTTTAAGGTACTGTAAGGATTCTGTGTTGATTGGTCCGTGCCGAACACACACTTCTAAGTCAAGTATCAATTACCATCACGCACCTGATGTGTGTTCTAATTAGCGCCCCAGAGGGCTTTAAATACCTGGACTTCCCCTTCAGTCCTGGTCGGGTCGTTCTTTATTCTCTATTCCGTATCCTTATCTTACCTGTATCTGTATGCTGGTTTGTCTCCGGCGTGAGACGAGGTGCCAGCCATCGCCACCTGTCGCCGTTTGCCTGGAGTGGGACACAGCCGGTGCGCTCTCTAATTCTCTACGGGAGGTTTTCCTGTGTCCCACTCCAGATGTCTAGCTGGCGCGCTACTACTCCAGACGCACATCGCTCCCTATCCTACGGGGGGATGCGCGCTCTTCAAGCCGACGCGCCCCACTCCAGACGTCTAGCTGGCGCGCTACTACTCCAGACGCACATCGCTCCCTATCCTACGGGGGGATGCGCGCTCTTCAAGCCGACGCGCCCCACTCCAGACGTCTAGCTGGCGCGCTACTACTCCAGACGCACATCGCTCCCTATCCTACGGGGGGATGCGCGCTCTTCAAGCCGACGCGCCCCACTCCAGACGTCTAGCTGGCGCGCTACTACTCCAGACGCACATCGCTCCCTATCCTACGGGGGGATGCGCGCTCTTCAAGCCGACGCGCCCCACTCCAGACGTCTAGCTGGCGCGCTACTACTCCAGACGCACATCGCTCCCTATCCTACGGGGGGATGCGCGCTCTTCAAGCCGACGCGCCCCACTCCAGACGTCTAGCTGGCGCGCTACTACTCCAGACGCACATCGCTCCCTATCCTACGGGGGGATGCGCGCTCTTCAAGCCGACGCGCCCCACTCCAGACGTCTAGCCGGCGCGCTACTACTCCAGACGCGCATCGCTTCCTAATCCTCTACGGGAGGATGCGTCTCTCCGAGCCGGCGCGCTCTTCTCCAGACGCGCTACACTCCAGACCCCCGAGCCGGCGCGCTCTTCTAGCCGGCACGCTACTACTCCAGACGCGCTCCTACCCCAGACGTGCTCCACTCCAGACCCCCGAGCCGGCGCGCTCTTCTAGCCGGCGCGCTACTACTCCAGACGCGCTACTACTCCAGACGCGCTCCTACTCCAGACGCGTTCCCACTCCAGACGCGCATCGCTTCCTAATCCTCTACGGGAGGATGCGTCTCTTCGCTTCCAAGGAGGATCTCCTTGCCAGGCCTCCGTCGTCTGAACCCTGCCATCCCTGTAAGCAGCTCTAGCCCTCGCCCTGTCCAAGGCCTTAACCCTGTTTTTTCTGTCCCTGTCTCCAGCCCGCCTCCGCGGGCCTCTGTCCCTGTTCCCCTCTCCAGTGCCCCTGTTCCTGCCCTGTCCTTTGCCCTGCCCTGCCCTTTAGCCTTAGCCCCTTAGCCTGCTCGCCTCTTAAAGGCACAGTGCCAATTTTCCCTAATTCTTGTTTCCAGTATTTTGTGTTCTCCCTTAAAGGGACAGTGCCGTTTTTTGTTTGTATTCAATAAATACCCTGTTTTGGCTTACTCTCATACCTGTCTTGTGTTGTGCGATTGGGGTCGGTTGCAAACCATAACATTCATATAACGGAACGTAAGCCATTATCGTCCACTCAGAACCAACCTATCCAAATTCGGCCACGCCCCCTTTTGCGTGGCATTCTGGGGCTTTACTCAAAGCCCAGTCGGATTTTGACGTCGAAAGGTAGGTGATGTGAAATAATACTTATTTTAGAGTATATATATCAAATTCCACAAGTATTCATCTATATTTAGTCATCTAAAGACAATTAGATATGAACGTATGTTACCAGTAAGAAGTGGGAATCTCTAGAATGTGTTTTGGGCGACGGGGGTCTAACGTTATGTACACTATCTTTCTGTTGTCAGTAGATGGCAGCATTGGTTTAAAAGGTGAAAATGGTATGTCAAAACAAAATTACTACAAGTCCCAAGACCTTTGTCACCTTAGTTCACAGGTAAGCACCGGATTAAAGGTGAGGAAAACGCGATCTGAACATGGGAGGGTTAAACTATTAATGCGACCTCAGTACAGTGACCGAGAATGGTCACCTAATTATCTTAACAAAAGTACATCATTAGCATTATGTTTGTTGTCTAAAGGGAAACATAATGGTACAATTTAAGATTTTAAATGTTATCCGCATATAAAGGACAAATAAAACATCGTTAATTTGTAAGAAACCTCAATGAAAACGGCGCAGGGTAAGTTATATTTGCTATTGTTATGAAAATGTGATAGAATCCTATAAAAATGTGGACGCATTTGGTCACCGTGACTTTATATAATTTCTATTATGTTTGTTTTGGTACTCAAAACGAAGCATTATGATCAAAACCATTGCACTAATCTATCTTGGAAATACACTACACAGACAACAGATGTATTAAAGGCTAAATGCTCCTTTAACAAACATAATAGTATTCTTACAACATGGCATGTCATCGACGTCTCTCACGACATGTGGTGCAATGCTATAAACACAGTCCATTGGCCACAATGATCAGTGGTTGTTTGATTACAATCACCTGACATTTACCTACCAAGATATCGGCTATTAATAAGCCCACTTCTTTGACCAGGCAAACCCTTTACAGCAGCCTTCGATTTAATAATACAATGATTTGTTGCACTTTGAAACAGGAGTTTGAAGTTTATTCCGGTCAGCAGTAGTCATTCTAGAGAATGCGATGTAAAAGACAGAATTTGAGTCTCATTATCACTCAAGTCATCAACACGGCCTTCATGCAGGTGCCTCATTTGTGTATGGCTAGACCTTTACAGCCAAAATATGACCTTTAAAGCAGCAATCTGGATAGTCCATATGTAAATGTTAGGAAGGCTGTATACACATGGCTTCTCAAAAGGTACGACTTGCAGATGGAAAATTAGCATCGCCATGTTTCTATTCCATGTGGCTAATTATCCTCAGCGTTGCACAGGCTTGAGCCAAATAGTGGAAAACTATATTGTAAAGACTCAAGCGTTATGTCTTCATAGATTAATTCTGTTGGGTGATTATATTCCAGACAAATGCAAAGTTTTAAACCAGGCAGACAAGGTCAACTGACATGTGACTAAGATGTCAATTGTTACTTTGTTAACAGGAACTTGTTCACCTGCTGATATAGGCTCCTCATAGCAGCGTATTATGCTCCTGTCTGCTGAAAACCATGTATCTCCAACTTTGGTGTTTTTTCTTTGAAGTTGAAAGAATGCTTCTCTAATTTGTGAGCAAGTTTCATGACCCTAAGGACCATCAAACCCAATCAAAACCGAGGGGTGTCACATTGTTTTTCTCAAAGGGTAATGCCACCCATTTTAAGAATTCACATATCGCTGCTGGCGGGACAAAACCTCATAACTCCAAAAACCCAACTTTTCAGCAGATGAAAAAAAACGAACAGATTTGAGGGTGAATAGAGTTACGAGGTTTAGACAGATGATTGGTTTAATGCTTTCCCATTGTGTAGACTTTGTAAAACCACACCCACATGGAGGATGATCTACTGAGTTGATAAAAAAAAAATATGGAGTTAGGAGGTTTTGTCCCGCCAGCAGCGATATGTTCTTCCTTCCCCAGGACAGTTTAGTCGTATTTGTGAACATATACCATATACCACTCTCTCCTAAAGCTAGACATCAGAGGGATAGAACCCTCCAATCGGTGATGTCACTGGGTATAACATCTGGGGCTGCTCCATATAGACAAGGAATGGGAATTTTACTTTATCTGCCATGTTTGTGTGAGCTCTTACACCATAATTAGGTTTATATTCCAGCATTGCTAGAAGGTCTGAACCAGAAATAAAGGAACACGCCAACATTATGGGATATCGTCTTCTCCAGGAAATTGGTATACAGTACTTTGGTACAGTATCTTCAAGTCTGACACTGGAGAAGACTGTAAGCGCAATGGACCTCATTCACCAACGTTGTCTTAAGTTTTCTCTTACGACAACCTCCTTGGAAGGTCATAAGAAAAAGCCGACAATAATTACCCCCAGATTCACCAATGTGTGGAGAGGTTGTCTTAACTTGCCAAATGACTCATGAGCGTGTTCCCCGGGAGGCCTATTGCTTAATAACAGCGCAGCAGTGCTGCTTTTGCTTCCGTGTTTTCCCTGATTGGCTGCGCCATGCCCCGCGGCAGGCGCGGCAACCGCAGAGCAGAGCGGCAGAGCGAGCGGAGCGGCAGAGCGTGAGCGAAATTAGGTAACCGCCCAAGTAATCCGCCATGATTTTCATTCGCCGCTTCAGCTCACCTGGCAGAGCAGCGGTCCTGCGGTCCTGCGGTTCGTTGTTGACGAGTTCGAATCCCATGAATTTTTTTTTTTAACGTGATTTTTTTTTTAACGTGTATTCTTTCGCCGGTTAAGGTTAGGCATGGTTAAGGTTAAGGTTAGGCATTGTTTCGGAGTTGGTTATGGTTAGAACGGTTAAGTTTAGGCGCTGTTAAGGAGCTGGTTAAGGTTAGAGTTTGTCTAAGAGAATGGCAATATTCTTTCTATGGTTAAGGTTAGGCATGGTTAAGGTTAAGGTTAAGGTTAGGCATTGTTTCGGAGTTGGTTAAGGTTAGAACGGTTAAGTTTAGGCGCTGTTAAGGAGCTGGTTAAGGTTAGAGTTTGTCTTAGAGACAGCCTATTTCCGCACTGCCGCTCTCCCGCGTTGCCGCGGTCACATGGTCAAATTGTCACATTCCTGCGCTGTTAAAAAGCAACACGCCCCCGGGAGCACGTTCTCGTAGACTGATTTGCATACAGACACGCCCATCCAGCTCATTATAATGCGAGGGCTGTACGCATAACAACGGTCAGCATTGCCCTGTATTCAACAGGTAGCGTGAAAGTGTTTTGCAACGGATGAAAATTGTATTAGATTCAAATGTATTGTCATCATACAGCACATGTAGTATCCTTCCCTGCTCAAACTGTCCAACTATTATGGAAATATGGGTATGTTTGTTGAATCTTGAGTCCCAAAGCTCAACGGCTCCGGACAGAGGTTGGACTTGGTAAAGGACCAGTGCACACACATTTTAGAATAGTCTGTATGTTCTCCCTAACATAGATAGATTTACATAGTCTTAAAGATGACTAAACTTGCCCCTCTCCTGTATACGACAGGATACTGGTCACGTTGGTCGGCCAGAGTTAAACATTAGGACAGATGGCTGTGTTGATCTTATCACCCCACACAATGGGCCTGTCACCAGACACCCAGTCCTGGTGACTGATAAGGCCAACTGTAGAAAAGTGCTCTAAACACAGCCTTTGTCTTCTCCCCCCATGTTGAAACTTAGAAACAAAAGACTGAGCGGCTAGTTAAATAAAAGTTAGCATCTGAATAGAGTGGTCTGTTGATCAAGCTAAAGTAGAACAAAAGGGATGGCCCGTAGGCACTCAACACTGATACCACAAACAGGACATGCTATAGATGCAGCTGTCCTGCCGACAAGAATCTTTTCTCACCCCCCCTTGGCAAACGGGGGGAGGGAGAGAGGGATTCTAAAACTATGCATTTTAGTTTTAAGTATAGGTAAAAGATTACCAAAACCCTTTTATGAATCCCATAAGGAAAACTAGCACCGTTGCAGAGTATCAATAAACCAATACAGGAAATAGCCATAAAAGTTAAGTTGGTTAGCTCAAAAACCCTATGTAGGACGGGTTTGGAAATATAGTTAATGTGTGAAGACATTAGAAAAAACTAGATTAGATTAAAGAAAACATTCAAGTAAACTTAAATATTGGGAGAGTAAATACTTTGATATAAGGATAAAGTATTTGTTAAACAAACCTAACATAAGTGAACATAGACAATAGTAGAGAAACTATAGTTGGTAAATCTAAAAGCAGTCAGCAAAATCAGGTATAAAGAAGATTACATTTGAATAAAAAATAGGTTAACCTAGGTATTTAAGTCACTAGGAAAGACAGCAAAAGCGTTAATCTATTAGTTTATTATAGTTAGGAATTACCCGTGGGATATTAAGATAGTAAAATTAACCCAAATACCTTTAAAAACTATAACTCCAAAACAATAAAATATTTTAAGGACGGCCTCTTAAAAAGTACTCAAAATGGCCGCTCTAGGGTTTCAACCAATCAGGAAGGGGAGCTCCGCCCCCTGACGAATCGGGTCGTCGTTCTCACAGGGGCGGGAGTTAAGGTTTAAAATAGAATGCAACATACACAGAGAAAGAAGGTTTCTGGAAACATTCTACCCACAGGAGGACGGCCAGCAGGAACACACGAGGAAGAAGCTTTGTGAGACGAGAAACCGGATCTCTTTGTTGTCACCAGGCAACAGAGAAAATCAACAACGCCAGACGAGGCTCGACCATCGGGCCTACATAGACCATTCTTTAATTACCTTTGATTAGACTTATTTTCAATGACAAACGGCATATAGTTCCCTTTGGACAATGTCAAAGGGCATAACATCAGAGTATAACACCGCAATGCAGGAGTTCTCAAACCAGACATACACAACATCAGAACAGCACAAGGATTCAACAGAGGCAAGGATGAAAAGGGATGCTGCTGACCTGGAGAAGATCACTTCAAAACTTGCTATATGTTCACCTTTCTCTCCAGACTCTTCTTTAACACTTTGACTGCCAGGGGGCGTCTTTAGACGTCTTTGCTGGCGATGCTAAAGTTGCCGGGGGACGCTTTACGTCGTCTTTATATCAATATTTCAAAAATCTGCGATCTGATCCATAATGTCCCTCCGCTGGCCTGAGACACAAGTGTGATCTCCTCTCAATCCTCTAGCGGTTCAAGACCGCCATCTGGTGGCCGATCGACAGATCGAAACCGGATGTCAACCTTTAACCCGGTAGGACTCACTCCATATGGGGTCCGGGCACTCGCTAATGTTACAGAGACTCCGTCTTCACACAGTGAACATCGATCGCTGCAAATAACTTGAAAAAACAACATGATTTGGACGTATATATTATTATACAACCTGGAAATGGACCGACTATTTCAACATCCCATAATGGAAAACTGTCTACCCCACGCTGATCGCCCAACGGCCCGCGGAGACTGGGGTGAGTTTTAGCGTGTAATATTACCGTGTTCGACACTAACTGCTATGATGAACATTTGACCCACATTAGATGATTGGTATAACGCTGCCCACGGAATTATAAACGCCCCCTCGCCCATCCGGTCAACATCAGATGACGTGTAGTAACTTCTAGAAGTACGTCTAGTTGGAATTTTTTATATCGCCCCGATTGCCATCAAACTGTATTTCATCATCAATATAATGCATTTGGGGCTATATATCACGTTCTGGAGAAAGCTGCAGAAAGAGATGAAAACATACTTATACATTAGACCATACTTTACTATGAATATGTGAATGAAAAAGTTTAACGTTGCTACACAATGAACAATACATATAGGACTTTGAATGGGCCCTAATAATGGCAATGTAGCAATAGAATTTAAAAAGTTATAGCCCTGCAAAGAAGGGGACTTTCTCCATAGACAAATAGCGCTGGCAATCTATGGTATATCATTAATTTAACCTTAGGCAACCAAAGTGTTAAGGAATGTTGTTACAGGTGTTGTCGCTGAGGATGGAGTGAACGTGCATGATTATGACTCTGTTGGACGCAACATCATGCACAAAATGATCGGACAGCCGGCATTCACATTTTCATTTAGTAGAAAGGATAAAGCCATAACCCTTGGACAAAAATCGTCTATCAAGGTTGCTCCTGATCGAATCATTGATTCTGCACTTCTTTTTCAACGTTTCCTTATTGTCTCCCAAACTGGAGAGCTGTCATTGGAGGAGGTTATGCGTTACGAACTCAGTCCTTTCCCTCCTGCCCTCTTTGAAGCCGGAAACATCTTCCGCAAAGCTGATAAACCACAACTAGCGCACGCGATCTGTGATCATGCAAGTGATGCAATCCTAGATTCTGTACCAGAAACGGAGCATTATGTTCTTGATGGTGGTTCACTCCTTCACCGAATACAATGGAAGCACGGACAAAGCTATGGTAAAATTGCACAGTCATATGCAGACTTCACCATCCAACATTATGGCTCAGCTACAACCATTGTGTTTGATGGCTATGAGGATGGGCCATCCATTAAAGACAACACACATCAAAGAAGAGGAAACAATATTCATCCCATTGTCAACTTCACTGCTGAGACAGAGTTCTCAGGTAAGAAGGAGGAGTTCCTGTCAAGAGATCTGAATAAACAGAAACTGATCCACATGATAAGTGATGAACTGAAAGAACGAGATTGCACTGTGGTCAATTCACTTGGAGATGCTGATGTAGACATAGTAAGGGCCGCAGTGGGATCATCTCTTCTTCACACCACAACGCTGATTGGAGAAGATACTGATCTCCTCGTCTTACTTCTTTACTATGCACAGAGAGATAGCAAGGGCCTTTATTTCAGATCAGACAAGTCGAAAGCTGATGGCAGTTTTAAAGTGTACGCCATAAACCATTTGAAAGAAGTACTCGGACAGGATGTGTGTTCTCAGTTGCTGTTCATCCATGCTGTGACTGGCTGTGACACAACTTCCCGGATCTTCGGAGTTGGCAAAAAGACAGCATTCCAAAAACTTGTAAAAGGGGATCCTGTCCTTCAGGCTTGTGCCAATTCATTCACTGTACCAAACCAGACAACAGATGTGATCGATGACCTTGGGTGCCAAGCAATGGCTGTCTTTTTTGGTGGAAAGTGCACAGATTCGCTTGCAAAAATGAGATATAACATTTTCAGCAAGAAGGTTGTCTCAGCTTCATCAACGGTAACGCCTGAACGTCTACCACCAACTGAATCTGCTACCAAATTCCACTGTGGTAGAGCATACTACCAGGTCATGGTCTGGATCGGAACAGATGATGGTATAGATGCTCTAGACTGGGGCTGGAACCTGCAGGACAATAGATTTGTCCCACTGATGTCAACAATGAATGCTGCTCCAGACAGTATCTTGAAGGTCATTCAGTGTAACTGTACCACTGCCTGCAAGACACTTCGCTGCTCATGCAGAAAATATGGACTACCTTGTACTACTGTCTGTGGACCATGTCAACTTCATGAATGTGACAATCCACATAACAAGTTTCTCCCAGAGGATCCTGAAGATGATGATGAGTAGGCCTAAAGACCACAATAAGTGGGTCATTTATTTTGTGTTCAACACCAAAGCCAGCTTTCTAGGTTGAATATAATAACCAATTTTAATTTTAGCCAAAATAAGCTACAGGCAGCCATTTTGATGATGCAAATGATGCATTCCTAGCAGATATATTTAGCTAGATATTTTGCTCGTTATTAATGTATAGAGGTGCCAGAATCAGTTTATAAATCCTTTAGAAATGTTTTCCCATTTGAGATACAGGCATTCTAAGCTCCCAGTCGTCATTTTGGACACCATTTTGAAAATTAAGCCTCTTCGGAAGGTGTATTTCCCTAAAACTTTAGTATGTTCCTAAGTATGTCTAGGGGTACTTGGGGTACCAGAATCAAATGACAAAATCATTTATATAATTTTTATATTGATATATATATAGCCATTTTAAGCTTGGCCAGCCGCAATTTTGGACGCCATCTTGAAAATGAAGCCTTTCTGGAAGGTGTATTTTCCTAGATTTTTAGTATGTTAGTGAGCATGCCCAGAGGTACCAGAATCAGTTGAGAAATCCTTTGCACCATTTTCTTAATTTGAGATATAGCCATTTTAATCGCCCCGGCGCCATCTGGGACGCCATCTTGGAAATGGCGGCTTTCGGAGGGGTCGATTTTGGTCGACTTTTAGTATGTTATTTAGCACGCCCAATACTACCAGAATCCATTGAAAAACGTTTTGTATCAATTTTTTTGGGGTTAAACCATATATTGACTCGCCTAATTATTAGAGACAGAACCATAGACCCCTGATACTATACACACTATAGCTATAGTGGAATAGACTGTATTTATATTAGTATTCCATATTTATACCGTCTTGTTTCGCGTTCCTGGCCACCTGCCTCAGCGCACACACATGTGCGACAGCAGGGACGTGCACAGGACTTTAGAGGGGCAGGTGCTCAAAGGCTGAAAAGGGCACTGGGCCTGTGCTATTTTTGGGGGCCCTTTTTGGGCGGGGAGGGGCATTTTTATGCTTTTGGGGGGGTTTTGGTGATCAAATATTGAATATTGAACTATAATAACCAGTGCAGGAGCTCACTTATCCTTGAAAGACACTTTTATCACTGACTTAAAAGGCCCATACATCTCCATAAATGTTCAGGGCGGAGGGAATAAGTGCTTACCCTACAGACCCCAAGTCTGTTAGGACAGCAGACTCGATTGGCACTGCTCAAAACTTACCTTTTTAAAATAGCTTTTAAATGAATTATTATCTTTATTTCATTGTCTTATTTTTCTTTATTTCTATACATTTGACTTAAATATGTTATTATAATTTGTATCATTGTTCTGTATCATTTGTTCTTTTTTAATGTCAACATATTATTTAAATTATTCAAATGGGACTCAAACATGTTCCGTTGTGATGTCACCAGTGTTGGGCAAGTTACTTTAAAAAAAGTAACTAGTTACAGTTACTAGTTACTTCTTCCAAAAAGTTACTAAATTGCTTTCTCAGTTACAAATTATAAAAGTAACTAGTTACTTCAGAATGTAACTATTGCGTTACTTTCAAGTAAATTTGTTACATAAACAACATACACAAATCTAAACTATTTGCTGTGGGACAAAGTGAGACTAGCATCCAATCAAATGCCATGTATGTAGATATTATAATTACTATGTTTATATAGTGGATCATACAAATACAAACACAATAGATGTTTTGGAACTTTTGATATGTATTGCCCCTCAACAGGCCACAACTGGGCAACATTAAATTATGCTATAAGCACTATACCAAAAATAAATAACAAATATATACTGATTGATTGCACACTTTAATTAACAGATTGCAGAATGGGTACAGTACAGTACAGCTCAATACACACAATTGTTAAGGGGATGCAGACCAGAGAGACTTTCGTCTGGTTTACATCAGGGTCCCCCATTTTCAATTCATGACATTTATGACATACACAACATACAGATATAAGAATCTAATCTAATCATCTAAACTAATCTAATCATGACATTTAAGACATGCATGACATACAGATATATATATATATATATATATATATATATATATATATATATATATATATATATATATATATATATATATATATATATATATATTATTATTTTATTTTTTTTGACACTTTTTTATTTTTTTTGACAATACAAACATTAACAGTAAATATCTCAATAAATCACAGGAATATACGTTCCTGTTTTGAATCAATAAATGTACTGTTGTGGCTGATGGTTGTTTAACACAGCAGGAGACGATATTTCCAATTTTAACAAGTAGGTAATTTATTTAGGAAAAGAAGTTTCAACAGCAGAGCTATGGATCGAGCAGAGGATCACCACAGCTTGAACAAAAACACTCTACCCCTCAATCCCTCTGCTTGTCCCCTAAATCCCCTCTCAGTCCTGCCCCCACATGACAGATATGATGACGTGTCATATCATGTCAGATATGACATGACGTACATTAAGATGACACGTAGATTTAACATCGGAGAGAGATAAAAACATTAAGAACATCGAAGAGAGATAAAGACATTAAGAAGAACATAGATTTAGATAAGAGATAAACAAGATATGATGTACACACACGATATGATGTAAAACATTAAGAACATCGAAGAGAGATAAAGATTTAGTGAGATGTGTGTGTGTGTGTGTTTGTGTGTGTGTGTGTGTGTATGTGTGTGTGTGTCTGTGTGTGTGTGCGTCTGTCTACAGACGTGTGTGTATTGTATGTGTGTATTGTGTGTGTGTGTCTGTGTGTGTGTGCGTCTGTGTACAGACGTGTGTGTCTGTGTGACTGTGTGTGTCTGTGTGTCTGTGTGTGTGTGCTGTGTCTGTGTGTGTGTGCTGTGTATGTGTGTGTCTGTGTGTCTGTGTGTGTGTGCTGTGTCTGTGTGTGTGCTGTGTATGTGTGTGTCTGTGTGTCTGTGTGTGTGTGCTGTGTATGTATGAAAGAGAGAAAAGACACAAGATTAGAGCACACGATATGATGTACTGAAATGTCCATCTGCCTATCCTGAGGCCAGACTGTCGCCCTAGTGTCTTTGAGCCCTGCTAGTTGACCTATATTAAACTAGTCAAGACTAACCCCTTTCCTACCTCCACCCCCGTATACACATTTTCCACAACATTCCCCCATTTGGGGCTATCCCTAGTCCCACCCAAATCATATAACCAAGAAAATGTGAACGTCTAACTAAACGAGAAACCACAATTATATAATAAAAGTTTAAATGCCTAATCTAAACCAGAAACCTTACTTCATTCACTGGACCCCTAACGGACCAACAAAGGCTGACTACCGTTCTTACCAAAACACAAAACCGTTCCAAACAAGAGTAATAATAAAACATCAACAAAATACCCCAATTTATAATCCTAACCTGACAGACAAATCCCCCCAACCTCCACCGCTTACCAAATGAGCCACAGTTCCGGCCGGAAACCGCGACTCTCATCAGGGAAAGGAGAAGTTGACCGTCAGAACTAAACATAGAACATCCCTCCCAAAAAAAAATGACATTGTCTCTTCCATAACATTGAGTCCTAGTGTCCATCGCTCAGCCCCCCTTCCATGCCCACGCCATAGTCTCCTCACCGTATTGCCAAAAAGTCACATTTTGCCAATACCGCAACCACCACGCCACACCTCCAGTCCCCGTAGAAGCATGTCCCCATGCCTGGACGAGAGGCGCTGGTCCCGACCTCACCACGTGTCCCCCCATCTTCGACGGGAGGTGCCCATCTTGCCCACTGCGTTAGCCCCCCCCCTTTGTCCCTCCAGTCCCCAGAACCGATCCCCAGACCACTTCTTCTCAATGCTTCCTCAGGCTCAGAACCGACACTCTGCCGATGCCCCTTCCCATTCCGGTTTGACCAGGACCACGAGTAAAATAAACAAAAAATAATAAAAAAATAAAAAATAATGCAATGATTTTCAATGGTTGCAATCTCTATGCCGAAGGATCATTAGAAAATCAGACTAAAATTCCTAGTTAAAGGAATAAACCAACAAAACTGCACTCAGACCATCCCCCGTCACTCTTAAAGGAAAGAACCAACAAAAAGAAAATGTCCCTACCTCACCATACCCCTAATCCTCTATCCCCTCGTCTCCCTCTAAGGCAGCATAAAGCTGAGGACATGGCCCGATTTGTTGCTCAATCTCTTTCTGTCCCACCATCAGCATTTGGCTCGTTACGTGTGAAGTTACCAGCCTTCCCAAGAGAGGCATACCACAACAGAAAAGGAGAACCAATATCAACCCTGCCACCCCAATGGATATCCCCGTCTGCATCACTATGCTTCCCCACTGTCCCAATCTTTCCAACACCCCACTCCCCCACCATTCTTCATTCCGGCCAGAATTCCCCCTCAACTCCTCCCTCAAATCCTTCAGCTTAGCCATGGCCTCGGAGAACTTTCCCCCTGGCCCCACATTCGTCGGAATGAATGTGCAGCAGTACTGTCCAAACATGGAACAGACTCCACCCTTCTCCGCCATTAACCAGTTCAGAGCCTGTCTATTCTGCCACGCCACCGTACTGGTCGCGTGCATCTGGTCCCCCATTGCATCCAACGCCTCCTCGGTGTAGTTGAGATACCGCTGCTGATTGTAAAACAAATAGTTGATCCACCCGGTGTTCTTATTGACCGATATCCATGGCAGAATAGACTCAAACCCTGCCGCAATCTCATTCTTAGCCATGAACTCGGCTGGAATGCCCCTTGGCTGTCCTATGCTGTCCAGATACACCCTTGGGTCTGCCTTGTAGCTACGCTTCGTTCGAGAGATAGGAGACTCAGAAGGTCCTTCCGTCACTGATAATGGTAGGACCACCATTGGCATGATCGCCTGAACCCGGGCACATCTACCTGACCAATCTAAAGGAAGTGTATTCCTCAACCTCCTACCGCCGCAGAGCCAGTATTGGTCCGCCAGTGCCATATCCTGGACATGAAAAGGGCAAGCTACAGGCCGTGGGTTGGTATCCACTCCCTTTAACACGACCCCGTGTCCACACTTTCCTTCTTTCGTGCAGTTAGTCGTGATGCTCCAAATAGTAGTGCACCGCCCCTCTGCCACCTCCCCTACGTCCCGGGTCCCCTCCTTTTGCAAGCACTCGAAATCCTTGGTCAGCCATAGTTTGACACCTCTGGGTATTGGCAACCCCGTCGCTACCCCCTGCACACGTACATCCAATTTCCTACAACGTTCCCGCATAGTGACATCCTTGAAATCCGTGACGTTTCCTGCCGCCTTAAAACGACTAGAGCCGAGAAACCCCAAACACTCTGCCTCGCACCAAGGGCGACTATTATGGGGCCCCTCCCATGCCTCTGCGTCCCTGTCACACTGAGCCCAACTGAACTTCGTGCCCTTCACCAGCAGCCTATCCGGATGTGCCTTGGAGCAGACATAACAATCCTCTATCTGATTCTGCGCGCTCGTGTACTGGACCCACTTAAACCACTCATTCCCTAAAGCCGCCCTATACATCGGGTCAGCCTCCGGGTCTTCCTCGTCATAGTCATAGTCGCCCCCATCTTGTTCCCCGGAAGGAAGCAAACCCCTCAACCTGGCCCAGAGTGAGCCCACTGAGTCCCTCAACGTTCCGGCTGTCCTCTGGAACATATCCTGTCCCCCCACCTCTTCCGACTCAGTGTCCTTGACCTCCCTTTTTCCCCTCACCCCTGTCCCCTGTGATTGGTTCGGGACAGGCTCAACCCTCCTATCTACCCCCACAACCCGATCCTCGTTAGTATAATGGTAAGTATCCCCGCCTGTAACGGGGGAATGGTCAAAATCAAAAACATGCCCTTGCGGTCCTACGGGAAACACCCCTTTTGGTTGTAGTCTTATCTTCTCCCCCCCTTCCTCGATGGAGGGCAGAGGGGGCGCCTGATTCTGAGCCTGGTCATAAAAGCCTGCCGGTACTTGAGCCTGAGCGGGACCCCGTGGGACTCCTACCCACTCAAACCCGTCATCCTCAAGGACGGGTCGACCGTGACGGTTCTCAATGACGTCGTTGTGCCCGGCCGACCGTCCGCACACTGCTGCCAACATCTGCGGGAGCATCAGCAGGCACTGCACCTTCCAGTTGCCGTCTCGGACCCTCCATGTCGGGTTCTGCATAACTGCGATCGATTGTATCCCCCAAGAGATCGCCGCTGGCCTTTATGCAGTGATTGAAGTGGAACCAGGTCGCTGATCCTTTGACTTGGACTGCCGTTCCAGTCGATCGGATCACCTCGTACGGGCCCTCTCTCCGGGGTGATGACCACTTTCTCTTGTGGACCTTTACGAAGACCAGGTCCCCAGGGATCAGTCTCGGTTTGGTGGTTTCCTTCTCCGCCTCCTTCACCCCCTTTTTCTCCTTTCTCTGCTCCTGTCGAAACACAGCTTCATGTATTTTAGTCACTTGCTGAAGATATTTTTTCAGATCTTGCTCAAAAATATCTAATGCCGGGCCCCTAGCCAGGTGTCTAAATGGCGGTGCTGGCATGCTGCGGCCTGTAAGCATTTCATGCGGTGTTAGCTGTGTTTGGCGGTTTACGCTGCTTCTAATAGCCATCAGAGCAAGTGGCAAAGCATCAATCCAGTTAAGCTTAGTTTGCATACAGATTTTCAACAGTTTGTTTTTAATGACCAGATTAGCCCTTTCCACCTTCCCCTGCGACCCGGGACTATAGACACAGGAAAGGCGTTGTCTTATACCTAATTTCTGCATCAGCCCTTTAACCACCTTGTCGATGAACTCGCGGCCATTATCGCTTTGTAATATCGTGGGAATTCCAAATCTCGGAATGACCTCGCGACACTGGAACTTGATCACTGTGTCCGCGTTCTTGTGTTTAGATGGAATGGCCTCAATCCAGCGACTAAAGCAGTCCTCTACTACCAGGAGGTATCGTTTGCCCTGCACTGGCATTATCATCGCTTTGACCCTTTTAACCTCCTTCCAGTTAAGAGTACCCTCCTCCCGTTCGGATGCACTCCTTCCCCTACTTAGATGCACCTCTCCCCGTAAGGTTTAGGCAGTCCGCTACGACGCAACAACCAGCTCCTTTCTCAGGACTGCCTTGTCCGACGTCGGCCCCTCTCCCCCAACAGAGATGCAGGTCTCCACTTCCGGCGGTAAGGTCTCCTCTCATGAACGGAAGCAGTCCCCTTATTTTACCTTCAGGTGCAGTTTAAGGCTGGGTCCCTTTCCAACCTTAGGAGAGACAATCCAGATTCCTCTGAATTGACACCCCTTATCCTTCTGCTTCCCAGTGGTTCTTTTCAAACCTGCTGATCACAGAAGCACAACTCGCCTACTAACCCTGTATCGGTCAGTAAGGTTACTGTGGCCTGACTGTACATTGAGCCAGGTGCATTCATGCCACTGTTGTCCAGTCACTCACGGTCCCACATCCCGCGTGTCTGTGACTATAAACAGGGTCATAACGCTCTCCCAACCGGCTGGCGACCCAGTCGATAGCGACCTCATAGTCCGTCATCAAGTCAGGACCCCAAGCGGCTGACTGTCCGTAGTACCTATCAGCCACTCAGTTTAGAAACCGACGGTCTTGTCCCCACCCCGCTTGCTCCGGGCATGGAAATATTGACCGTTTTCGCCAGCCTTGCCTGTTCACGGCAGGAGCTGTGCCCCTTCCGGTGCACCGCCCTGCTCCTAGGTGTGGACTGTCGTCCACGTACCACCCAGTGCCCACACCAACTTACGTGCGACGTTTCCTGGGCCGACTAGACGGTACCACAGTGGTATGTTATTTCATACCTCGTTACGCACGAGGGCCTTCAGTTTCTCCCCAGCACTATATGGATTGTGTTTAACGTGCGCCCAGACTCTTGCGAGCCCACTGCCGCCTGTTACAGACTAGAGGTTCGGGGTGCCTACCCCCTCCCTAATCTGTATAGTCCATAATCAGATGTCTGAATGGTCCCTCAGGGAGGGGTGTGTAAGCCGCCACTGTCGGTACTCCTTTGCGCACATTGCCCTGTAAGCATGTTAAACACCTGGCTAGTGTAACGTCAATTTGTGCCTGAAGCTTTGGGGACCAAAATCCCATTTTCGTGATTCGTTTCAGGGTCTCTGCTCTTCCACAGTGATCAACACCATGAGCCTCAGGTATCACCAAGGACAGAAGATCGATGGAGGCGACTATCAAACCGTTATGACTCCTCCACAGACCATCTGCCCCCCTTACAGCCCCCCTCTCCGTCCACGACTGTTTCTCGGCCTGCGTGGCTGAGTCCTGAAGATCACTCAAATTATCCTCAGTTACCTCAGTCGTCAGTTCGGCCGCAAACATCAGAACAGCCGTGGACGGCACCGCAGCCGCCGCCTTCGCGGCCTCGTCCGCCGCGTTGTTTCCCGTCGTCACAAAGGACAGGTCTTTTCTGTGTGCCTGGCACTTTACGATAGCAATGCTTTTGGGCAACTTTACAGCCTGAATAAGCGCCACAACCTGCTTGTGGTGAAGGATCGGTGAGCCGTCCGATTTCTTAAAGCCTCTTGCCTTCCAAATGGCCGCGAATAGGTGGCATACGCCATGCGCATACGCAGAGTCTGTAAAGATGTTAACCGTGCGATCTTTAGCTATTATGCATGCTTCTGTTAGTGCTATTAGTTCTGCAAGCTGGGCCGAACATGGTTGCATGCATTGTCCGGCCTTTCTTGTTAGTGTTTCTCCGTTAGGTTTGCACTGTACGACGGCGTATCCTGACCTTAAATTTTCCCCCTCCCGATAGCAGGACCCATCCACAAAAAGTGAGAGTTCTGCTATCGCGAGCGGGTCGACTCCCAAATCAGGACGGAGTTTCACGAAAGCCTGTACCTCCACCTCGCACTCATGCGGTTGACCCTCGCTCGGGAGTGGTACCAGATCCGCCGGGTTACTGCCGTGGCATGTTTTTATCGTAACGTCCGAGTACTGCAGGAGCCTCATGTAAGCCTGTTGCCGTTGGCTGGTCAGAACAAATTTGCCTCTTTCAATCAAGTTTGCCAATTTGTGATGTGTCCAAATGCAAATGTCATATCCCATTGTCACGGCCGTTGCCTTCTCATACATCAAATGTGCTGCGGCCAGGGCCTGATAACAAGGTGGCAGACCCTGCTCTACCGGCGAAAGAGCTCTAGAGTAATATGCTATCGGTTGTTTTTTCCCACTCACCCCCTGTGTTTGAGTCAGGACAGCTGTCGCATGCTGCGCTCTATGTGAGACGAATAGGTGGAAACACTTCTCATAATCCGGCAGCGCCAGGGCAGGGGCCTGTAACAACAGACGCTTAATGTTTATGAACGCGTCCTCCCCCTCCTCGGTCCATGTCAAGGGAGCGCGAAGCTTGTCTGTACCCGCCTCTTTTATCATCATCCTCAACGGCGCTGTCGCTATCGTATAGTCCTCCACCCACTCAGAGCTGTACCCAGTCATCCCTAAAAACGTCATCATCTGTCGGACCGTCAATGGCCTAGGTGCCTTGGATACAGCTTCGAGTTGCGTGGGTGAGATGTTTTTTATGCCCTTTTGAATGACGCGAGACAAGTACTCAACTTTTGGCTGGCAGTACTGCAGTTTTGAACGGGATGCCTTGTGGCCTCCCACAGCCAATCCACTCAAAACTTTGATGGAGTCCTCATGGCACTGCTGACGTGTATCCGAGCAGATTAGAATGTCATCTGCATACAGTAAAACCGTGCTGAGTAGTGTGTCGCACACTCCTTGAAAGTCTTCCTTGAGCGCCTTCGAGAAGTAATGCGGCGAGTGCGCGAACCCTTGTGGCAACCGGGTGTAAGAGTATTGTTTCCCCCTGTGGGTAAAAGCAAACAGATACTGAGACTCTTTTTCCAATGGAACACTGAAGAATGCCTGCGTGAGATCAATGACCGTATAGTACTGCGAGCTACTCGGGATGTTTGTCAGGAGGGTGTGTGGATTAGCGACTTCCGCCTCTGGTCCAGACACCACGTCGTTCACCGCCCTCAAATCGTGTACCAGTCTGTACCTAGCCCTGTCCGCCTTTAGCACTGGGTGGATAGGTGTATTACATCTGGATTTGAAAGGGACGAGCACTCCCCCCTTTAACAGTCCCTCAATCTGATGTGATATAGCTTCCTCCGACTCTGGCTTCATTGTATACTGTCTGATAAAGGGTGGTCTACAACCCTTCTTTAACCTGACCTTCACTGGCTGTGCCGACAATATTAGACCCACATCTGTGTCGTGTTTTGACCACAACCGTTCCGGGGTGCGCGCCAACATGTCCTGTTCCAGCAAAGCATCCGCCTCTGGAATAACGCAAGGGTCTCCTGGTAATCTGATTACTTGCGGTTTTGCCAAAACTGAAAAGGAGATCATTATTTTTATGAAACTCCCATCTGCGCTGTTCCAAATTAGCGGAGATTCCGTGGAGACCCACCTTTGAGTCTCGGATTCCTGTATCATTGAACCTAGATGTTCGGATTCGTAACCAGGATTTATTCTCAGAGTGATGTGTGGGGCGGCGTCTCTTAGTCTATGTTGTTCCCGTAGATACTTACCCGTGTTAACCCTCAACGCCGCGCCCTGTCTCCCTACAATTATCGTAGATGAGTTAATCTGCACCTGCTCGGGCTGTCCCTGCAACCATGCCTTGTTCCTAACTAGGTCACTATTCGTCAAATATTGTAGTGTGCAATGTGCCTCCATGTTTGTTTGTCTAGACTGAGGCAGTTGGGTTTTCAGAAATGGCTCCCAGGGGTCACAGACCCTTTGCAGCTCTGCATCTATGTTGCCCAGCCAGAACACAGTGGCCTCTTTCTCCCTGTCCCTTGTAGCATCATTTGGTACACGTCTTGTTCAATTTGAATCCCCTCAGGCGTACATAGGATTTTACAGCCTAGTTTACACATTGCATCTCGTCCCAAGAGATTGCGCGGGGTGCTGTCCGAAATTAATACAGGTATTGTTATGGTCTTGTTGTTATACGTCATAGAGATTGGATCTGATGTGGGTATTAATTGTGTTTTTCCCGAGAATCCGACCGTCCGAACATACTGTCCAGACTGGGGTAAGTGAGCGCTTGCTTTATGCAGGAAAAACCTGCTCCAGTGTCTGCCATCATCTCTGTTAATTTGCCCTCCACTAGGACCTGCAGAATAGGTTCTTGCTCAGCTCCCTTGGAAACCACAATCATTTGATTTCCCCCCGTCGCATTCTCTGGGCACCCCTAGTGATTACCCCCCTGGTTTCGGGGCCCTCCTGTCTCCCCCTGGTCGTGGGGCCCTTGTGACTCCCCCTGGCGCACAGGTCTTCCATACTCCGAGCCGGGACGGTATGGTTGCCTACATCTTATTTCCCTGTGTCCCTGCATGCCGCAGTTCCAACAGTGGAAACGGGGAAACTGTTGTTCGTTCCCCGGTCCCTGTGTAAACCGTGGGCCTGATTGCCCATTCCCTGCCTGCCGCCTGGACGCCTGGTTCTGTGAACTATAGCCATAGCTTCTCACTACCTGAGGTGCAGGCGGGGGTCCCTGGTCCTGCATGGGTGGAGAGGTAGCAGATGACACCATTACTGCCTGCAACCTCCTTTGGGGCTGCAGTTGTTGCTGAGTTAACTTCCTTGAGTCATTTCTATCCTGATCCCTGACTTTCTGCTCCTGAGCCCTTTGCTTCTCCACACTATGTGTTACATGTGCACAGAACAAAGGATAAGTCATGTCCATTAACCCCACCACGTCTTCCAGTCTATTCTTAACCACCTCTGGAAGCCCTCTCATCACACTTTCTCTAAACATCGCTCTCTGCAACGGGTCAATTTCTGGGTTGTGTCCTAGCTCACCTCTCCACTCCTTCAGTATTTTGTTCACATAGGTGCCAGGCCCTTCCGTCTCCATTATGGGGTTGCCCGCCAGTTTTGCCGGATTAATACGTGATGGATATTGATTCCTGAGTTTGTACCACAACGCCGCTCTATGCGCGTTGAATATGTCTCCATCATGGGCCTGCGTGTCGCATGCCACTCGCATCGATGTATCACCCATGATGTCCCGGCAGGCACCAATTCCTAGCAAGCGCGTCAACAGGGATTTGACGTCACCCACTGCTAGCAGAAAAGATGACGTATTTTCCTCAAACTGCGTGATCCACCTGGAGGCTCCTTCTGAAAGGTCCGGTAGTCTTGCTATTATGCCATCGATGTCTAGAGGTGACCATGGCATGTGAAAGATATCGTTCCCCTTTATTAGCAGGGGAAACTGGCCTGTACTTGTCACACTTCCCAGGAATGTAGGGGCGAAAGTCAGGGTTCCTGTAATGTTTCCTTTCTCCTGTGCTGGTTTCGTGTCGTTCTCATCTTCCTCCTCAGTCAACAGTTTGGTGTGGCCACACGCCCCGTGTTTCCCTGATGTCTGCTGTGCCACATTTTGACGGGCCTCTTCCTCTATCTTCCTCCCGACTCCCTCCCTCTGCCTGCCCAGGTTCTCTACCTCCTCTTCCTCTGCATCATACAACTTCCGACGTACTGTCTCGCCATATGCCGCCAGGACTTTCGGATAGAGATCCTGCGGGGTCAGTTTGGGGGGGGTATCTCGCCTAAGGGAGGTCTCTGATCTAGCGGAGGTTTCTGACCTAGCGGGGGTTTCTGACCTAGCGGGGGTTTCTGACCTAGCGGGGGTCCCTAATTCCATCTCCTCATATTCTCCTCTTATTGTCACAGTGCCCACCGGCAATTGCGTGACATAAGGTGGGGATGTTGGTTTCCCTATATCCGTCTCTCTCTGATTTAGCGCTAAAGCTTCCTGCCTGTATGCTCTCCCCTTCTGGGCGTAGAGCTTCATTACCCCCAACTCTTCTGTCCTCTTTTTCAACCTCTTTTTGCGGCTGTCGCCTGGCTTGTGGTTACGAATCATTACATTCATCTCTTCGCATACGTCGAGATCAAAAGTACCTCCGGAAGGCCATTTTGTGTCCCCGGCCTTTGTACGCCTCTGCCACCGGACACCAACCTTGAGAATTAGGTTCTTTATGAGCGGGTTCCGGTCTAACAGTATGTCCTCTGCTGTATGCATCGTTGTTTAGTGTGTATGTGTGTTTATTGTGTTGTGTGTGTGTGTGTGTGGTTGTACTTCAGCTACTACTACTCTACAACTACTACTCCAGGACACAGTTAACCTAGATCTACTACTACTCTACAACTACTACTCCAGGACACAGTTAACCTAGATCTACTACTACTCTACTCCAGGACACAGTTAACCTAGATATACTACTACTCTACAACTACTACTCCAGGACACAGTTAACCTAGATCTACTACTACTCTACAACTACCACTCCAGGACACAGTTAACCTGGATCTACCAGGACACAGTTAACCTAGATCTACAACTACAACGCTACTACAACTCGGTGTGTATGTGTCTGTGTGTGACTGTGTGTGTGTGTGTGTGTGTGTGTGTATGTCGGTGTGTGTGTCTGTGTGTGTGTGTGTGTATGTGTGTATGTCGGTGTGTGTGTGTGTTTGTGTGTGATTGTGTGTGTGTGTGTGTGTGACTGTGTGTGTGTGACTGTGTGTGTGCGTCACAACCCGCTGTCTACCGGGATTGTATGTGTGACTGTGTGTGTGTGTGTGTGTGACTGTGTGTGTGTGCGTGTGTGTGACTGTGTGTGTGTGTGTGTGTGTGTGTATGTGTGTATGTCGGTGTGTGTGTGTGTGTGTGTGACTGTGTGTGTGTGCGTAATGTGTGTGTGTGTGTGTGTGTCGGTGTGTGTGTGTCTGTGTGTGTGTGTGTGTGTGTGTGTCTTTGCTGTGTGTGTGTGTGTGTGACTGTGTGTGTGTGTGTGTGTGACTGTGTGTGTGTGTGTGTGTGTGTGACTGTGTGTGTGTGCGTACTGTGTGTGTGTGCGTCACAACCCGCTGTCTACCGGGACACCGGAATGTGTGTGTGTGTGTGTGTGTGTCGGTGTGTGTGTGCGTCACAACCCGCTGTCTACCGGGACACAGGAATGTGTGTGTGTGTGTGTGTGTGTCGGTGTGTGTGTGTCTGTGTGTGTGTGTGTGTGTGTGTGTCTGTGTGTGTGTGTGTGTGTGTGTGACTGTGTGTGTGTGCGTGTGTGTGACTGTGTGTGTGTGTGTGTGTGTGTGTGTGTATGTGTGTATGTCGGTGTGTGTGTGTGTATTTGGGCCCAATAGTGCAAACAAGCTAGAGTCTCGTCTCACGCTGCCCAAATTGTTTTTTTTTTTTTTTTTTTTTTACTCTCTGCTCATATTATCACAGCTAGCCTCTCTGTAGCAACAACTTCACAAGCCAATAAGAAAACAAACAATAGTGTATCCGTAAACGTAATTAGTTTGACACAGAGAATGCCAGCTGTAATAGTGTGTTTTGAATAACAGCAGAGCGGCACCGGTTTTTGTTTTGAAAATTGAGAGTCTTATCTACAGAGGACAGAAGGCACAGTTATGTGTGTATGTGGAGTGTCGTAAAGGGATCAGGGAAAGGGGTCAGGGAGAAGTTTGAACAGATGGAGAAAAATTTGACCAGAGGTCGAAAACATGCAATTAAAATTGATTAGTGGCGCACTTATAGCCTGTTAAAAGAGGAATCGCCCTAGTGTAAACACCTCACCACTCGTGTTCGTCTTAGCCGTCCATCCAGACCTCGTCACACAGTCAGCTCAACTTATTCCTCCCTCAGAATCTCTTACGGATATTCTAATCAAAAGCAAAAATGCTCACCTGTGTTTGTTTGTCGACACCGCCAGAATTTCTACGGGAGAGGTCCGGAGCTGGCCGTGTGAGGGGGCCCGGCAGGGCGGTCTACAGGTCAAGGGTCACCAAATGTTGTGGCTGATGGTTGTTTAACACAGCAGGAGACGATATTTCCAATTTTAACAAGTAGGTAATTTATTTAGGAAAAGAAGTTTCAACAGCAGAGCTATGGATCGAGCAGAGGATCACCACAGCTTGAACAAAAACACTCTACCCCTCAATCCCTCTGCTTGTCCCCTAAATCCCCTCTCAGTCCTGCCCCCACATGACAGATATGATGACGTGTCATATCATGTCAGATATGACATGACGTACATTAAGATGACACGTAGATTTAACATCGGAGAGAGATAAAAACATTAAGAACATCGAAGAGAGATAAAGACATTAAGAAGAACATAGATTTAGATAAGAGATAAACAAGATATGATGTACACACACGATATGATGTAAAACATTAAGAACATCGAAGAGAGATAAAGATTTAGTGAGATGTGTGTGTGTGTGTGTGTGTTTGTGTGTGTGTGTGTGTATGTGTGTGTGTGTGTCTGTGTGTGTGTGCGTCTGTGTACAGACGTGTGTGTATTGTATGTGTGTATTGTGTGTGTGTGTCTGTGTGTGTGTGCGTCTGTGTACAGACGTGTGTGTCTGTGTGACTGTGTGTGTCTGTGTGTCTGTGTGTGTGTGCTGTGTCTGTGTGTGTGTGCTGTGTATGTGTGTGTCTGTGTGTCTGTGTGTGTGTGCTGTGTCTGTGTGTGTGTGCTGTGTATGTGTGTGTCTGTGTGTCTGTGTGTGTGTGCTGTGTATGTATGAAAGAGAGAAAAGACACAAGATTAGAGCACACGATATGATGTACTGAAATGTCCATCTGCCTATCCTGAGGTTGTTTTAAGAACATCAGCCAGACTGTCGCCCTAGTGTCTTTGAGCCCTGCTAGTTGACCTATATTAAACTAGTCAAGACTAACCCCTTTCCTACCTCCACCCCCGTATACACATTTTCCACAACAGTAGGTTACAAGATATATACATAATCCCCATTATCCCCATTATACAATACAGTACATACATATGCTCTTGCTCGTTCTTCTCCCCCCCCCCCTCAGGACATAGGCAGAGTTTGAACTTGACGCCAGGGGGTGCGACTGCTTGGCGAACGATACCCCCGCGCACGTGCACGATTTTTTTGACCTTTATTTTATTATTTTAGCGTTTTTACAATGCCCTAACCCCTAATTTTTTATTTTATTTAGGTAGTACAGCAGCACACACACACACTCACACACACAGCACTACGGGGGATCATTTTTAACTGACTTACTCTTAATCATTGACAAAGTGACAAAGATAAAGAAGGAAATACTAAAATAAAAAGACCACAACAAGTATATTGCTGCTCCACTAGACCACTTTACTGTACCATACATGACATACAAAAATAACAAAATACTATGCAACACTCTGCCAAGCGCACAGCCGCGCACACGTATGCATACAGTAGGTTGTCAAAGGCTGTACAAACAAAAGTTCACATTTTCTAATAACAGCATTATTACATGGACATGCCAATCCAACGAAAGATGTGCTGGTCGCGCTGGAGAAAAGAAAAGAAAAAGATGTTGCGTTTGTCTTTTACGTGTTATTTGTTATTCTAAGATGCTAATTAATCTGTATCTGGATAACCAATGAACGGATTCTGTCGGGGCAGGTAGCGTTATTTCGGGGAAATTGATATCTATAGTCTGGTATATTTTTCGTCCATGAAAAATGGAGGCTCTAATTATTATTATTCATAGAGACTCTCGAGCAATAATAATTATTACAGCCTCCATTTTTCGTGGACGAAAAATATACCAGACTATAGATATCAATTTTCCCGAAATAACGCTACCTGCCTCGACAAAATCCGTGCATTGGTTATCCAGATACATTAATTATCATCTCAGAATAAGTGGCTTTGTACAAGCGTTACAATGTACTATCGCGCGGGGCATTCTGCTGCTGCTGCTGCGAATGGTGGTGCTTGGCCACGCGTTAACCCTTTCACTGCCACACTACAGAAGGTTCGCCTTATAATGTGACATGATTACTACTATAAAATGAATGTATTGTAAAACAAAACATAATAGAATTCAGATTTGTTTCTCACAATTATTATAATTTTATTAAAATAAAAATAATCTTGATTTAAAAAAAAAAAAACAAAAAAAAAGCAATTTCACCCCCGGCCACCAGGGGGTGCAATGCACCCCCTGCACCCCCATAAACTCCGCCCATGCCTCAGGACCCCCCTTGGATAATCCATTCATTATTCATTTCCAACCAGAGATTACAATTCATGCTAACCTTTATTCTCTCCACCACTTCTAACCAGATTGCAATGCTGGCTTCATTGACACCTACAATTCTTGCTGTAGATATCTTTAAATAAATCACATATATATATATATATATATATATATATATATATATATATATATATATATATATATATATATATATATATATATATATATATCTGAGCACCTGAAGACTGCTATTAAACGAGGAAGTGCAGCACTGTTGATAAGGCTGTAGCCTCCACTACTGTAGTGCCCTGCGCTGCAACACAACTAACACAAGAGTGAACAAAAAACGTCTGTCGTTGACTGCTCGCTGTGTGGTTCGTTGGATTAGTTTTGGATTATTTGGGCTCGCCAAACAAACTATCAAAACGTACACGGAACCGCGGTCTGTCGTTGACTGAGTCGCTTGTGTTGTCGCTGTGTGTCAGTCTCTGGATTCTTTCGAACACCCGCCCACCTCTACTTCTGATTGGCTTACCATGACATTTTACTCAACCTCAGCCAATCGCGCACTGCCCACTAACCAAGGAAAAAAAGTATTGCTTCTCGGCGCAGAGATCTGTCTGATGGAAAAAACAGCTTCAATCATAGTAACGCACCGCATTTTTTGGCAGTAACGGTAATGGTGTTATTAAGATTGGAAGAGTAATCCGTTAGATTACTCATTACTGAAAAAACTAACGCCGTTAGTAACACCGTTATTCCCATCACTGGATGTCACAGTATGATGTCATAATCAAACATTCTAGAACATTTGTGATGTCAGAGTATGATGTTATAATAGCACTTTCTAGAACATTTGTGTCACAGTATGATGTCATAATAGACATTCTAGAACATTTGTGATGTCACAGTATGATGTCATAATAGCACTTTCTAGAACATTTGTGTCACAGTATGATGTCATAATAGACATTCTAGAACATTTGTGATGTCACAGTATGATGTCATAATAGCACATTCTAGAACATTTGTGTACAGTATTGCAACAATTCTCTCAGAAGTTCGCAGATCTCAGAAGACAAGTGAAGATCTCACTTGTTGTTTCTGGCTATTAGTCTGTAAGCTTGAATATATTCTGTAGAGATACAATTTAAAATCCCCACATGGAAAAGGAAACAATGTCCTGTACAATCCTTAATGAGCTGCATCTGGAGGAAAAGTTCTGTGATGTGGTTATTAAAGTCAACAGCACTGAGTTGAATGCCCACAAGGCCCTCCTGTGTGACTGCAGTGACTATTTCAGGTAAGTTTAGCTTGGTTCAGGTTAGCTTGGTTCAGCTTAGCTTGGTTCAGGTTAGCTTGGTTCAGGGTAGCTTGGTTAGTAAACAGATACCATACTGTACTTTTACTGCAAACAGATAATATACTGTACTTCTATTGTAAACAGATACTATACTGTACATCTACTGTAACACAATACTATACTGTACTTATACTGTAAACAGATACTATACTGTACGTCTACTGTAAACAGATACCATACTGTACTTCTACTGTAAACAGATACTATACTGTACTTATACTGTAAAAAGTTACTATACTTCTACTGTGCTAAGACCCTATACTTCTACAGTGAAAATATATTACTACACAGGACAGAATGTTGCTTACTGTTTACTCATCAGATATCTATATACTATATACGTCCCACAGAGTCCTCTTCACTCGCTGGAGCGACTCAGAGAAAGCAGTCTAGACTAACCCTGGGGTGTCCCCGGGTATGATGCAGCTCATCATAGAGTACTCCTACACACGCTTTGTGCTGGTGACAGCAGAGAACGTGGAAGAGCTTCTGGTGGCTAAAGACCAGCTTCTCGTCACTGGCATAGTAGGAGCGTGCTCTGACTTCCTAGAAGGCCAGCTGTCTCTGGAAAACTGTGTCGGCATCTGGAGGTTCGTGGACATCTACAACTGCCCTGACCTGAGGCGCAAGGCCCATCTCTTCATCGTGTGCCACTTTGAGGAGATGCTGCACGTCTCACAGGAGTTTGTGGAGCTGTCTCTGCAGCAACTGGTGGACATCATCGAGAGGGATGATCTGAATGTGAAGAGCGAGGAGACGGTGTTCGAGGCCGTCCTCCGTTGGATCGACCACTCCCGCGAGGAGCGTAAAACACACATCCCTTTGCTGCTGCCCAAGGTAACTAATTGTATTACTGTGCATTACATTAAAACAACACTAGGTTCCCTAGTACAGTAAATGGTAAATGGCTGCTTTTTTATATAGCGCTTTTATCCAAAGCGCTTTACAATTTGTTACTCACATTTTTACCCATTCACTCACACATTCACTCAAACATTCACACACCGACGGCGGAGGCGACCATGCAAGGTGCCAACCTGCTCATCGGGAGCAATTAGGGGTTAAGTGTCTTGCTCAAGGACACATCGACACGCTGCCCGGGAGGAGCGGGAATCGAACCGGGAACCTCCGGATTGCCAGACGACTGCTCTACCTCCTGGGCCACTGTCGCCCCATTGGTACAGTGGTTCTCAAACATTTGGGTCCATCCCTAGCAACAGAAACCGTCTACAACCGATGTCTAAGTTGTAATGGAACGTAGACCAATCTCAGTCACTCTTATTGTCTGGGACCAAATTCGGTCACGCCCCATTTTGCGCGACATCAAGGCTTTTTTTACCGTCAGCGTTTGGGAATTTCATGTCGACAGGTAGATGAAGTGAAATTATACTTATTTTAGAATATATATATCAAATTTCATGAGTATTCATCTATATTTAGTAATCTAAAGACTATTAGATATGAACCTATGTACCCGTAAAAAGTGGGAATCTCTATACGGAAGTGCGAGTAGCATCTCAGGTTGACGTTATACTATAACTTACACAACACTTTCTGTTGTCAGTAGATGGCAGCATTGGTTTAAAATTAAAAGGTGAAAATGTGAAAACTACAAAATTAATACAATTCCCAAGACCTTTAGCACAGGTTACAGGTCACTGGGACGCGTCTATTATTTGACGCGATCTGAACAGCGTTAAACTATTAAATGGGACCTGAGTACAGTGATCGAGAATGGTCAACCCAATTATCTTAACAAAAGTGCATCATTAGCATTATGTTTATTGTCTAAACGGGAACATAATGGTACAATTTAAGATTTGAATGTTATCCGCATATAAAGGACAAATAAAACATTGTTAATTTGTAAAAAACCACAATGAAGGACGGTTAGGTGGCGTAGCGGAGATTGCGTTCGTCACCAACCCCGGAGACGCTAGGATTCGCCTGTTCGAATCCAGCTCACAGCTCCTGGGTTGTCACCAGCTTGGCTGGCCGTTCACACTAATACAATTGGCAGTATTAGAGGGTGGGAGAAGCTGGCGGGGTGGGTCCGGGTCGTTGTAAAACAGCGACTCCTACAGATCGGTCGGGGCGCCTGCTAAGCGCGGATAGGACCTGAGTGGGATAGTGAGATCCTTCCACACGCTATGCCCTCTCAGAGAATATCCGCGCTGCCAGGTGAAAAGAAGTGGTGATTGGCTGGACGTGTGTCGGAGCAAGCACGTGGTAGCCTCCACTCTCCCAGATGATCTGACTGTGGGGGGTAAGTGCGCAGTGACCAGGAAGGGGACTGGGAATTGGCATAACGACTAACATTGGGATGGGAGAAAATCGGAGGAAAAATGGAGGGGGAAATAGATCAATAAAAAGAAACCTCAATGAAAACTGTGCAGGGTAAGTTATATTCGCTATTGATATGAAAATGTGATAGAATCCTATAAAAATGTGGACGCATTTGGTCACCGTGACGTTACCCGCTGTCTGCTTGTCTCTTCCCAGGTTCGCATGGGCTTGATGAGGCCTGACTACTTCCTGAACAACGTCCAGAACAACCCTGTGGTGAGGGACAGCCACGACTGCAGGCCCCTCATCCTCAGCGTCCTGAACCCCCCTGGCTCCGACAGGCTCCCAAACCCCCTGATGCGTCCACGCCGGCCCCAGGAGGTCCTGTTGGCCATCGAAGGCCAGACTCATGGCAACATCCTGACCATGGAGGCTTACAATATCCGAGCCAGTGGATGGATGAATGTGAGCGTTGAGAGGGAGAGTCCCCGATACAACCACGGCACCGCTTATCTCCACGGTCTGGTCTACTGTGTCGGCGGCTCGGACGGCATATGGGGTAGGGATCAATAAGCTAAGCTTCCCTCTACTCCTTTTTTTGGACATGTCTGCTAACCAAACACATTGCTCTTTTGTTTATAAATCCTGTTTTTTTCTTTTTTTTTTTAAATGTTTTTTTTTCCTTTAAGGATTTTTTTTTAATTTGTTGTTAAGATTGTTTGGTCTGACCAATCAAGACACTGTGAGTTGTTTGAAGAAATAAGAAGAATAACATGTCCAAGAAATAAACTTTTCATTCATTCATTCATTCATAGGAGAGGAACTCAGCAGTGTGCGCAGGTTCAACCCCGTCACTCGCAGCTGGCTGCAGGCAACTCCCATGCACTCACGCCGCAGTCGCCTCAGCGTGGTCGTGTTGGGCGGCTGTATGTACGCCATGGGAGGGCAGGACAGACACATGGATCTGAACACCGCCGAGCGCTACGAGCCTGAAACCGACCAGTGGACAGTGATCTCACCCATGCTGGAGCACAGGGTCGACGCCGGGGCAGCAGCCCTCCAGGGCAAGGTGGGTGGAACTGAGGGACACAGGGTGCTAGATGAACACAAGGAACGTTAGATCAGAAATCATAAATGTCTTTATTGCCAAGTAAGCTTGCACATACAAAAGTTGTGTCTGGGTCCTTTGGTGCATCAACATTAACAGATAATTAAAGTAGAATGAAATCAAATGGAATATATAAACTAAATTAGAATATTCTTTCTTATTACAGGTTTACATCTGTGGTGGCTGCAACTGGACAGAGTCTCTGCTCACAGCTGAGTGCTACAGCCCAGACACCGACCAGTGGACTCTGATCGCCCTCATGAGCAGCAGGCGTTACGGAGTGGGAGTCGCTGCATACAGAGGACAAGTCTATGCGGTAGGTGCACACAGAGACAAATGCTTTATACTAGATATTTTATAGATATATCATTTGACTTTCAATGCTTCTGTGATGCCCTCATTTCCCTAAATGGATTAATACAGTGTCTGCCTGCCTGAGCCACACACTAAAACATTCCTCTCATGTGTCCTGTCCTCAGGTGGGAGGGTCAGACGGTGGACACCCCCAGCGTAGCGCGGAGGCCTACAGCCCCTTGACTGACTCCTGGAGCACCCTGCCCAACATGCTCACCCCCCGCAGACACTTTGGCATTGCGGTGCTGGACGACCTGCTCTTTGTGGTCGGAGGCTACAACTTCACCTCCATCTCCAACGTGGAGCGCTACGACCAGAGCAGCGACAGGTGGACTGTAGCCGAGGACATGAAGATCCCGTGCGGTCGCCTAAGCTGCTGCATAATGCATGGCCTGCCATTTAATATGAGCCAGTACGCTGCGCTCCCCGTGGAGGAGGAGGAGGGGGAGGAGGAGGAGGAGGAGGAGGAGGAGGAGGAGGAGGAGGATGAGGAGGATGAGGAGGAGTAGCAGGAGGAGGAGGAGGAGGAGGAGGGAGGAGGAGGAGGAGGAGCAGGAGGAGGAGGAGGAGGAGGAGGTGCAGGAGGAGGAGGAGGAGGAGGAGGAGGAGGAGGAGGAGGAGGAACAGGAGCAGGAGGAGGAGGAGGAGGATTAGGAGCAGGAGGAGGAGGAGGAGGATTAGGAGGAGGAGGAGGAACAGGAGCAGGAGGAGGAGGAGGAGGATTAGGAGCAAGAGGAGGAGGAGGAGGATTAGGAGCAGGAGGAGGAGGATTAAGAGGAAGATGATTAGGAGCAGGAGAAGCAGGATGAGGAAGATGAGGAAGAGGAGGAGGAGGAGGAGGAGCAGGAGGAGGATTAGGAGGAGGAGCAGGAGCAGGAGCAGGAGGAGGATTAGGAGGAGGAGGATTAGGAGGAAGATGATTAGGAGCAGGAGGAGCAGGAGGAGGAGGAGGAAGATGAGGAAGAGGAGGAGGAGGATGATAAGGAGGAGGAAAAGGAGGAGGAGGAGCAGGAGGATTAGGAGGAAGAGTGTGAGGTTCGCCTGTTCCCTGGACCTTTAATTCCCTGTCTCCCCACCCACTCGCTCCGTTCCTTTAAGGTACTTTGTTGATTTATTGCATTCCCTGCCTCGCTCCGTTCCTTTAAGGTACTGGGAGGATTCTGTGTTGATTGGTCCGTGCCGAACACACACTTCTAAGTCAAGTATCAATTACCATCACGCACCTGATGTGTGTTCTAATTAGCGCCCCAGAGGGCTTTAAATACCTGGACTTCCCCTCCAGTCCTTGTCGGGTCATTCTCTATTCCGTATCCTTATCTTATCTGTATCTGTATGCTGGTTCGTCTCCGGCGTGAGACGAGGTGCCAGCCATCGCCACATGTCGCCGTTTGCCTGGAGTGGGACACAGCCGGTGCGCTCTCTAATTCTCTACGGGAGGTTTTCCTGTGTCCCACTCCAGACGTCTAGCTGGCGCGCTACTACTCCAGACGCACATCGCTCCCTATCCTACGGGGGGATGCGCGCTCTTCAAGCCGACGCGCCCCACTCCAGACGTCTAGCTGGCGCGCTACTACTCCAAACGCACATCGCTCCCTATCCTACAGGGGGATGCGCGCTCTTCAAGCCGACGCGCCCCACTCCAGGAGGATTAGGAGGAGGAGGAAGAGGAAGATGAGGAAGAGGAGGAGGAGGAAGAGTAGGAGGAGGAGGAGGAGGAGGAAGAGGAGGAGGAGGAGGAAGAGGAGGAGGAGGAAGAGGAGGAGGAGGCAGCAGGGGATCCATCTAAGAACCTTAAACATTTATTAGACCAAAAGAAATCCTAAGAAATTTATAAATAACTATCAGCCAAAGGTGGTGCATTTCTTTCTTCTAGTAATTCAGACAATATCGATTTTTAGTTTGTGTAATGTAATGTAATATCTGTTTTTAGTTTGTGTAATGTAATATCTGTTTTTACTTTGTGTAATGTAATGTAATATCTGTTTTGTCTATCTGTATGTCGTGTATGTCATATATGTCCAAGGACGCGAGAAGGGGGGGTGCGGCGGGGGCTGCAGCACCCCTGCTGGATGGGAGTGTAACTGCAACTGCAAGGTTGTTTTGGATTTTATTCCAAATTTGTAACCGAGGCTACTCATGTCACAGAGCGGAACGGCACTGCAGATTTACCCTACTCTTGGAATTCATTCAGATCGTCATAGGGGCGCTGTCTCGATAATGCAGTGTTCAGAGTGTAGCCGACGCATGAACCGGTTGGGATTCGAATAGACGCGGCCTAGAAGCGTCAACGCGGAACTGGAAATCTGTTGGTAAAATTGTAATGACGAAAGTTAAACGGAATATCGAAGAAGTAAAGTAAAGCCTTCTAACCAATTTTGATTTTACAAAGAAGTAGAAGAAACCTGCTGCGGGGACTACTTCTGTGACATGCAGATTTTGAGAATTGGGCAGACCATCAGGACAGGTGGGTGGCGATAATGTTGCATTTTTTTACTACTGGAGATGAGGAGTGACTTTTAATAAAACTGCAAGAAAAACAAATGTAATTCTCTCCGCGGCAGTGAGCTGGAGTCAATCTCTCTCTCTCTCTCTCTCTCTCTCTCTCTCTCTCTCTCTCTCTCTCTCTCTCTCTCTCTCTCTGTCTCTCTCTCTCTCTCTCTCTCTTTCCGCGAGCGTCTCTCTCTCTCTCTCTCTCTCTCTCTCTCTCTCTTTCCGCGAGCGTCTCTCTCTCTCTCTCTCTCTCTCTCTCTCTCTCTCTCTCTCTCTCTCTCTCTCTCTCTCTCTCTCTCTCTCTCTCTCTCTCTCTCTCTCTCTCTCTCTTTCCGCGGGCGTCTCTCTCTCTCTCTCTCGGCAGTTGCGAGACTCAGGGAAACGCTCTGAGATATTTTTTTTTGCGCCGCTCCCCCAAAGATCCTGGTATGGTTCGCACACATGACGTGACAGACAGTGGAGCTGTTTGCAGATAGCGAGCATTTTGACGTGTTGCGTGGTGGCGATGTCTCGCAGACAATACAACTACAAGTATAATTATATAATATATATATCATATATCATATGACCTTTATTTTATTATTTTAGCGTTTTTACAATGCCCTAACCCCTAATTTTTTATTTTATTTAGGTAGTACAGCAGCACACACACACACTCACACACACAGCACTACGGGGGATCATTTTTAACTGACTTACTCTTAATCATTGACAAAGTGACAAAGATAAAGAAGGAAATACTAAAATAAAAAGACCACAACAAGTATATTGCTGCTCCACTAGACCACTTTACTGTACCAAACATGACATACAAAAATAACAAAATACTGTGCAACACTCTGCCAAGCGCACAGCCGCGCACACGTATGCATACAGTAGGTTGTCAAAGGCTGTACAAACAAAAGTTCACATTTTCTAATAACAGCATTATTAGACATGCCAATCCAACGAAAGATGTGCTGGTCGCGCTGGAGAAAAGAAAAGAAAAAGATGTTGCGTTTGTCTTTTACGTGTTATTTGTTATTCTAAGATGCTAATTCATCTGTATCTGGATAACCAATGAACGGATTCTGTCGGGGCAGGTAGCGTTATTTCGGGGAAATTGATATCTATAGTCTGGTATATTTTTCGTCCATGAAAAATGGAGGCTCTAATTATTATTATTCATAGAGACTCTCGAGCAATAATAATTATTACAGCCTCTATTTTTCGTGGACGAAAAATATACCAGACTATAGATATCAATTTTCCCGAAATAACGCTACCTGCCTCGACAAAATCCGTGCATTGGTTATCCAGATACATTAATTATCATCTCAGAATAAGTGGCTTTGTACAAGCGTTACAATGTACTATCGCGCGGGGCATTCTGCTGCTGCTGCTGCGAATGGTGGTGCTTGGCCACGCGTTAACCCTTTCACTGCCACACTACATAAGGTTTGCCTTATAATGTGACATGATTACTACTATAAAATGAATGTATTGTAAAACAAAACATAATAGAATTCAGATTTGTTTCTCACAATTATTATAATTTTATTAAAATAAAAATAATATTGATTAAAATTTTTTTTAAAAAAAAAGCAATTTCACCCCCGGCCACCAGGGGTGCAATGCACCCCCTGCACCCCCATAAACTCCGCCCATGCCTCAGGACCCCCCTTGGATAATCCATCCATTGTTCATTTCCAACCAGAGATTACAATTCATGCTAACCTTTATTCTCTCCACCACTTCTAACCAGATTGCAATGCTGGCTTCATTGACACCTACAATTCTTGCTGTAGATATCTTTAAATAAATCACATATATATATATATATATATATATATATATATATATATATATATATATATATATATATATATATATATATATATATATATATATATCTGAGCACCTGAAGACTGCTATTAAACGAGGAAGTGCAGCACTGTTGATAAGGCTGTAGCCTCCACTACTGTAGTGCCCTGCGCTGCAACACAACTAACACAAGAGTGAACAAAAAACGTCTGTCGTTGACTGCTCGCTGTGTTGTTCGTTGGATTAGTTTTGGATTATTTGGGCTCGCCAAACAAACTATCAAAACGTACACGGAACCGCGGTCTGTCGTTGACTGAGTCGCTTGTGTTGTCGCTGTGTGTCAGTCTCTGGATTCTTTCGAACACCCGCCCACCTCTACTTCTGATTGGCTTACCATGACATTTTACTCAACCTCAGCCAACTGCCCACTAACCAAGGAAAAAAAGTATTGCTTCTCGGTGCAGAGATCTGTCTGATGGAAAAAACAGCTTCAATCATAGTAACGCGCCGCATTTTTTGGCAGTAACGGTAATGGTGTTATTAAGATTGGAAGAGTAATCCGTTAGATTACTCATTACTGAAAACACTAACGCCGTTAGTAACACCGTTATTCCCATCACTGGATGTCACAGTATGATGTCATAATCAAACATTCTAGAACATTTGTGGATGTCAGAGTATGATGTTATAATAGCACTTTCTAGAACATTTGTGTCACAGTATGATGTCATAATAGACATTCTAGAACATTTGTGATGTCACAGTATGATGTCATAATAGCACATTCTAGAACATTTGTGTACAGTATTGCAACAATTCTCTCAGAAGTTCGCAGATCTCAGAAGACAAGTGAAGATCTCACTTGTTGTTTCTGGCTATTAGTCTGTAAGCTTGAATATATTCTGTAGAGATACAATTTAAAATCCCAACATGGAAAAGGAAACAATGTCCTGTACAATCCTTAATGAGCTGCATCTGGAGGAAAAGTTCTGTGATGTGGTTATTAAAGTCAACAGCACTGAGTTGAATGCCCACAAGGCCCTCCTGTGTGACTGCAGTGACTATTTCAGGTAAGTTTAGCTTGGTTCAGGTTAGCTTGGTTCAGGTTAGCTTGGTTCAGGTTAGCTTGGTTCAGCTTAGCTTGGTTCAGGTTAGCTTGGTTCAGGGTAGCTTGGTTAGTAAACAGATACCATACTGTACTTGTACTGCAAACAGA